>NC_053493.1:353643832-354011332 GCF_905171775.1 Rana temporaria
GAAAAATTGTCTCTCTAAGGCATGAACAAGCTCTTAAAAAGAAATGACACAGAAATGAATGTATAGCGTAAAAATGACAAACCCAATGACAGTGAGACCATCGCTTTGTGTTTTATGCGCAGTTCCCTGGTGTACAGCAATTTGGACAAAAAAAAGAATATATGCTGGAACAATGAAGGTCAGTATTATTGTATTGGTTGAACTGAAGGTCGGCCTGCAAGGCTTGAAGCAGCTTCATGATATAATTGATTGTGAAGTGGAAAAGCTTTAGACGAATAACACATCGAAGCTTGATGCCAGATGCAATCAGATCTCAGTCAGTTAGCGGATAAGTTGCTTTGCTTCTCGCTGGAACTCATCCAAATGTCTTGCAGTTTTTCTTCAAATGTCAGAGTCACTATTCATACTGATCAGAGTTCGATGGTATTTGTATTAGCTGATTGCAAAAGGCATCAAGCAAAGCAACAGTAAAGCAATTTATCTGCTTAGTATTTCTTGGATGTTTTACTGGAGAATACATTTTTGCAAAGAAAGTACTGCAGCAGTTTGTTCGCCTGATTGATTACCGGTACATAAAGCATACAAACTGTTGGTTATTTAAAGCCTACATTCTCCTTCTTCACTTTCTCCAGCTAAGAGATATCTGCTGTACTTCTTCATTTTCTCCATTGAATTTCTGTACTTCCTTCTGCCATTCTTCACTTCGATGTGTCCTTCTGGACCCACCTCCCTTTCTAAATTTACAGACAGTTCTGAAGCAGATGGAAACATAGACATAAGACCTTTATTATAAAGGTTTTTAGGGGATAGGACAACAGGGGGTTAAGGATAAGGAGAGGGGAGGGATGATGTGATTCGAAGCACACCATAAATGGAAACCAAAAGGGTCGGATGAGTACAGAAAGGATACTCAGATGACGGGCACAGCATTTAAAGGGACTGTCCACTATAACACTAAAATTGCTACATCTACTGACATCCACGATCTAAGACAAACCTATCTAACCCTGTAAAGAGGAAATCGCTACACATAATTTTTTTGAAGCCGATCCGGTCCGGTCTCCAGTGGCTGAAGCTTTGCAGAGGAGACCAGACCGGAGAGGCTTCAAAAAAGGTATGTGTATCGATTTCTTCTTTACAGGTCTAGATAGGTTAGTCTTAGATCATGGATGCAAGTATATTTAGAGATTCTAGTGTTAGGGTGGACTTCTACTTTAATTTAAAAGGTGCTAATCTATTTATGCATAAGTATGCAGTAACCAGAATGGGCTTCATTTGTCACAGTGTTTGAATTGTCCCACAGGAACCAATCAGAATCAAAGACAGAGCTTCATTCAGTCACTTAAAAAAAAAGGCTGGCCAAAGATAGTTTGAATCTCAGCCAGTTTAGTTATATTGTCTACAAACTATGGGATATATTTTTTTTACCAGTATTGGCGGCGATCAATGACTTATAGCAGGACTGCAATATCACAGTGGACAAATTGGACACCTAACTGGCACTTTTGACAATTTAGAGGACAATTGACACTAATACAGTGATCAGTGCTAAAAAAATATGCACTATCACTGTACTAAAGACACTGACAGGGAAGGGGTTAACATCAGGGGTGATCATAGGGTTAAGTATGCGCCTAAGTAGTGCTTACTCACTGTGGGGAGGTGCTTTGACTAAGGGAAGGCAAAGATCTGTGTTCCTGCTTAGCAGAAACACAGGATCAATACCTTCCCCTGGCAAGATGACAATCTGCCTTGTTTACATGTACTGTAAACTGTACTGTGTAATCGGCTTTTTCCGGCGGTCATCGAGTCCACAGTACCTGCCACTGGACTCCCACTGTGTGCTCCAGACCTGGAAGTGTCATATCACATACTAGGTATGTGATCTGGCACAGAGAGGCCATCCTGCTGCAGTAAATGTACAGTGGGCGGTCCGCAAGCGGGTTAATATTGCTGCATATGCCAATATATTAATAAGTTTATATTTGGACGGGTTTAAAAAAAAGGTTGCTGTGGATAATACCCAGCCCCTAGTGTAGTGTGTATTGGGTTGTGGGAAAAAGGGAGAATGGGTGTGAATGGGTGTGCCTGTACATCTGCTATAACCTTGTCATGTTTTGCAAACCTATGTACAAAATGGCTGTTGGAATCACCCTAACACTTTTGTGATTGCCATTTCTACATACTATAGCTATATAGACTATTGTGTTTGATCTGACCATTAGCAAATTGACAAACCCAGAGGAATATGTAGATGCATAATCTTGAAAGCTTGATGCGTTTTGTTTTTGCAAAATTATAAAAGTGCTTTTAAAACAAATATAAAAATGAACTTCAAGAAAAAAAAAGAAAAGATGACTTATACCTCTCTGACAGGCGGCAAGTCCTAACTTCACTCTTTTTAGAGCTAAAGCCCCAAGAATCTTCTGCATCCAAGACACAAAACATATTGAAGTAGTGAAAATCTGTTGGAAAGTTCCAGAACTGCCAAGTGTATTGTTTAGCACCCATTAAACTAACTGCACTAAAGCAATTCATTCAGATTCAGAATATGTTATTAATCCCAAAAGCAAATTATTATGATAGTTACATTCAACAAAGCCAACACTAGATTACAATAATGAACAAAATAAGTCACAATGACACAATAAAATGACCAATAACAGCAATTACTGTAGCACCAAATAAAACCAATTAAAACTATACTCTAATAAAACATCCTTACTATTAATACAACATAGAATAAATAACACAGACTGAAAAATAACAGAAAATCAAACTACCATAATGCAAATAGCACTTTCTCTAGCATTACCGCAAATAATAATTAACATAATACCAACAAACTTTTTAAATTATGGATATCAGATGCTTTCTGGGGAAAAAGAAAATGTCCACTGATCCTTCAATGTTGGGACAATTGGTGCTGGTTCAATGCACTTGCAGATTTTCAATTCTCTTAGGGAATGAAGCAAGTCTTCGTACATGAGTTTGAGCTGGACAAAGCTCTAAAGATCTCTGCAAACATCCAATATTTAGATGTGGGTGGCGGTAGAGATGGGGATATTATAATTAGAAAGGATTTATATAGCACCAACAGTTAGTGCAGCGCTTTACAACATGAGGGCAGACAGTACAGTTATAGTACAATTCAATACAAGAGAAATCGGAGGGCCCTGCTCGTTAGAAGCTTACAATCTAGAAGGGAGGGTCAGGTGATACAAAAGGTAATAACAGTGGTGGAGATAGAAGATAGTCAGATAGATTGGGTTATGGAGTCCCAAAGGATGGGAGAGGCTTGTGAGAAGTGCTGGAGGTGAGCATGGGAGGAGATGACAAGGGAGAGTAGGGGGTCTTGGGAGGAATTAAGAGGGATATCTGCAAAGCTGTAACACTTATCCTTGTGGTTGTCATCTGTGATATACTGTTCCAGTTCCTGGCAGCTCCTAGTCCTGGCATGCTTCTGGATTCTGAAGACGGCATTGCAGTTAAAGTGGAGGTTCACCCTCAAAAAAATTTCTGACATCACACGGAGTCGCGCCATCCTACCGACAGAATGCCGGTGGGTTTTTTTTTTCTCAGCACATACCTCTTAATCCCGATTTTCACCTCACGGCAATCCCGCAGGAGTGGGCGTTCCCAAGCACTGCCTGTGATTGACAGGCTTCCGAACGGCGCATACTGCGCGTCACAGGTTGCCGAAAAAACCCGAACGTCGGTGCGGCTCTATACGGCGCCTGCGCACCGACGCTCGGGTTCTGTCGGCAACCTGTGACGCGCAGTATGCGCTGTTCGGAAGCCTGTCAATCACAGGCAGTGCTTGGGAACGCCCACTCCCGCAGTATTGCCGTGAGGTGAAAATCGGGAATAAGAGGTATGTGCTGAGAAAAAAAAAAAACACCGGCATTCTGTTGGTAGGATGGCGCGACTCCGTGTGATGTCAGAATTTTTTTTAAAGGGTGAACCTCCACTTTAACTTGATTATGGAATGACCCATAGATTTCTGTTGGGCTGACCACTTCAATCTGCCAGCTATAGATCGGTGCTCAACAGTTGGAGGCATGTTGGGACCAAGAGCCAATAATAATAATAAGGACCTGTTAGAGCCAGTTCACACAGGGGCGACCTGGGATCCGACTTGAAGTCTCCCCAAGTCGTCCCAAGTCGCGCGGTTGAGAAAATCAATGGAAGTGAATGGAGCCGTCTTAATGTACACTACTCAGGTCGCTCAGACTTCAGAAAAGGTTCCTGTACTACTTCAATCCGACTTGTAGGCAACTTGTACCCATTGATTTCAATGGAAGTTGCCTCAGAAGTCAGATCACTGTCTTAACTGAAGCAACTTTCCAGGAAGATAACATACATTTCTCAGGCAAACCCCTCCCTCCCACAGAGCTGATTGTTGTTTGATTGGCCACTGGAAAGCATCCTGTCCTGGAGGCGACTTGAAGTTGCCTTGTAAGTTGCCTGATGATTCATACTCAAGTCGTGTCCAAGTTGCCTCCCAAAGTCGTGCTGGAAGTCGTGTTGCCCCTGTGTGAACCGACTCTGAGCCTGAAGGTAACAATTGAAAATTGTTGCATGATGTGATAAAAGAGGGCTGTTATTTTGCATCAGGTCCCTTTGACTTTTATTTATATCTTTGTTTGATAAAATTACCTTATACTCCTTTTTTATACATACCATCATTTTACTTACTAAGATGGTTTATACTAGTTTAACTACTTCCCAACCTTGGCCCTCCTGCGCGAATCAGCGTCATTATACGTCGGACGCGTACACAGTGATCTGTGGGTGCACGCATGACCATTCACTAGCGGGGGAGCCAATCCGGTGGACTCTATGTCAGCCGGCAATCAGCGATTGCTCCACAGAGAGGCAGAACGGGGACCTGCCAGTGTAAACAAACAGACCCCGCTCTGTCAGGGGAGTAGAGTGAGTAGAGTGAGGTTGTCTGTTCCTAGTGATTAGGAACAGCAATCTCTCTCTACTCCCTGTCAGTCCCCTCCCCCACAGTTAGAAAACACCTGCCTAGGTGACACTTAACCCTTTGATCGCCCCTGGTGTTAACCCCTTCCCTGTCCGTGTCATTTATACAATAATTAGTGTATTTTTTTAGCACTGACCGCTGTATAAATGTCACTGGTCCCAAAAAAGTGTCAAAAGTGTCCGATCTGTCTGCCACAATGTCGCAGTCCTGCTAAAAACCGCAGATCACCGCCATTACTAGTTAAAAAATAATAATAATAAAAAAGGCCATAAATCTATCTCCTGTTTTGTAGACGTGATAACTTTTGCGCAAACCAATCAATATGCGCTAATTGGGATCTTTTTTTACCAAAAATATGTAGAAGAATACATATTGGCCTAAACTGACGAAGACATTTTTTTTGGATATTTATTATAGCAAAAAGTAAAAAATAGTGTTAAAAACCGCAGAGGTGATTAAATACCACCAAAAGAAAGCTCTACTTGTGGGAAAAAAAGGACATACATTTTGTTTGGGTACAACATCGCACGACCACTCAATTGTCAGTTAAATTGACGCAGTGCCGTATAGCAAAAAAAGGGCAGGTCATTTAGGGGGGAAATCCTCCGGTCCTTAAAGCCTCGTACACACGATAGGTTAACCAGAGGACAACGGTCTGAAGGACAGCCGATTGTCATTCTGACAACTCGGCTGAATGTCATGTTCAAAAAATGTTTTGGGGTGAACCCCCGCTTTAACCGATGAAGCTGACTGATGGTCTGTCACGCCTACACACCATAGGTTAAATAACTGATTGAGTCAGAACGCGGTGACGTAAAACACAACGACGTGCTGAAAAAAACTAAGTTCAATGCTTCCAAGCATGCGTCGACTTGATTCTGAGCATGCGTGTATTTTTAACTTAAATTTTAAAGCAAGTTGGCTTTTTTTTTAACCGAAGGTTAAATAACCGATGGGGCCCACACACGATCAGTTTTGACCGATGAAAACGGTCCATCAGACCGTTTTCCTCTGGTTAACCGATTGTGTGTACGAGTCCTAAGTGGTTAAAGGGTATTATTACAATTAGATGGGTTTTTTTCTGAGCCAAGAGATTGTTACAGAATGTTCTGAGTCAAATAATGCACAATAACAATTCATAGACAGTTATATTGCTGTTCATCATACACTGGCATGGGAATATATGAAATAGGAATATAAAAATTTGCTAAGAAAAATGACACATCACACATATTATTACTTGCACAAATTAAGTGCTTTAAGCATTATAATTATTGTAATAGGCTGTGTTCAAGGGAGCAAGTCATATACAATCAGCGAACACATATTTCAATGTACTATTTGCCATATTTACCTTAAAGTGATTTACCTTTATGTGACTTTTACATTTTATTTGCTTGCTCTTTCATACTTTAGTTTTGGAAAAAAAATTGAGATTTGCACATTGACCTTAATAGAATAAATTTGCTATTACTGTCATTATTGCTTATGGCTTATGGCTATGGGTTGTAAAGGTAAACATTTTTTTCCCTAAATAGCTTTCTTTACCTTAGTGCAGTCCTCCTTCACTTACCTCATCCTTTGATTTTGCTTTTAAATGTCCTTATTTCTTCTGAGAAATCCTCACTTCCTGTTCTTCTGTCTGTAACTCCACACAGTAATGCAAGGCTTTCTCCCTGGTGTGGAGTGTCGTGCTCGCCCCCTCCCTTGAGGGGTGAGAAGGAGAGTCAGGACGCTCTCTACGTTGCAGATAGAGAAAGAAGCTGTGTGTTAGTTGGCGTCCTGACTCTCCTGCTCACCCCTCCCCCCTCAAGGGAGGGGGCGAGCACAACACTCCACACCAGGGAGAAAGCCTTGCATTACTGTGTGGAGTTACAGACAGAAGAACAGGAAGTGAGGATTTCTCAGAAGAAATAAGGACATTTAAAAGCAAAATCGAAGGGTGAGGTAAGTGAAGGGAGCTATTTAGGGATTTTTTTTTTTACCTTTACAACCCCTTTAACAACTAATAAAGCAGCTTATTGGCCATAGAGGGAGTGTATTGATATACTAAACATGGTATTAAACACCAAAACCAAAAATGGTTATATTGCAGCTTGGACGTGGTGTCTACATTAGTTATCCTTTTTTTGTTTCTCTTGTTTTTCATCTAATGATCCAGCCAGTAAGTCTGTTATTTTTAACATTCTATAACAGACAAAGTCTAACAAAAGTGTCAGTTAGAGGGTTGAGACAAACAATTTATCACTAACAGGGATTTTAGTTGGGGATCAGCATTAATTTGGTAGCCACGTCCATCTAAATCTGATAGTGCATCTAACACTATCTAACACAGACTGACAATAATGCTGTCCTAAAGTGTCTCTGTAGCTCCTGCAGGGGAGTGGAGATACCTTAAGCCCTGGTTCACACTGCCGCAACTTGTCTTGTCGTGCCCGTTTGGTGCGACTTCAACACGACTCGCATTGTCTTCTGTTAACCAGTTGCTGCCTGCCCACCGTCAAATGACGGTGTGGCGCTTGTTCTGAGTGGACATCATATGATGGCGCACCAGAACGGCCTCTCTTGGACGCCTGTGTTGCTAGAGCTTGGCACTACCCGGATCTCTGTAAAGAGCCTCTGACGCGGCTCTTTAACCATGTGAACAGCTGTGTCCAATCAATCACAGCCAGTCACATGTAAATGCGGAAATGCCATAAATCGACTCTCCCTGCCTCACACCAACAGAGTGTGTGGCGAGGAGAGACGATCAGCGGCATTTCCCCGCAGGGAGAACAAAGAAGGTTATCAGTGCCCTGATTACAGTAAAGCTGCAGCAGTCGATCAGTGGCAATGAGTGCCATCAATCAGTGCCTATGAGTGCCACCAATCAGTGCCCATCAGTGACACAAATCTATATCCATTACTAGTGCCAGTCAGTGCTGTCTTTTAGTGCCCATCAGTGACTACTCATCAGTGCTGTCCGTCAATTCCCATCAGTGCTGCCCATCAGTGGCCCCATCAGTGCCACCCATCAGCGCCCATCAGAGCTGCCTATCCATGCTTCCTGTCAGTGTCGACTATCAGTGCCTATCATTGCTCATCAGTGCCACATATCAGTGCCCCCTAAACTGTCTTTTTTTCTTTCTTTTTTTTGTAAAAAAGAAAAAACACAGCAGTGATTTAATACCACCAAAAGAAAGCTCTATATTTAGGTGAACAAAATGATAAAAAATTTATTTGGGTACATGGTTGCATGACCATGTAATTGTCATTTAAAGTCGAGAGCGATGAAAGCTGAAAAATGGCCTGGGCAGGAAGGTGGTGAAAGTGCCCTTCATTGAGGTGGTTAAAGAAGTCGTATGCAAGTCGCGATGAAGTCACACAGTGATGTCGGATTCAAAGTAGCAGCAGCGCGAACTAGGGCTTAGACAGGAAGTGTTGCTGGCCAGATCACCAAGTGAATATAAAGGAAAAAATCATAATAAAGAAACAAAATGCAGCCACCACATTAAGACCTAGTTCACACATATTGCGTTTGAAAGACCACTGTGCAAATACTGTGTGACATATCAGTCAGAAAAAGGTTTAGGGCCAGATTCACGTACAGGTTACCCCGGCCTATCTATTGATACGCCACATAAGTTACAAGATGCGCCGTCGTATCTATGTGCGGTATTCTTGGACGTAGATACGCCTGAAATCTGGCTTCAGCCGACCGACGTAAGTCTTAGTAAGCCGTCGTATCTTGGGTGCATATTTATGCTGGACGCTAGGGGCGCTTCCGTAGATTTACGCGTTGAATATGTAAATTAGGTAAATACACCGATTCACGAACGTACTTGCGCCCGCTATGCTGTTTATGTTAGGCTTACGTCCGGCGTAAAGTTACCCCTGCTATATGAGGCGCAGCCAATGCAGTATGGATGTCGGAACAAGCGTATCTTTTTAGGTCGTTTACGTAAGTCGTACGTGAATGGGGATGTGCGTAGGTTACGTTCACGTCACAGGCATTGAGCCGGCGTATCTTAGGGAGTAAATTCGACGTGATACTGAGCATGCGCGCACATGCGCCGTACGATCGGCGCTTCATTTGCATGGGGTCACGGATCATTTTAATAAAACACGCCCACCTCTTCCACATTTGAATTACGCTGGCTTACGTCGGCCAATTTACGCTACGCCGCCGCAACTTTCGGAGCAAGTGCTTTGTGAATACATCACTTGCCTGTCTAAGTTGTGGAGGCGTAGTGTAAATAGGATACGCTACACCCGCAGAAATATACGCTCTCCTACGTGAATCTGGCCCTTAGTCTTTAAGTGGTTAAACTGCCCTCATTTACAGACCTACATTCATTCCTTTAAACTAAAAAAACAGAAGATACAATGTTTCTCTTTATTTCAGCCTAATCATGTTGTGATAAAACTTGGCAGGCTGCCTGCCTTAGGATACACATGGATGTTACAATACTGCAGTTACTGTGGTGATAGTATTAAAGCAATGGATAGAGCTGGTGTGATGGACATGAAAATAAAATGAATATTTTATTCTATTTTACTTAGTGTTAGAATCACTTAAATTTTGCCAAATGTTGCTTTTCTTATATTCTTATATATTGTTTTATATTCCTTTATTTCTTGATCGATATATGGTATAATACATATGTATGTGAGTGTATTAGAACATTATTTTCCTTGATAAGATTTGTCAGATATGTTTGTTTAAAGTATATTTCAACTTGGATGGACATATAAAAGGATAAAGGAGAGTTCAGCTTCCATTTTCTCCTTCTGCTTATCTTTTAAATGTGTCCTCCGGCCCTTCCCCCTACTGCATTCCTGAATGGCTTCACTTCAAAACCCCCCCCCCCCTGTCTTTGCTTTACTGAGAGAACTTTTATGCCACAAGGGCAAGAAGAACGTGGAACAGGAAAAGACCCTTATATGGACTGACCTATGAGAGCTTCATGCCAAGGACAAACCACACAGGGGGTAGGGTGAGTGGGAGTAAAATGTATAATGTGAACCTATCAAATGTGCTTGTGTGTGTGATGTCATAATGTTTATAAAAGGACAAATAAATGGGTTTGGCCTTCCTGTTGAGCCAAGCTGAAAGGTGAGCAAGATGTAGATTCTTTGTCTGATCTATAAATCTCACCTTATTAATTTGAATCAAACGGCAGAATGGGTTAGCCCTGAGGTTGTATCAGGGCCTCATCCACATCATTTGTATTATTTCTCATCAGCCGGTAGCCAAAGCAAGAATATTAGGAAAGGAAATCCGACTGGTTGCTAAACACATGAGGCCCTCTATGACTCTCTCTATCCATTTACCATACATTCCTTAATACAGTAAGATCTCAGCACTTACCCAAAGTGATTCCACAGAATAACAGGGGACTGGCTCTGCCTGTGTAATCTGTCTGCATGGTTGACGTGAGTTATGTTAACCTTTGCCAGATGATCAACTTTATATAAAACGCCAGGAGTGCAGATGCAAATGAGCTCAGTAAAGTCAAGTGCCTGTGACTAAATTGCAGGCTTGTGTACTTCATTAACTCAAGCTCTCGGAAGATGTTTGAGGCAGAAGGATGCTACCGTATCTTTTTGCTTGAAGAAGAAATTAAGTTTAAAATGTGATTGGTTCTCTGTGAGCAAACAGAGCTACTGATCAATTATATATGGTGCAGGCTGTGGGTAAAATGTTAAAGAACACCACTACGGGCTGAATATATGTACAAATTACAATGTAATTTAAATCAGATCTATAGACAGATATAGAATACCCGTACGAAATGTAATTTAAATGGACTGTCATTAAATTGAAATCTGTCTTTTTATTTGCCTTGAGAAATCCCATGTACTGAAAGACTAATGCGGCGTACACACGATCAGAATTTCCGACAACAAATGTTTAATGGGAGCTTGTTGTCGCAAATTCTGACCGTGTATAGGCTCCATCAGACATTTGCTGTCGGAATTTCAACAAAAATTTGAGAGCTGGTTCTCAAATTTTCCAACAAGTCTTGTCGGAAATTCCGATCGTGTGTACACAACTCAGACGCACAAAATTCCATGCATGCTCGGAAACAAGCAGAAGAGCCGCACTGCCTATTGAACTTCATTTTTCCCGGCTCTTCATACGTCTTGTATGTCACCGCGTTCTTTACGTTCGGAATTTTCGACAACATTTGTGTGACCGTGTGTATGCAAGACAAGTTTGAGCCAACATCCATCTGAAAAAAATCCACGGTTTTGTTGTCGGAATCTCCGATCGGCATTAGTCTATTAGATAGAGAGGGCATCACTGTAAGCCAGGGGTGCCCAACCTTTTGATGAGCTAGGGCCACTATGCGACTTGGTAACTGGTCGTGGGCCACAATGAGCGGAGTGGGTTGGATGGCAGCCCACTCTACTTCTTTTTGTGGATCAGATTGGAGGTAGGCGTGCGTAAAAGTCCATTTACATCTGCTACTCCTTAGAGGTGAATGGAGGGTCCAATTGGGTCGGACTGACCGTGTCAAAGGGGCCTATGGCTCAGTGCATGTAACCCTCAGGTGCACTGCTCTGCACCTGCGGATCAGTTTGAAAGCAGCCCAGTTACCACTGCAGAACAGATATGCCCATATATACACTGTGGGCCAGATTCACGTACGATCGCAGATCTTTGTGCGGGCGTATCTGATTTACGTTACGCCTCCGCAACTTAGACGGGCAAGTGCTGTATTCTCAAAGCACTTGCTCCGTAAGTTGCGGTGGCGTAGTGTAAATCTGCCGGTGTAAGCCCGCCTAATTCAAATTTGGAACAGGGGGCCGTGTTTTATGTAAATGTTGTGTGACCCGACGTGATTGACGTTTTTCACGAACGGCGCATGCGCCGTCCGTGGAAATCTTCCAGTGTGCATTGCTCCTAATACGCTGCAAGGACGTATTGGTTTTGACGTGAACGTAAATTACGTCCAGCCCCATTCACGGACGAGTTACGAAAACGACGTAAAATTTTCAAATTTCGTCGCGGGAACGACGCCCATACTTAACATTGGTACGCCGCACTTACGCCACCATATAGCAGGGGTAACTATACGCCGGGAAAAGCCTAACGTAAACGGCGTAAATGTACTGCGTCGGCCGGGCGTACGTTCGTAAATTTGCGTATCTAGCTAATTTGCATACTCAACGCGGAATTCGACGGAAGCGGCACCTAGCGGCCAGCGTAAATATCCATTTATGATACGATGGTGTAACACAGTTATGCCAGTCGGATCTACGGGAAATCTATGCGTAACTGATTCTAAGAATCAGGCGCATAGATACGACCGCGCAACTCAGAGATACGACGGCGTATCTGGAGATACGCCGTCGTATCTCGTTTAAGAATCTGGCCCTGTGATTTTAGTAGTAAACTTACCTTTAGTAACAGTACTCTATTCTATTCCATCCCAGAGCAGGAGGTCGCAGGCCACATCAAAGGGCTCCGTGGGCCACATATGGTCCCCGGGCCACTGGTTGGGCACCACTGCTGTAAGCCTATCCAGCTCTACTTCATAGGGCAGGTCTGTTAGTCTAACACAGATCCCTTATGTAAAGAAGGAAAGTGATAGCCTCATCAGTGTGTGGCTGTTATACTATCTAGTTTCTGGATCATATCTTTATTGCTTTATCTTCAGTACAAAAAAGAGGAGGCCATGGTCATATAGCCAAGTAAAGGAAATGCATTGGGGAAGCATCACTAAACTCTTCACCAACACTCAATGGCTTTCCTGCACCGTTCTGCTGTGAAGAATGATTTGAGAGTAACCTCCTTTTTGGTGCTCTGCAATTACAGTTAATGATGCTGTAGGGTAGCCAAGGTGTGGCTGGTAACCAGTACAGCCTTCTTTATGCTGGAACATCTGTTACTAAGCCACTGGCTAGACTATCAAATGAAATGATGAGATGTTTTATATGTCCAACATTAAAAATGACAATTATACTGACATTCAGCAGGAAGAAGCCAAGCAGTAGAGTATGTTATTTGAAATCTGAAACAGAAATGTTGAGTTCTGCTATTCAATATTTGATAGATTTCAATATTTTATACATTTCTCTCTGGCCAATCCATAATGTATGTAGAAACTGCAGACTTCATCTTCAATATTGTGCACTAAGGTATAATGTTCCATAAAATGAATAAATATCTTTTAACCAAAACTGTATGTAGTTTAATGTTAGGGGTTTCCTCTGCCAGGTGGGCTGTAGTCCTAATGATTACATTGAAACTTTTCAGCATTTTGCACTATATCCCATGGTGTGTTTGGTAGCAGATAAAAAAAAGGGTAGCCAGCAAAGTTCTTTTTTCAGGGAGTTGAGAAGAGGAGCTTTCTGTGAGCAGACATGTATCTAAGCTAAGGGTCATGGACAGTGCATAACTCGACTTGTACCAGCAAAATCCCTGCCATTCAGCCTAAGCACCCCTAAGGGTGCACAATGTACTAGGAACTTGGGGCCAGATTCACATAGAATTGCGGCCGTGTAACGTAACCCGTTTACGTTACACCGCCGCAAGTTTTCAGTGTTAGTGCCCGATCCACAAAGCACTTACCTGTAAACTTGCGGCGGTGTATCGTAAACACGTCCGGCGCAAGCCCGCCCAATTCAAATGGGGCGGGTACCATTTAAATTAGGCGCGCTCCCGCGCCGGATGTACTGCGCATGTCCGTTCGCAATTTTCTCGACATGCTTTGCGCAAAATGACGGCGGCGCGTCATGTATGTGAATCGCGACATGCGTAACGTACTTACGCCGGGAAAAAAAATTCAAAAGCGACGCGGGAACGACGGGCATACTTTAACATGGTGGAGTAATTTTACACCATGTTAAAGTACCCCTAATTTTGCAACGGGAAACTAAGACTTGCGCCGACGTAACAACAGGAAAAACCTTTGTGGATCGCCGTAACTGCTAATTTGCATACCCGACGCTGGAATACGACGCAAACTTCACCCAGCGACGGCCGAGGTACTGCATCCTAAGATCCGACGGTGTAAGTCAATTACACCTGTCGGATCTTAGGGCTATCTATGCTGAACTGATTCTATGAATCAGCCGCATAGATAGAACAACAGATACGACGGTGTATCAGGAGATACGCCGTCATATCTGTTCTGTGAATCTGGCCCTTGGTTGTGTGGAACATCTTTTGCTTAAAGTATTATTGTTAACTTCATCTAGGTTTCAGAATCTGGATCCTTAGGGCCCTTTCACACGGGCGGACGAACGGTCCGTTTTTTACAAGTCCGTTTACGGACTCACAATGCATCCCTATGGGATTGTGGACGTTAGCGGATGAGCATCCGATAACGTCCGTAAAGATCCGCCTCCGCAAAGATCCGCTTTTTCAGATGGAAGAAAACCCTAATTTTCTTCCGTCTGGCGGAACGGATCGGATGAATACGGACACACGGTCCGTATTCATCCGATTCCCCATAGGGGAAGTCTCTGCACAGTGTGCGGGGACTGCCCTGTCCGCCGACAGCTCAGCTGGGATTTACGGATGATCCCCGCTGAGCAGACGGACACACACGGGGCGGATCAATACGGATCCGCTCCGTGTGAAAGAGCCCTAACTGAGAGTTTCTGAGCCACCTGAAGCTCTGGGTAGCAGCTCGCATGATTATTGATCAGTCTTCATTGATACCCAGTTTTCAGCTGAACTCCTTGGCCCGGATTCAGATACAATTGCGTATCTATCGGCGGGCGTAACGTATCTCAGATACATTATGCCGCCGTAACTTAGGGCGCAAGTTCCGTATTCAGAAAGAACTTGCGCCCTAAGTTACGGCGGCGTAGTGTAAATGTATTGGCGTAAGCCCGCCTAATTCAAATGTGGATGATGTGGGCATGTTTTATTTAAATTACTTGTGACCCTTCGTATTTGAGGTTTTTTACGAACGGCGAACGTTTCCAAGTGCGCATGCTCCAAATTACGCCGCAAACTGTCAATGCTTTCGATGTGAACGTAACTTACGTACAGCCCTATTCGCGAAAGACTTACGTAAACGACGTAAAATACGACGCTGTTCGTGTGTTTCCGACGTCCCGACTTACCCCTGCTTTCTGAGGGATAACTTTACGCCGGAAAAAGCCTTACACAAACGACGTAAAAAAAATGCGCCGGGCGGACGTACGTTTCTGAATCGGCGTATCTACCTAATTTGCATATTCCTTTGCGTAAATCTACGGAAGCGCCATCTAGCGGCCAGCGTAAATACGCAGCCTAAGATACGACGGTGTAAGAGACTTACGCCGGTGGGATCTTAGGGAAATCTATGCGTAACTGATTCTACGAATCAGGTGCATAGATACGACCCCACACACTCAGAGTTACGACGGCATATCCGGAGATACGCCGTCGTAACTCGTCTCTGAATCCGGGCCCTTGCTCCTTCACTGAATTCTCAATTTAAACCCTGCCTCTGGATTCATGTTTGCAAGATTTTTGTGCTTATGTCAGCATCTTGCTTCTTGTTCCTGCTGCTATAAAGCATCCTTATCACTGCTTGTGCACCGGCCCTACTGATTCCATGGACACTCTTATCACTCTCGACTTTAAACCTGATACATTTGGCTACTAATTTCAGCTTGATAAGCAGCTACACTCCTGCTTGCGGCTACATTGCTACTGCCTGCTCCTGTACCGAACCTGGTAATACCCACAAACCTGCCTGCTGTTTCAGGTACTGGACTCTAAACCTGATCCTAGATCATGACAATAGTGTAGGTGGCTATTGACAATTTGTCCTTCCTATAGGGACATGGCCCCTATTCTCCATGCAGGACACCGGACACATTTATTTTAATGGGGTTTTTATTTTTGGAAGCACATGATTAGAGCCTGAGGCTCTAATTGGCCTCAAAAAGAGAGGTCTCGGGGCGCAGAGTACCTCATTAATTTACTCAAGTAAAGGTTGACATCAATTCTTTTAGCAACATTTTTAGTAATTTTTTTATCTGTTTCAGAGACACAATAGGAAGTATATGGAGTGCTCTCCAATGTAAGGGAAAATACTCTCTTATATAATTGTATTCTCAATGAATTCCACTGGCAACTATAACATTTTAGATTCCCCATCACTTTCTGTCCGGTATAAATGGAGAAATATAGAAGGTGAATATACCCAATGAGAAAACAGACAGCAACAAAAATCAGGGGCAAGTATCTAACCCTTTCCTTCTTTAAACCCGAAAACAACCAAAAATATTACATACTGTATATACTCGAGTACAAGCCAACTTTTTTAGCACATTTTTTGTGTGCCGAAGAACCCCCCCTCGGCTTATACTCAAGTGTCCCACTGTGTCATGCAGTCAGTCTGCGGCCGTCTAGTGTAACAAAGCCCCGCCTCCTCCTCATCCTCGTCCGTGATAGACGGAACACTGAACACTGACTCACTGCTGGGAATCTGGGAAACTTTCATGGACAAGGACAAGGAGGAGGCAGGGCTTTGTTACACTGGACGGCCGCCGACTACAGTTAAGACTGCATGACACAGCGGACACAGCGGGAGATCAGGTACATGAGACATGCAGATGGGCACAGTGAGGCATGCAGATGGGCACAGTGAGGCTGCAGATGGGCACAGTGAGGCATGCAGATGGGCACAGTGAGGCTGCAGATAGGCACAGTGAGGCTGCAAATGGGCACAGTGAGGCTGCAAATGGGCACAGTGAGGCTGCAAATGGGCACAGTGAGGCTGCAGATGGGCACAATGAAGCTGCAAATGGGCACAGAGAGGCTGCAGATGGGCAGAGTGAGGCATAATCATTCTGCAAAGGCTGCAGATGGGAATTGTTGACCCTGTTTTCCACTTACAGTAGCTGCTGCATTTACCAGTCTAGGCTTATACTAAAGTCAAAAAGTTTTCCCAGTTTTTTGTTGTAAAATTAAGTGTCTCGGCTTATATTCGGGTCGGCTTATATTCGAGTATATACAGAGGGCCATATTCTTAGATATCTCTGGCGGCATACCGTATGTCCTTTACGTTACTCCGCCGCAAGTTTAACTGGCAAGTGCCTGATTCCCAAACCACTTACCTGTAAACTTGCGGCGGCGTAGTGTAAAGTCCACCCGCGCAAGCACTCCTAATTCAAATGATCCTGGTAGGGGGCGTGGATCATTTAAATTAGGCGCGCTCCCGCGCCGATTGTAATGCGCATGCTCCGTCGGGTAAATTACCCGACGTGCATTGCGCTAAATGATGTCTCACGGACGTCATTTGTTTTGACGGTAACGTAAATGGTGTCCATCGCCATTCACGGACGACTTACGCAAACGACGTTAAATTTTCAAATTTCGACGCGGGAACGACTGCCATACTTAACATTGAGTATGCCACCTAGGGGGCATCTTTATCTTTACGCCGCGTATCGCTTACGGAAACGACGTAAAATCACTATGACGGGCAAGCGTACGTTAGAGAATCAGTGTCACTAGTCATTTGCATACTCTACGCTGACCGCAAGGAAACGCCACCTATCGGTCAGCGTAGATATTGCAGCCTAAGATACAACGGCGCAGGCCGTCGTATTTTAGGCATGTTTAAGTGTATCTCAGTTTGAGAATACACTTAAACATAGGACGGCCTTAGAATCGGACTTACGTCGGCGTATCTCTGATACGCCGGTGTAAATTCGTTGAGAATATGGCCCAGTATCTATAAACTTTAAGTTGCAAAGTGTCTAATTGTTACTCTCCTGGTCTACTGACTTCCCAGAGTATCCATGCACACCCCCTGAGGTACACCGTGTAGCCATTTAAAAAGAAGCACTAAGACTAAGTGAGAATATAATAAGTAGGTTGGGGATGAACATGAGTTTGACTTGAACCCAGTCTGTTTGCTGTTCCGCAAACAAGTAAACAAACTGGCCAGATTTTTCTAGGTAACCCACCCACGCAAACCTTCGGCTGATGCAGACAGAATTCAAATTTTAAACAACCTGGTGGGAATCCCAAGTGATGTCATCGACCAAATATGGTCACTTAGAGGTTGGTTTACTAAAACTAGAGAGTGCAAAATCTGGTGTATCTATGTATGGTAACCAATTAACTAATTTTAGCTTGGTCAGTTAAGCTTTGACAAAAAAAAATAAAAAATAAACTGGAAGCTAAATACAGAATTGCACCAGATTTTGCACTCTCCAGTTTTAGTAAATCAACCCTTTAGTATAACTTACCCCTAGATAAGTCAAGTATTTTTATTTATTTTTTATCAAATAAAAACATTCGTTTTCGGGTGGCGTACTGCTTATTTTAGGCAGCAGACAGAAAAGGCAGCTAGAGAAAGATAGAGGAGTTAGCAACTGGTATTTCAGCTGGAGCAAGGAAATGGCATTCCTCAGTAAAACAAAAATGTAAGAAATTACATTTACCGTTGGCAAAAAACAGGGTCCCCCCCAGGAGCTCCCCGCAAAGGCAACCTCCTCAAATGACAACAGGGTGCCATGCTGAAAGCCCCTAATACAGTAAAACCTTGGTTTGAGAGTAACTTGGTTTGAGAGCGTTTATGCAAGACAAGCACAATGTTTTAATAACTTTTGACTTGATATACAAGCAATGTCTTGATATAAGAGTAGCGTCATGTCACATCTGAGTATAGAAGAGAAGAGAGGTGCCTCTAAGTGAAGCAATATGGTTACATTTAATGAAGGTACAACATTTAGCAACATATTGTGACACTAAGAGGCCCCTCTCTTCTCTGTTATACTCTGTAGCTCCTGTTGGATTTTACTTCTAATCCCCTTGTGGAGGCTTCCATTTGTGGATGGACATTTTATGGTTACACAACCTGGTCACATTGGTATAATCTTTTTATATGGACTATAAACAGAAGGACTTATGAATAAATGGTTGTGGAACAAATTATTTGAGTTTCCATTATTTCTCATGGGGAAATTTGCTTTGATATACAAGTGCTTTGGATTACAAGCATGTTTCTGGAGCGAATTCTGCTCACAATCCAAGGTTTTACTGTAATAAACAATGGAGAGGGGAAGGACATCTGTGGAAGATACAACCCTCTAAAAAAAGATTTTGACAAACAAGGGCAAAAAAAATTAAAATTTGCCCTTATTCAAGATGGCCGCCACAACATCAGGTCAGACCGCGCATGCGCTGCCGGTGGCACTAGGACCTATGCAGCCCGCCCGCCTCAGCCTGGCCCATGGAGCCAGCTCCAGACGTCTGCGCATGTGCAGAGCAGGCAGAAAGGCGCTGAGGGACTCAGAAAAGCCGGCACGAGGTGCGCGCCGTCCACTATAGCAACCAGGAATGAAGGTACAATATCAGGAGAAGGAGAAGGTGGTGGGTGTGGAAAAAAGCAAAAAAAAGAGAGAGGAACGCAAGGAAAGAAAAGTGAGAGAGAATGGATGATAGGAGGGAGAAATGGAAGGATAAGGCTAAGTGAAAAAAGGATATAGCTGATTTCTCTGCTGTAGGTTAGAGAACATGCCAGTATATAAATGCAGATAGGAGCTCTTAGTTAAGAGACAACTGCTGTCCCAAAAGGCCCACAAAAAGGGCCTCCCTATCTTATCAGCGCATTTAGCTGCCCAAGAATAGGGACTGCACCTGGGAGAGGCTTGAACCCAGCTTGAGCTGCCGACTGCAGAGGTAAGGGATGTTCAACCACTATTTACTGACCATGAGGTATGAGGAAAAAAAGGTGAATGCTGGGAGTGCACTAATTCTTTTTTTTTATAATATTCACTGGTCTTGAGGGAGAAGCCAAGGCGGAGCTTGTCACAGGTATGCTGCCATGGAGGCACCAGGATCACCCCAGATCATTAATTAATGTTAAACAATGTTTTAAACTTTCTATACTATATAAAACATTTTTTTTTAGCTGGAGCTGGACTATCATGGGCACCTGGAGAGTGGATATCACTAGTCCAAAGTGTTACTTCATACTAAGGCCTGCATTTTATGTATACCTCCCAACATTTTGAGATGAGAATGAGGGACACTTACTAATGAACGCCCCCTGCCACACCCCCTTAAAGGATAATTAACCGAAAAAAAGGTTAATTAAATCCACAAGGGCTTTTTTTACCACTTATATTCCTTTATATTGGCTTTAAAAATGTACAAATGCAGGAATTTAGAAATTGGATGAAAGGTTTAGCACTGGGAAACACTTTTTGAAAGATAAAAAGTGCCTTGTATATACAACTTTATATAGATCAGACCAAAATGAGGGACAAATGAGGGGGAAAGAGTAGACATGTGCGTTCCCGTTCGTAACAAATGGATTTTCGTACAAATTTGTTAGTTTTCGTACATTCGTATCAATTCAAACATCCGAAAAGCTGAAAGAACCAATATACGAAAATGTCGGAATTACGAATAAGCAAAATAACGAACAAGCGAAAATGCGAACGTATGATTGGACAATCTTACTAAAATACTAAACACCAAAAAAGCAAAAGAACGAAAATTACATCTATAACGAACGATTTGCATTCCGTATTTTAAATCCTTTGTCTGTTCGTATTTTCATTCGTATATTTTCATTTGTGTGTTTTGTAAATCCGTTTCTTTGTCTGTTCGTAAATTTGTGTACTTGTATCGTTCTTTTAAACTGGGCAGTGTAGTTAGTAAATGATTACTTAATATCTTAGCCAATCAGTTTATCTCTTTTGTGCTGAGTCACATTGGACAGTATAAAGCCTCGTACACACGATCGGACTTCAAACAAACTTTTCCATGGATTTTTGTCTGAAGGGAGTTGGCCAGACTTTTAAAACCGAAAAAGTTTGTCCGATAGAGCGTACACACGGTCGGATTTTTTGGAAAACACTCATTTTGACGTTTGTTGGCAAAAAGTCCGACTGTGTGTACGGGGCTTAAGAGAAAGAATCTTAATATGGATTAACCGCGTGTTGCTATGTATTTACGAAAGTACAAAATTACGAATCCATTAAACGAAAATTATTATCTAACAAAATTACGAATTTCGAATCAACGAAAATAAATTAGACAGAATTACGAATCATTCAGTATAAACGAAAATAAAACAGTTACGAAAATACGAACGGGTCCGAATAGGAAAACTTGCGTCTTACGAAATATGAACTGGTCCGAATAGGAAAACTTGAGTTTTACGAAATTACAAATCTTTACGAATCTACAGAACAAAAAAATATGAAAATTTTTGTTGTGCACATGTCTAGGAAAGAGGGACAGAGGGACGTTGCTCCAAATCAGGGACAGTCCCTCGAAATCAGGGAGCTATGTTTTATGGCTCATTGATTGGTACCGGGGAAAAAACTGGACTGGTAACGGGGAAAAAAACATGGGAATCAATCATACCATCCCTGAGGACCCTTCATTGGCTAACCGTAAAGGATCGGGTCACTTTCAAGACCCTCTTTTTTTTTTTTTTTTGAAAAGCCTGTGGCGTGCAAAACACAACCCAAAAACTTCACCCGGTGCAGGGAAAAAGTGCACACACATAAAGAGGTGCAACAAAAACCTGTGACGGGTGCATCGTCAATAGGCCCTCCGAAGAGGGCCTTACCCTGATCCCCCGGGGCGCAAGGCTCCTGACAGGGACTGAGGTTGTCAGTGGTCCATGCAGCCGAAGCCACATGAACCCATCCAAGGCCCATGTAGCCGAAGCCAGCACGGACCCAACAGTGAGGCTCCCCCGAAGGGAGAACCCATGAGAGAAGGCGAACTAAGCCAGAAGGCCATGTCCACCTACTCCCAAGACGTTCAGGGCAGGCCCGAGGACCAGCACCCTACTTATCACACATAAAGTGCAGTGCACCAAACAAAAATAAGTGACAAACTAGACAAACACGGGTAAAAATAAAAAGAAAGTGGGGAAGAAGGAAGATGGGAGAGTGAGGTAAAGTGACCAATGTGCAATACATTGGCCGGCCCTCCGGCCAGGAAACAAAAATTCCTCTGGTCCTAGCCAAAAGGCCTGGCCCTAGAGGCAGGTGCTAAAAAAGTGTGTGTGGAGATAAGTGACCAAAAAGGTGCCACACGTTGAGTGTCCCTCACACACTCAGTGCAATGTATGGCACCCCTGGACTGCCACTCCAGGGGCACTATCTCCACAGGCTTTTCAATGGACCCTGGTCCACGGCCCGGACAGCCACGGCCCCCTCCCCACCTCAACCAGAAAGGATCAGGGGCTACCGGAGGCTCACCTCTTTCGCTCCCTACCTAATTATACCCGAGAGGTACTAGCTGCTCAGCTCAGCTTTCCCTCTCAAGGAAACTGGTAAGGCGGGTTAGGAACTGCATCAAATCCAGGCCAGAAGGCCAGGGCCCCGGCCTTCCGCTAAGATCTCATGCCTCTCCGCTCTCACCAGGAGCACCCTTCCAGATGGCTCAGACTCGACCAGTGGCCTGCCCCCAGTACTGTCGGGTAGCATGGCATAGCCCCTGCTGAAACCATCCTTCCAGGTGCCTATCACATCTTTGGATTACTTCAGCCCTCTACTAAAGAAGTGCTTCAGTGCTCCTCCGAAAACTGATAAGAACAGATACTACACTTGATCTTAGCCAAAAGGCCGAGAAGCGACTTTCAAGACCCTCTGCCTTACCCACAAATGTACACATGGAAAGGCCCCTCAATATTTATGCAAGAAAATAAAACACTACACCCCCAATCGCATTCTCCGATCAACTAACCAAAACCTCCTCCACATCCCCAAGTCCCACTACAAATCGAAGGGAGAACGAAGATTTGCAGTCCACGGACCGCGGCTATGGAACGCTCTTCCCACAAACATCTGCATGAAAGAAAACCATTGCGCTTTCAGGAAAAAAACTTACAGTAAGACCCACCTCTTCTGAAAGATAAGATCGACACCGGATGAAAAAATACGCGCCTTGAGGCGATTTAGTTCGTATTTGTAGCGCTATACAAGTTACTCACTCATTTATTGATAAAATATAGGCCGCAATGTAGAGCTAACCACAGCAGACAGAACTCCGCTTGGAGGAGAGCCAGTCACATGACTTTGTGAGGTCACATGACAGGGCTCTCCCCCAGGCTTTTTTTTCCTACTTGCTCTATTTATTAGTATTTTCCTGGCTACTGCATCCAGTGGAGTGCTAATAACATTTGTAAAGCAGAACAATAAATGTGCTGTATGGCTGCTGGGGAAATCCCAGTAGAAAATTGATAGATGTTGGCTATCTTGATTTTTCATGGTTGATAGAAGACCTCTTTAACATTCAGTTGGCATAGGGTATAAAGAACGATAATACTATTGCTATTTTTCTCCTATTTTTTAATATGTTGTAACACTTAAAATGGCAAAGCTGCCTTCACCACTGTTTAATATTTAATGCCGTAAAACAATAAAGAATTACATTTCAGACTTCAGATTTTTATGCTTAGATCTATATCACACATTGCTAACCTATGCTAAAAACCATAATTAATTTTCTGCATGGGATATTAAAAGAAGGAACATTTCACAGCAGTAAAAAATATTTTTTTTTTCTTTTGCAAGAATGTAAAAACCCAAGAGGAATTTATGAATTATTTAAATAGCAATTAACTTCTCTACTCTAAGCAGTGTTTATTAAATCTGTGTAAGCTTTATGATTATCACAGTTGAAGGAAAAAACTAAAATTTTACATTCATATGAATGGAAGTTATTATATTACCACCCTCACCAAAGGTAATCAAGATTACAAGCAATATAGGAACATCAATTCAGCATCTAGTGCTGCATATTCACTATATTACCAAAAGTATTGGGATGCCTACTATTACACACAGATGAACTTTAATGGAATCCCAATCTTAGTCCGTAGGGTTCAATATTGAACTGGCCCACCCTTTGCAGCTATAACAGCTTCAACTCTTCTGGGAAGGCTGTCCACAAGGTTTAGGAGTGTGTCTATGGGAATGGTTGACCATTCTTCCAGAAGCGCACTTGTGAGGTCAGCGCTGATGTTGGATGAGAAGGCCTGGGTCGCAGTCTCCGCTCTAGTTCATCCCAAAGGTGTTCATTCGTGTTGAGATCAGCACTCTGTGCAGGCCAGTCAAGTTCCTCTACCCCAAACTCGCTCATCCATATCTTTATGGATCTTGCTTTGTGTACTGGTGCGCAGTCATGTTGGAACAGGAAGGGGCCATCCCAAAACTGTTCCCACAAAGTTGGCAGCATGAAATTTTCCAAAATGTCTTGGTATGCTGACGATTAAGAGTTCCCTTAACTGGAACTAAAGGGCCAAGCCCAGCCCCTGAAAAACAACCCCACACCATAATCCCCTCTCCACCAAATGATTTGGACCAGTGCACAAGGCAAGGTCCATAAAAACATGGATGAGTGAGTTTGGGGGGAGGAACTTGACTGGCCTGCACTGACCTCAACCCAATATAACACCTTTGGGATTAATTAGAGCAGAGACTGCGAGCCAGATCTTCCTGACCAACATCAGTGCCTGACCTCACACATGCGCTTCTGGAAGAATGGTCAAACATTCCCATGGACACACTACTAAACCTTGTGGACAGCCTTCCCATAAGGGTTGAAGCTGTTAGAGATGGGTGGGCCAACTCAATATTTATCCCTATAGACTAAGACTGGGGTGCCATTAAAGTTCATGTGCATGTAAAGGCAGGAATCACAATACTTTTGGTAATATAGGCCCAGATTCTCAAAGGGCTTACGACGGTGCAACGCCATTTGCGCCGTCGTAAGTCCTAATCTGGGCCGTCGTATCTATGCGACTGATTCTTAGAATCAGTTACGCATAGATATCCATTAGATCTGACAGGCGTAAGGCTCTTACGCTTTCAGATCTTAAATGCAATTTTTTTTCCCGCCGCTAGGTGTCGCCTCCTCGGTTTCCCCATCGTCTATGCAAATTAGCTATTTACGCGAGATTCCCGAACGTACGTGCGGACGACGCAGTGAATTTATGACGTTTCCGTAAGCGTAAACTTGCCCCTGCTATATGAGGGGCAAGTTTACGAAGGCCCGTCATATGCCATGTTAAGTATGGCGTCGGGTCAGCGTCGTCTTTTTCCGTCGTTTACGTTGTTTTCCTAAGTCGTTCGCGAATAGGACTTTCGTCAATGACGCTCACGTCGGCATTATTGACGTTTTCCGTCGTGAGCTGGAGCATGCGCACTGGGCTATTTTTATGCCCAGCGCATGCGCAGTTCGATCGGCGCGAGGGCGCGCTTAATTTAAATACAAGCCGCCCCCTTTGAATTACGCGGCCTTACGCCAGCCCATTTACACTACGCCGCCGCAAATTACGGAGCAAGTGCTTGGAGAATTCGGCACTTGCTCCAGTAATTTGCGGCGGCATAGTGTAAATGGCTTGCGCTACACCGCCGTGGATTCTACCAGAATCTGGCCCATAGTGTATGAATAAAGGAGAGAGCCAGGAAAAATAGTAGATCTTTATTTGACCCATTTAATTCATTGCATTGGCATGTGCACTGCTATGCAGATATTTTGCTCTGTAAAACACCAAACAAATTACAATACAGTGAGGAGATTGGCAGATTTCCTCAAAACTCCCTTTAAAGCCAAACTCCAAGAAAAACAGAAAAAGATAGAAGAGAGAAACCTCTAAAAGCCACAAGGGGATGACATGTAGCACTGGCCAGTAGCGCACAGTCCTCTCATGGGGCCCTGGGGCATGAACCCATCAAAAGCATACATGAAAAATATATATACAACAAGGTGTGTGTACATTCAAGGACAAAACCTACAGTATATAAATGGTAACATATAATAAACAAACACAACATGCTAGGTGCTTTGCAGGAGCAGAAGAGGTTTTGGGAACTGATGGCAGGCCACATTTGATTAAAACATTTTCAATTGTGGTACCACATTTGTCATTTATGGGATCCTGTGCCCTTGTGGCCAGCTTTACATTGGTTGAACCATGCGTCCGCTTGGGGTTCAGATTGGAGAACACAATAATATTCTAAATTAAAGGGCACAAGTACTCTTTCCTGCATCACTTTAAGGAAAAACATGGAGCGGATCAAACGGGCATGAAAGTATTTGGCATCAAAGCCATCTCTGATGAACTTGATAGAGGGAGGAAATACCAAATACTCTGCCAACGAAAACGTTTGCCCTTGATAGCTTTGTCCCAAAATACCTAGCAAAGCAATAAAGATACTGCACCACAATCCGTATTTTGGCATGGAAAAAAATCCAGGATTATTGATGAAATCATAGTCAAAAGAAAAATGAAAAGGAACCTGATTTCCTAATTCAGGGCCACTGGTATGTCTTGGGTGACTCACTGGCTCTCTCTGAGCGATATATGTTGATGGGTGCATCGGAAATAAAAATGATTATATCCTTTTACAACAGAATTTCTGTAATAGGCAAGCCATTTTATGCAAAATAATAGATTTTTTTATTTTTCTCTGCAGACACAATTTAATTTTGGCATTGCAATAAAGTGGATAAAGTATTTTCAGGGTGACTTAAAGTGCTTTTCATTTATTAATCCCATTGGACTTTACAATGTTTTCTTGTGTTAGAACCTAGAACTAGAAACAATTTCATTAACATTTTATGTCACTGATCTATAAATTGTTTTATAATGTATATGTAAAAAAGTATCACTATTTTGAGAAAAAATCCCCAAAAGTCTTTATTGTCTAAAAATCCCAAAAAGTCTCGATTGTCTAATGCCCTGTACATAGGATCGGTCATTCCGATGAGAACAGTCTGATGGATTTTTCCATCAGTTAACCGATGAAGCTGACTGATGATCAGTCGTGCCTACACACCATCAGTTAAAAAAACGATCATGTCAGAAGGCGTGACGTAAAACACAACGACGTGCTGAAAAAAATGAAGTTCAATGATTCCAAGCATGCGTCGACTTGATTCTGAGCATGCGTGGATTTTTAGCCTACAAACGATCGTTTTTTTTTCTATCGGTTAGGTATCCATCGGTTAATTTTAAAACAAGTTTCAACATTTTTAACCGATGGATAAATAACCGATGGGGCCTACACACGATCGGTTTGGTCTGATGAAAACGGTCCATCAATGTCACATTATCTCAAAATAAAGGCACACTTCTGGATTTAACTTCATAAAGGACACTTTATTCAGAGAGCAATGGTAACTGTAGAGTAGCTGAGGGACCCCCAGCTGACATGGCAGAAACTGTACATGGGGCAATTATAAAGTGGATTTTCCAAAAAACGTGCTTTATTGTAACGTATAATGATAGGAAAGCCTTTGCTTCCTATAGTGGATTTGTCCTAAGGAAATACGTATGCAAAAGAGTTTACAATCTGCTAAATTATTAAATTGTGCAATTCTCAAAGATCAGACAATGCCCCTATCATGGATAACTGATGATATGGGAAAAAACAAAAAACATTTTTGATTTAGGTGAAATGCTTCTAAGTCAATTGTCAAATCACAATTGTTGAAATGTTTTTGTAAAAGAAGTGTTAAATTGCACCTTAAAAATGTAAAATAGACACAATGCTATTATATTTTTTATGTAACAGTAAAATACAAAGTCAAAAAAGCTATAAAAAAAAGTATAAAATGGCGTACTATCCTTTTACATTTTTCAAGTTCATATTTGTGTATTGTTACATAAAAAAAAAAAAAAAAATACAGTGGTAAAGGAGCAAAATACAAGGAAAGGGCTTAATACATTTTTTAAATTTAGATTTAAAAAATTGGGTCTGGTATGGATTTTAACCACTTAACCCCCGGACCATTTTGTTGCTAAATGCCCAGGCCAGGTTTTGCGATTCGGCACTGCGTCGCTTTAACAGACAATTGCGCGGTCGTGCGACTTGGCTCCCAAACAAAATTGGCGTCCTTTTTTCCCCACAAATAGAGCTTTCTTTTGGTGGTATTTGATCACCTCTGCGGTTTTTATTTTTTGCACTATAAACAAAAATAGAGCGACAATTTTGAAAAAAATGCAATATTTTTTACTTTTTGCTATGATAAATATCCCTCAGTTTAGGCCGATACGTATTCTTCTACCTATTTTTGGTAAAAAAAATTGCAATAAGTGTTTATCGATTGGTTTGCGCAAAATTTATAGCGTTTACAAAATAGGGGATCGTTTTTTTGCATTTTTATTAATTATAATTTTTTTACTACTATTGGCGGCGATCAGCGATTTTTTTCGTGACTGCGACATTATGGCGGACACTTCGGACAATTTTGACACATTTTTGGGACCATTGTCATTTTCACAGCAAAAAATGCATTTAAATTGCATTGTTTATTGTGAAAATGACAGTTGCAGTTTGGGAGTTAACCACAGGGGGGCGCTGTAGGAGTTAGGGTTCACCTAGTGTGTGTTTACAACTGTAGGGGGGTGTGGCTGTAGGACTGACATCATCGATCGAGTCTCCCTATAAAAGGGATCACTCGATCGATGCAGCCGCCACAGTGAAGCATGGGGAAGCCGTGTTTACATACGATCGCGACGGAGCGGCTATAAACGAATAGCAGTGCCGTCGTCCCGGATCGCTCCCCGCGGGAATCCGCCCACCGCACGCAGCGGAGGGGGTCCCGATCGGACCCCCGACCTGCTAGAAGGCGGGGACGTATATATATGCCCATCTGCCTGTACGTGCCATTCTGTGGACGTAAATAGGCGTGCGGCGGGCGTTAAGTGGTTGAGGGGAACCCCATGTCAAAATAAAAAAAAACGGCGTGGGGTCCCCCCAAAATCGATACCAGGTTCTTATCTGAGCATGTAGCCTGGCAAAACAAGAAAGGAGCGGGGTAAGAAAGCGCCCCCTCCTGAACCATACCAGGCCACATGCCCGCAACATGGGGTGTGCTTTGGGGCGAAAGAACACTGCCCCCTCCTCTAAGCACCTTGTCCCCATGTTGTTGGAGACAAGGGCCTCTTCCCCACAACCCAATAGAGAGTAACAGCTGAAAGTTATTGGGGGTTATTTACGAAAGGCAAACTACAAGTGCAAATTGCACTTGAAAGTGCACTGAAAGTGCAGTCGCTGTAGATCCAATGGGGACATGCAAGGAAAATAAAAAACAGCATTTCAGCTTGCACATGATTGGATGATAAAATCAGCAGAGCTACCCCTCGTTTCAGATCTACCCCTCAGATTTACAGCGACTGCACTTCCAAATGCACTTGTAGTGCAAAGTGGATTTGCCTTTTGTAAATAACCCCCACAGTGTCCTTCAGCAATGAGCTCCTTACTGATTGGTTTATTTGGATTCCAAGCACTTACATTTTTTGCAGAGCAGATTTAATATCCAGTAAGAAAACTAATGAAAGGTACATTAGATTTCAGTGCACAATGGAGAACATTCGACTTTAACCTTCAATAATGTAGAGAACAAAACCCTGGTTTTTCATTGAACATGTGATACTCATATATTTTTATTATGTTTGTTGTCTGCAAATTCTTGGGAGTAAAATTTCCAATGCATAAAATAAAACTCCCCCAGGTTTTTTATGTGTGGAAGGGGCTTAGGAGGAATATATGTGAAATAGTTCTGCTAATTCAATTTATTTTTATTCCAAGCTCTTTCTGGTTTAATCTGTTTTGTGCAGAAAATGTCTGAAATTTTTCAAATTGATCTAAACTAAAAAATCTCCTGACACAGTGGCAACAGGGGGCCAGATTCACAGACTTTTGCGCTACGCTGCGGCGGCGTAACGTATCCCATTTACGTTACACCACCGCAGGTTTACAGCGTAAGTGCCTGATTCACAAAGCTCCTACCTGTAAACTTGCGGCGGTGTAACATAAATCCGCTCGGCGCAAGCCCGCCTAATTAAAATGAGGCGGGCACCATTTAAATTAGGCGCGTTCCCGCGCTGAACGTACTGCGCATTCTCCGTCCGTCAAATTACCCGACGTGCATTGCGCTAAATGACGTCGCAAGGATGTCATTGGTTTCGACGTTAACGTAAATGGCGTCCATCGCCATTCACGGACGACTTACGCAAACGACGTGAAATTTAAAATTTTGACGTGGGAACGACGGCCATACTTAACATTGCTTAGACCACCTAAAGGGCATGCCTAGTTTTACGTGACGCATCTCTACGGAAACGACGTAAATTTAGATCGACGGGCAAAGCGGACGTTTGTGAATCGCCATAACTAGTCATTTGCATATTCTACGCCGGCCGCAATGGAATCACCACCTAGCGGCCGGCCTAGAATTGCAGCCTAAGATTCGACGATGTAACAGTTACACCTGTCGGATCTTAGGGGTATCTATGCGTAACCTGATTCTATGAATCAGGCGCATAGATACGACAATCGTATCTCAGAGATACGACGGCGTATCAGGAGATACGCCGTCGTATCTCTTTTGTGAATCTGGCCCAGGATGTATAATAATATGTATCCTTGTCTTTCTTCAAATACCTGAAAACCACAATGCTTTGATGAACTTTAAAACTTTACTCATAACAATTAATGTTCGTTAACAAAAGAACAGACATTCCACATTAATAATTATGCTACCATACTTAGCATGTGCTATAAATTGCCTCCAAGATTGCTCCTGTTTCTTCTTGCAGGAGGTCGCCATTTTGTTGAAGCCCATGGCAGTCACTTTCTTATTGGAAGCTCTCCCGATCTCTTATGTCTCAAAAACGATGTATCACTAATTAAAATATGTACAATTCCATCCTTGATTGCATGTCTTGGCTTGGATAGAGAGGAAGGTTGACTAAAGCATTAGGCTGGGTTAGTGTCGATTCTTACCTCCCTGGGGCCCTAAGCAAAATTACATGTCACATTAAAGTTGAGAAGCGGAGGGGCGCTGCCGACAGTGACATTAAAGATTTAAACATTAAAGTTGAGAAGCGGGGGAGGGGTTTTTCTGCTGTCGGAAATTAAATTTTACATTAAAGTGAGAAGCGGGGGGTGCTAACTTCTTACCTCTTCTCCCATGCAGCCAGCGAGTTGAGAAGCGGGGTGAGGGGCCAAAAATGACTTCTCATCAGGAGGGGCCTTTAGTAATTTGGAGGGGCCCTCCGAAGCTTTGCGGGGCCCTAAGCGGCTAGTGAGCCTATTGGGCGAATCGGCCCTGGGCTGGGTTCACACTGGAGAACGCAGCAGCTTGAAGCAAGAGTCCCGTGCGTCTCCATTTACCCCTTCAGGTCCAATTTTAGCCCGAACTTTGGGCTGAATTCGGACCAGAAATGGACCAAAATATGCACAGGGCTGCAGAAATGTGTGAACCAGCATCATAGAGAGCTGGTCACAATCTCCTGCTATGCGAATTGGATGTGGGGATGCAGGGATTCAGGGTTCACAATAGTGTAAACATAGGTGTGCACAGCCTATTGCATTGGGGTTATCACTCCCAAGCTCAAACACACATGACTTTCTCTGCCTCAGACAATGAATGAATGGGAAGTGCTCTGTGCTGAGCGGCTTCCTATTTATTCACAAACTGAAGGATAGTAAACACAGATTTCTATGCTTCAGTTATGAATGAACACAGTGAGTGAGTGTGTTCACTGTGTTCATTTAGAAAAGAAAGGCACCAGTAAATTACATATTTACTAGCCCTTTCCCCTGCTCTCCATCTTGAAACATCCCCCGGGTGGAGGGTAGCCAGAAGCACTTCGGGACGGCCAACACAGGGGCAGCCCGGGCAGTAAGGGGAGTCGGCACCACACAGAGTGATTAGGGTGTGCCCAGGCACATCTGGCACACCCCCTGCACACACCTATGAGTGTGAACCCAGCCTTACAGTGCTGAAGTACATCAGCTGCAGATGAGGGAGAAAAGAGAGAATATCAGGGAGATAAAATATGACTATCCTTGTAAGTTTGTGTCTCAATGGCAGCAGAGTTTTTCCTGTCGCCTCTCCTGCTTTTCTTTTCTCCCTCCCTAATCTGTGTTCTCTCAGCACAGTTTGTGTCATTACTGTTGTTTTCTTCCTCCTTCAGCAACAGTAAATCTTAAAGTTGTCAGCTGATTAGCCCTTAGTGGCTCTGATTTTGGGCACAGCGCCGAGAATAGAGAGTAACTGAGCATGTTCAGAGCAGGATAAGTCTGTGGATTACTTGATTTTACACATTATAGGCAATTATTTTTTAATGTTTACATACCTATTATTGCAAAAGGGGCCAGCCTGAAGTGATCTATCGGGACTTACATTTCTGACTAAAATGTAGCAAAATAAAATATAGTTCTAATTTCTGTATTAGATTAGGCTTTAATTGAATTCTCCAGTGGGTGGCAAGTCCAAATTTCAATGTCTTCTGCTAAAGAATCTTCAGCATTAAACACATTTCTGGAAGTGTCGCATTCCCTTTACCTTGCTGTATGCTGTGGTTCCTCCTGCTGGCCCCTACATCACTACTATAGTAATATAGGGGTCAACGTATGGAACCACACCGTGCAACAGGATACACTGTGCGCCTGACACACCCAGAAGTGTTGGATGCTAAAGATTCAGCTGTAAGCCCCTGGTGGACACAGTATGCAGTGAGGTTATTTTATTTTTTATTTTTATTTTTTAGGCCATGACAAGAGAATTATATTTGACAGTAATTAGTGAGTGTGAATAATGAGGTCTATATTGTTTTTAGATACTGAAAACTCCTGAGACATAGCATGCTCTGCCCGTGTCATAAAAAATAAAGCATAAGCTCTACAAAACCAGCAGCTAAGGAGGTAAAACAGCAGAGGAAGACTTTCCCAAAGTCTGTGAAGGCAAAAGTAGAGGCATTCTTTAACCCCTTGCCTGCAGGGCACTTTTACCTTCTTTGACCAGGCCAATTTTCAGCTTTTAGCTCTTTGAATGACAATTGCGCGGTCATGTAACGCTGTACCCAAACAACGTTTTTATCATTTTTTTAAACACATATAGAGCTTTCCTTTGGTGGTTTTTAATTACCACTGGGTTTTTTTATTTTTTTAAATAAATGCATTAAGACCGAAAATTTGGAAAAAAAAACTTTCATAGTTTGTATGAACTGGTATTTCATATCCCTCACAGATGTGCGCTGATGAGGCTGCACTGATGAGGTGGCACTGATGAGGTGGCACCGATGAGACAGCACTGATGGGCATTGATGGGCACTGATAGGCATCACTGATGGGCACTAATGAGGTGGCACTGGTGGGCCCTGATGAGGCTCCACTGATAGGCGGCATTGATAGGTGGCACTGATTGGCAGCACTAATGAACGGCACTTATGAGTACTGGTAGGAGGAACTGATGGGCACTGATAGATGGCACTGATGGGCATTGATAGGTGGTACTGATAGGTGATACTGAAAACGAAGCACTGGTGGGCACTGATTGGCAAGGCTGATGGGCACTGTTTGGCAGCACTGGTGGGCACTGTTTGGCAGCACTGGTGGGCACACATTGACAGCACTGGTGGGCACTACTGGGACTGTACTGATAATCAGGACCCTTTTAGAGAAGCCAGTTATCGGCTCTCTTCTCCGATCCTCATGCTGTCAGCATGAGAAAAGGAGTGCTGATCACCAGCTTCTATATACATCCGTGATCAGCTGTGATTGGACAGTGACACAGCTGATTAAGTTGTAAAGTGCCGCTGATTGGCTCGGACACTGCGGGCGCAATAACGGGAGGGCTTCATATGACGGCCTCCCAAAACTAGCTGTCCGCACTGTAGCCGTCATTTGGCTATAGCGTGGTCAGCAAGTGGTTAGAATATTTAGAAGGTTTATTGTTAAAACATTGCAGTTTATCACACTACAGGATTGATTTTTTTAAAAATAGGGTTGTCCCGATACTACTTTTTTGAGACAGAGTACAAGTACCGATACTTTTTTTCAAGTACTCGCCGATACCGAATACCGATACTTTTTTTTTTAATGTCATGTGGCAGTATATATATATATATATTTTTTTTTTACACAATTTTTATTTTTTACTATTTTTGTTTTTTACAGTGATTTTTTTTTAGAGGGGGGTAGTGGATTGTCAGTGTGTGTTTTATTATTATTATTATTATTATTATTATTATTATTATTATTATTTACATTTTATTTTTTTAATTATTTATTGCAAAAAAAAAAAACTTTTTTTTTAATTAGCCCTGTTGGGGGGCTTTGGTGAGATATCATGGGTCTTAACAGACCTTTGACATCTCCCCTTTAAGACAGAGAAAGGGACTAGGGACACAATTCCCCAGTCCCTTTCTCTGCAGCCTCAGCTGAAATGAATGGAGAGAAGCTCCTCTCCATTCATAAACTGAAGCATTGTAAACACAGGTTACGATGTTTCAGTTGTATGAATGGACAGAGTCAGTGGGGGAGCGGCACGGATGGGGAGAAGACATCACGGGGGGAGGGACAAGACGGCATGGGGGAGAAGACATCAGGGGGGATGAGAAGACAACGCAGAGAAGACTTGTAACTCCCCCCACCACCCGATACCTGACTGTACAAGTATCGGGTGAAGCATCAGAGCATTTCCCCCGAGTACAAGTACTCAGGAAATGCTTGGTATCGGTCCCGATACCGATACTAGTATCGGTATCGGGACATCCCTAGTTAAAATAGTTAAATCCCATCTTGGAGCAAATAGTATCCCACTCCCACTCCCCTTTAACTGATCACGGGCATTAGAAAATAAAAATAAAAATCTATTTAAATGTCCTTTACATACCTAAAGATGCAGTCACAAGACACTTCAGTCCTTTGTCCTTGCTATTTACCGAAGGTGGGATCCTTCTTTGTGTGTCCCTGTCACTGTGTCTGTGATGTGGACACTTTCTCCTGGCTGTGTCCTGCAGACTAAACAGGAAATAAGAGGAAATCTCTCCAAATTGAGAGAATTTTCAATCTTAGACAGGTGTCACCCAGAACATTTGTTCTCATTGGATGATTAACTCTCACTCCTTGCTCCCATGACAATTGTAAAAACTTTGGATCCCCCCCTCAGATTCTGTCTTGGAAAAAGTGGCCACCAGAATAAATGTAGGAGTGAATCTCCTCAGTAGGGATGCAGACAGGAATAAAAACTTGACAAAACATTTTGGGCCAGATCCACGAAGCATTTATGCTGGCGAATCTATTGATATGCCGCGTAACTGCTAGGTTGCTCCGGCGTATCTTTGTTTTGTATCCACAAAACAAGATACGCCTGAAGCTGGGCTAGATCCGACTGGCGTACGTCTTAGTACGCCATCGGATCTAAGGTGCATATTTACGCTGGCCGCTAGGTGGCGTTTCGGACGATTTCTGCGTCGAGTATGCAAATTAGCTAGAAACGGCGATCCACGTACGTACGTACGTACGTACGTACGTACGTACGTACGTACGTCCGGCCGGCGCATTTTTTTACGATGTTTCCGTAAGGCTTTTTTTGGCATATAGTTACCCCTGCTATATGAGGCATATCCTATGTTAAGTATGGACGTCGTTCCCGCGTAAAAAAATTTTTTTTTACGTCGTTTGCATAAGTCGTTCGCGAACATGGCTTTGCGTAGGATGATGTTCACGTCGTAAGCATTGGCTTGTTGCGGGTTAATTTCGAGCATGCGCACTGGGATACCCCCACGGACGGCGCATGCGTCGTTCAGAAAAAAATTAATTTACGTCGGTTCAAGTAAAATTAAAATAAAACACGCCCACATCTTTAACATTTGAATTCCGCGCCCTTACGCCGGCCGATTTACGCTACCCCACCGTAACTTTAGAGGCAAGTGCTTTGTGAATACAGCACTTGCCTCTCAAAGTTGCGGCGGTGTAGCGTTAATACGATACGCTACGCCGGACTAAAATTACGATCCGCTACGTGGATCTGGCCCTTTGTGTTACATATTTTCCAAATTTGTTTATTTAACCACTTGGTAACCGCCCTATAGCCGAAATACGGCTACAAGGCGGTTCCCTTACTCTGGGAGGGCGTCAATATACCTCCTCCCAGAGAATCAGACCCGCGTTGCCGAGCGGGCGCGCACACGCGATCACCGTCGCTCGCCGGGTCCACGGGACCCGCAAGAAAAAAAGAATCGCGGTAAGGAGCCAAGTAGCAAAGTTTGGCGCAATTCCACGAGCGTGTGCAATTTTGAAGGGTGACATGTTAGGTATCTATTTACTCAGCGTAACTTCATCTTTCATAGTATGCAAAAACATTGGGCTAACTTTACTGTTTTTTTTTTTTTAAGCACAAAACAGTTTTTTTTTAAAAACACACGTTCAAAAAATTGCTGCGAAAATACCGTGCAAGATAAAAAGTTGCAACAACCGCCATTGTATTCTCTAGGGTCTTTGAAAAAAAAGCATATATAATGTTTTGGGGTTTTATGTAATTTTTTAGCAAATAAATTATGATTTTTACAAGTAGGAGAGAAATGCTCCAGAACGCCTGATGGTGCTCCCTGCATGTTGGGCCTCTCTATGTGGCCACGCTGTGTAAAAGTCTCACACATGTGGTATCGCCATACTCAGGAGGAATAGCAGAATGTGTTTTGGGGTGTAATTTGTGGTATGCATATGCTGTGTGTGAGAAATAACCTGCTAATATGACAGAAACTAGAATTTTTTTTTTTTTTTACAGAATTTTCAGGCTTTTTTCTTTTATAGCGCAAAAAATAAAAAACGCAGAGGTAATCAAATACCACCAAAAGAAAGCTCTATTTGTGTGAAAAAAAGGACAAAAATTTCAGATGGGTACAATGTTGTATGACTGAGTAATTGTCATTCAAATTGTGAGAGCACCGAAAGCTGAAAATTGGTCTGGTGATTAAGGGGGTTTTCGTGCCCAGTGGTCAAGTGGTTAAAGGAAACTGATATATATGATATATACTAAAGTATTTTCCAGTCTTTAGAACATTAATCTGACCAGTAAGATGGGAGTCATTTTTAAATGTCTGTACATGATTAAAAGTGCTACAAGGGAAATCATAATCGTATGTTATTGGCTTATTCCCAGCATTTCCCCATGTGTATATGTGTCACGGTCAGGGGTCAGGCTCCGAGACCAATAGCTATTTCAGTAGAGAGGCTCCCACTGACCCACTAGATAAGCACAGAAACAAGCCACCATAGCGGGTGACACATGCTCACCCGAGGTGCAGAGTCTAAGCTCTATTCGGTGTTCACTAGAGATCCTGATGGTGGAGATGAGTTTTGCTGCATATTAGTACCTTAGTGGTCAGATTTGTCCACCGCAGTCCCGCAAAAAATCGTAGATCGACACCATTACTAGTAAAAACAAAAGAAAAAAGAAAGTCCCTAAATCTTTCCCCTATTTTGTAAACGCTATAACTTTTGTGCAAACCAATCAATATACGCTTATGGCGATTCTTTTTACCAAAAATATGTAGCAGAATATATATTGACCTAAACTGATGGATACATTTTTTTTCAAAATTGTCGCACTTTTTTGTTTATAGCACAAAAAATAAAAACCGCATAGGTGATCAAATATCAACAGTTCTATTTGTGAGAAAGAAAAATACGTAAATTTTGTTTGGGTACAGTGTCGCACGATCGCGCAAGTAACAGTTAAAGCGACACAGTGCTGTATGGCAAAAAATGGCCTGGTCATTGAGCAGCCAAATCTTGCAGGGCTGAATTGGTTAAGGGGGTACATCCTTCTGGGGCTGAAGTGGTTAAGCTATAAAGGCTTAGGTTTTAAGGAATAAAGTAGGGGGTCTTAGCTGGATCTGCATGACAATCAGGCAACTAGCATCTTTACAAAACCAGGAAAACACTTTGATCAAATGTGCGTGGCAGCAGTGGGAGACTCCACTGCTGCCACGCACATTTGATCAAAGTGGTTTCCTTCCACTTTCATGTAGGTGTTTCCAACCATTATTAAACGCTCATTGCCTACAGTATTACACTATGTGCTTCTTCTGTTCCACTCTTTTCCATTACACCGGGTTTACGGCTTGACCGTCTGTGGGTCATTATCTTCAAGCACTACACGTCTTCTCCATTTGATCGGTGGACTTGCTGTCTTTTGCCCTGTGAAGATCTGGTCCTGTATATTGATACACCCATTGAGTATATACAGCCTTTTTGACCCTTTATGTGTATGCTTTTTAGGGTTCAACACTTCCGGTAAGCCTCTGCATTATTGGTGGCGGTTTCTTTCACAAGTGTGCATCACGTTCAAGTGTGGAAATATCTCATGGTTTTGCTGATCTAGGAATCATCTACCTAGTCGTATACAGTACATCAATCAAGCTTTCTAGTTTACACACATTTTTTTGAACTTTCATATTTGATATTTATTGATACAGTTTTTGATAACACATAATTCACTTGGTGATCTTTATTTATGGTTTATATCCTGTTTTTTTCATTAGATATACAGGGGTAGATTCAGAGAGGAGATCCGCCGGCGTATTTCCTGATACGCCGTCGTATCTCTGAGTCCGGCTGGTCGTATCAATGCGCCTGATTCATAGAATCAGTTACGCATAGATTTCCCTAAGATACGACCGGCGTAAGTGTTTTACACAGTTGTATCTTAGGCTGCATATTTACGCTGGCCGCTAGGTGGCGCTTCCGTATAGTTAAGCGAGGAATATGCAAATTAGCTAGATACGCCGATTCAGAAACGTACGTCCGGCCGGCGCATTTTTTTACGATGTTTACGTTAGGCTTTTTTCGGCGTATAGTTACCCCTGCTATATGAGGAGTATCCTATGTTAAGTATGGCCGTCGTTCCAGCATTGAGTTTTGAATTTTTTACGTCGTTTGCGTAAGTCGTTCGCGAATAGGGCTGGACGCAATTTATGTTCACGTCGAAAGCAATGACGTTTTGCGGCGGATTTTCGAGCATGCGCAGTGGGATTTTTTCACGAACGGTGCATGCGCCCTTCAAAAAAAATGTAAAATACGCGGGGTCAACTCAAATTTAAATAAAACACGCCCCCAACATCCCCATTTGAATTAGGCGGACTTACGCCGCCTCACATACGTTACGCCGCCGTAACTAAGGGCGCAAGTTCTTTCTGAATACAGAACTTGCGCCCAAAGTTACAGCGGCGTAACGTATCTTAGATACGTTACGCCGGGCACAAAGATAGACGATTCTATCTGAATATACCCCACAGTTTTTAAATCTTTAATCACTATCCAGCGCTACATTTTTACATGTCCAACTACTGTAGAATCTTTAGAGCTCAGCAACAGATGAACCTACATGTTTCTCTTAGTAAGCTGCAGGAAATAAATTAATGCTTTTTACTGTAATTTATTTTTCCCCAAGACATTACAGACAGCCTCAATCAGCCTGAATTTTGGACATTCTGTAATTTTTCCGCTTTGCAGCCCTGTCTGAAGTCAGTATCACCATTCTGCCCCCGTTATATTCCTTCGTTACGGAATGAGATATCAGTTGCTGCAAAATCACTCTGCTGAAAAGTTAATGTAAAACAAGATGTTCCCATGGTAACAAGGGAAGAAATTTCTGCTATACTTTGATAAAATTTGAAAGGTTTTAAGTAGAGTCACACAACACGCTGATTAGAATTGCATGGCTTCATTTTTGTTTGTTGTTTTGCACTATACATTGACACCATGTATGCATAATTAGTTGGGTAACTTACAAAGTCTTTCATAAAGGGAAGGGCTGCATTTGTATATAAGGCAATTACTTAAACAGTCAGAGTGCATTCGGGTAGAAATGCCTCCGGATAAAACACACGCTTTGCTGTGCTGCATTACAAACTGCTGATGCTTCATTGTCCTGTAATAGGGAAGGGGGAATGTAAAAGAACATTCATTGGCACATTCGTCAAGTAAATATTCGCTAGTCACATCCATATTGATAATAAGACAGATTTGATCCTGGCAAATGTAAGTTGGCAAACATTTGTCCAATGTCCTTTCTCTAGTAAGTGATCTCCCAGCTTTAAAGAGACCCTGTCTCCAGAACATTCATTTAACTGCTTGCTGACCGCGTAACTGAGAATGAATGTCATTGTTATTACTGCAGCTATCTGCCATAACCCCAGTATTATTTTTTCCCTTTGGTGGTTGGCTTTTAGATAAAAGTAATCTCAGCGGCAGATTAGCCATGAGATCACTTTTATAAGTGGCGAAAGTGGTGCCCTGCCGCTTCCCGGTTGTTTCTGAGCTTACCAGAGCCATCGGTAGAAAAAAGGAAAAGAGAAACTCCCAGGGGTTTATACACAGATTCAAAAATTGTTTACTCTTAAATAAAGTATAAATGTCATTTTATTAAACTTTACAGATTCATATAATAGTATAAAAAAGGGGAAAATAGAGGGAATGGATGCATCTACATATAGAGGACAACATTTAGAGCTCCGGTGTACAATTTTTTTTTATATGGTATTCACATATATACAGTACATGTCACAATAACCATATATAGTTAACCGTTTTAAGTTGCCACGTACGGATACCCGACGCGTTTCAATCTTTATAACTGTAACGATCTTCTTCAGGTGGTATTATGTAAAATACAAAAAATGTAGCGCTGAAAAATGAATGAATAATAAGAAGACACTAATTGTCTATATCACACACCAATGAATCAGTGTAAACAAATATATAAGTCCATATGTTACTCATAAACCAAATAGATGAATAACTGGTAGATGATGTTACGAAGACACTGATTGTCTATGTCTAATATTAGACTATGTACGAGAGTATAAGTCCATATGGATGAACGTAAACTGGATAGATGAAAAAAAAGGCCAATTCCAACTCAGGTGGTATTATGTAGACATCTATGGTGCATTGAAGACTGTCATTGACACTAGGGTTGTCCCGATACCACTTTTTTACGACTGAGTACAAGTACCGATACTTTTTTTCATGTACTCGCCGATACCGAATACCGATACTTTTTTAAAAATGCAGCCATGTGTCCCCAAATGCAGCCTTGTGTCCCAAATGTCCAAATTGGGCCCAAAGTGTCAATATTTTGTGTGACCACAATTATTTTCCAGCACTTGCTTAACCCTCTTGGGCATGGAGTTCACCAGAGCTTCACAGGTTGCCACTGGAGTCCTCTTCCACTCCTCCATGACGACATAACAAAGAAGAGAGGACTATGATATGCAAGAAGGGAAGTTGCTGTGCTAACAAATTGATGATGTATGGCATGTCAATTTCATAGCAAGTTCAGTGGCACACTGCAAGTGGATAAAAAATTGTGTAGTTAGAAAGGAAAGGAAAAACTCTGAAAGTAAGAATTTAAACTACTTGACTTGCTTAGCTTCTAAAACTTTTTCTTTGCTTCTGCAACTTTTTGAGTTGGGGCCAGTGTCTTTCTAAAGGCCAGTGTCAATAGGCTTTTGTTTGTATCAGGACTGCTTCTCTCCTCATAAAAGTCTATGTGAATGTAAAAGATGCTTGAAGCATGTCAAAAGACGGTTGACTGCAGGTCAAATGCACCTGCAATGTATTTTGAATGATCTCAGATGCATAATGAACTGATCTCAAAAGCACATTGCCTTTGTATCTCAACAGCCCGTTGGCACAACAGACTGGAGCTCTCCAAAGTTCTGAAGTTGTGTTTTGACAGTTTTAGAATGTATAATTTATTTCTTTATTTTTGTATGTATTTATTTCTTTACTTATCTATCTAAAATAACTAAAAATACCTAAAAATGTAAAGTTTCCTCAAGGAAATATCCAGGCAAGGACTAGATATGAGTGAATCATGATTCAAAATTTGTAAAAAAATAAAAGTACTGTTTATTCTTACCTGGGTTTACTAGGAAGCTGCAATTTGCTTTGCTAATGGACCTGATTTTCTCACATGAATTGAGTGGTGTAAATCACTTCTTCCTAGAGCCCTTGCAGTGCTGTCTGAGTATGCAGGGAGCCCTTAAAGTGGTTCTAAAGGCAGAAGGTTTTTTATCTTAATGCATTCTATGCATCAACGAGAGTGTAAAGGCAGAAGGCATTCTATGCATTAAGATAAAACAACCTTTTGTGTGCAGAAGCCCCCCTAACACTTACCTGAGCCCATCTTTATCCAGCGATGTTGCAGGAGTGTCTAAGCTGCCCAGGACTCCCATCCTCATTGTCTGAGACAGCAGTGTAGCACGAGTGGCTCCTTTTGCTGTCAAAAACATTCAGCCAATCAAGAGAGAGAGATGGAGAGGGGGCGGGGCTAGGTCACAGCTCTGTGTCTGAATGGACACTGTGACTCAGCTCGGGTGCTCCCATAGCAAGCTGCTTGCTGTGGGGGCACTCAACAGGGAGGGGGAGGGGCCAGGAGTGCCGAAGAGGGACCCAAGAAGAGACAGATCCAGGCTGCTCTGTACAAAACCAACTGCAAAAAGCAGGTAAGTATAACATGTTTGTTATTTTTTATTTTAATTTTTTTAATTAGACTTTACAAACACTTTAAGATAAAGAAAATACCCTTTGTCTACAGCAGCCCCCCTTAGCCCCCTAATACTTACCTAAGACCCATCTCGATCAATGTTGCAAGAGAGTCTCGGCTGTCCAGGACTCTACCTCCTCATTGGCTAAGACAGCAGTCGGCGCCATTGGCTCCCACTGCTGTTAATCAAAGTTAGTAAGCCAGTGAGGATAGAGAGGGGGCCGGGTCAAGCCATGACGCCGAGTCTGATTTAGCACACAGAGCAGCGGCTCGGGTGCCCCCATAGCAAGCTGCTTGCTGTGGGGGGCAGTTGGCAGGAGGGAGGGGCCAGGAGCACCTGCAAGAGACCCAAGAAGAGGAGGATCTGGGCTGCTCTGTGCAAAACCACTGCACAAAGCAGGTAAGTATGACATGTTTGTTGTTATTTAAAAAACAAAAACAAAAAACTTTAATATAACTTTAACAGGAAGCCTGTGTTCTTAGGTAGCATGGGCTCTCCTTTGGGAGCAAAGGCCTTCCCAATGGGAATCATGTCTTAAATGATCATGTGACCACTGTTCTCAGCTGCATACGGGGCTTAGAGGGATAGGAATCGAGACTATTTGTGACTAAAGGGGGAAGCGTGGCAGCAGCAGTCAGACCAGAGCACAGGCACATATAAAATGCAGTCTATAAAATGCAGAGACAGAAATATACTGTGTAGTTCACTAAACATCCTAATGAAGATATATGCAGGGGGCATGTTAGCACAAGTCTGACCACTGGAGTACAGGCAGGGTTTGCTCCCAAGTATATGCAAGGAAGGACTTTGGAGGCAAGACGGGAACAACAGGATTAGAAAAAATATATATTTATTACAAAAAATACAATTGATATATAAAAACCATATAGAATATGCAATAGTGTTGACATTATCATCTCGTCTACGCATTTCGCCTTTGGGCTTCTTCAGGACAAGGTAGGAGAATTTTAGCAGTAGAACATTAAATATTTCATTTATCTAAAATGAAACATAAACAATTATCACATTTGACAAACAACAAATTTAATGGTTAAAATGATAAAAAAAATTTTTTATGGAACTCCGCTTTAACTATAAAACAATATAAAAAGCCGCGCCAGATATCAAAAACAAAAATGAATATAGTAGTTCAACAGTCCACAAATGGTATAAGTAATAGTGGATTTTAGATTGGTTCTCCAGCAGAGACAGAATCACTGTATTGATCAGAGGCTGATTTGCATGTAGAGATGTTTAGCTTTTCAATGCACCAGGTGACATGCATACAGTGTGTGAGATCCCACCACCGGAATTGTATATCAGCTTACCAGATAGCAAGCCTTTAGTGCAGTTGGCTATAGCCCAGCCACGGCCTTTGAATCCCCTGGGCTAAGATGTTTCAAAATTCCCAATCAAATGGCAGCCTTGAAGTTGAAGGTGGTGCGTGTTTGCGATTTAGGACGCCCCGCACCTCATCAATAACCACAGTAAAACGACAAGCGTAACCCAATCCGGTTCACATGCAGGCAGGAAGATAGAAAGGGACGCAATAGCGTGATATCGTAGGTATAACAGATTTATTAAAAAAGTAATGTACTTACACTTAAGCAGTATAAACACAGCATGTAAATAGGTAAAAAAAGCCGGCCGGCTTACGGAGCCCTCCTCCTAGGCGTGGTGACGTCACTGACGCTGCCTCCAGACGCGTTTCGTCCTATTGGACATTCTCAATGGGGGTAGGGCTAGCAGCAGTGTGTCACCTTATATAATAGCCACTCAATGCAAAGGGAGGTCCATAGAAACTGACCCCGCCATCTTTGTTGAGGGAAAAATTTTCCCATACAACCGCGCGCAATCTCGCGGCCAGGGAAGGGAGTGTAAGGCGTTCACCAACGTTTTGTAACGAGGATGAGATTACTCTCTCTACAGATTGATAATATAAATATAAAAATAATAATAATAAAAAAGTGTAGTCTTAATACCTACAGCATAAAGAGGACAGAGGAACCAAGGGAAAAAAACTATATGTCCGGCACAAGACAAGAATACCTTGGCTCACTGTGGCCATCTTGTGGACAAAGTTAAAAACTCTTTTAGAAAGAGATAAATTCGTTCCTGACAATACATGGTTTAAGAGGAATCAAGCCTCTAAACTAACATAAGGTTTTATATGGGTTTTATCGAATATGTTAATAGGAGATTCTCAGAATCTCATATAACATTTAATAAAGTCCTCATCCAAAATTCATTTAATTCATTTTATTAACCAAAATATATAAGGCTTTATAGTGTACTAAAGGCCATTGGGAAAATAATAATAATATAAAAAGTATATAAATATTATATGAAAAAAGAAAAAACCAGATCACAGGGCCTGTTGTGATACACACCCTATGGTCAGCGTGATCCAAGGGTCCTTAATGGCCCAAGGGTATAAATTTAAATAGTGTATATAAACTATTCTATTTTTAGTGCTAATTTAATTAATTAACTTATATGAGAGTGAATACACATGTATCGTGAAAAATTACATAAATGCTAGATCCACCCAGTTTATCAAAAAACTCAAGGGGGAAGGGCCAAAAAACGGCCAAAAACTCGTGCTAAAAATATATAATTAAATACATATAATGTGAGAATATTTTTATGTGAAAATTTTTTTTTGAGGCTATAGTACCTTCTTTGAACAGAATATGCGAATCCTATAGGAGCAAACTTTAAATCTAAATATTAAACCCAAAACGTAGATATAACCACAGTCTAGGATTTACTTAAAAATATTTTGCCTTAAAATCTTGACTTGAAAAACCGCGTCTGTTTCTATGGGACCCTATGCAAAGGTTCACATCAGGCGTTGTTAATAAAAGCATTCACGTCAGTTTCAATGTTCAGGCCATGGGGGCTATATGATTTCAAACGATGGATCCACTCCATTTCCATTTTAGAAATTTCCCTCACCAGATTGCTTCCCCTCCAATGTGCCTTATACTTGTCAATCCCAAGGAAAAGGGTATTGGAGGGGTCCCTATGATGTTTAAGCCTGTAGTGATTGGACACGGAGTGGTTCCTAAAGCCCGCTAGGATTTTTGTAATGTGTTCATTAACCCTTACTTGCATTGATCTCTTGGTCCGGCCTACGTATTGCAGCCCGCAAGGGCATTGGACCAAATATACCACCCCTGTAGATGCACAGGTGATGCATGGTGCAATTTTAAATTCTTTTGATGTGACTGTAGAAATGAATGATGTTACACATCTTTGGTGATTGCTACTAAGGGCACATACTCGGCACTTGTTGCATTTGTAGTAGCCTTTAAGCTGATCGAAAAAACCAATACCTCTAAGGGGAGGGTCAATAACGTTAATAGAGATCTTATTTCTAAGAGACTGCACCCCTTTAAAGATCACCTTGGGTTTTGGTGGTAAAATTTCCCTCAACACTGGATCACTCCTGGCGATATGCCAATGTTTGTGGATTAAATGTGAAATGGAACGGTGTTGGATGGAATATGAGGTAATGAAAGGTACACCATCCGAAAATTGACTACCCACACTCCGTTCTCTTTCTTGTAGAAGTTCACCTCTATCTAAAGTTGTGATCTGGTCTAAGGTTTCTCTCAAGGATCGCTCATTGTACCCTTTCTCCAAAAACCTCTCAGTTAGGACCCCCGCTTGATTTAAGAACTCTTGGTGGTCCGAACAATTGCGCCTTAACCTGAGGTATTGGCTCTTAGGAACCCCTTTTAGCCAAGGAGCATGATGACAGCTGTCAGTGGGGATAAAGGCATTGCGGTCAGTATCCTTGAAATAAGTGGAGGTGACAAAGGCACCATTTTTTATACTGATCTTCAAATCCAAATAATGAACACTAACTCGACTTGCCTCATGTTTTAATTCAATCCCCCTGGTGTTAGAGTTGAGATCAGAAATAAACTGATTGAGATCCTCATGTTCACCGGCCCATAGGAGGAGGATGTCATCGATGTACCTTGCCCATAGGGCCACTTGGGGTACATTTCTTAAAAAGATGACATCCTCCTCCCATTTGGCCATAAATAAATTGGCCAGACTAGGGGCATATTTTGCCCCCATAGCCACCCCCGTCTCCTGCTTGTAGAACTCATTGTCAAACCAAAAGTAGTTTGATCCGGCGGCATACTTTAGTAGAGCCATGATAAATTCTATCTGTTTAGTATTTAGGCCTGATTCTTTAGACAGAAAATACAGAACTGCCTCCATGCCTAAGGCATGGGGTATGATGGTATATAACGACTTCACGTCTATAGTTACCATCCACATATTTGGAATCACTGTGAAACTGGACAGGATGTTCATTATGTGTCTCGAGTCCTTGACATACGAAGGCATCCTTTTGACTAAAGGCTGTAAATAGAAGTCAATATATCTGCCCACCCGGGACGTGATTGAATCTATCCCACTAACAATGGGACATCCCGGGGGGCAGATTGGATCCTTGTGCAGTTTCGGGAGGTAATATATCGTGGGGGTTCGAGGCGCCTTGGGAATAAGAAACAATTTTTCCCTGATGGTAAGTATGCCTTCAAACAAACCCCTTTCTACAAGGATTTCCAAATCCCTTTTAAATTTGAGCTTTGGGTCCCCAGGGAGAATAGAGTAGGTGTTGGTGTCGTCAACAATTCACCTCCACCTTCACAGTACCATGATGCCCCTTCCCTGTCCGGTGCTTCCGCTGCCCCAAGTGGATCCTATAATTGGGGTTTTCACAGACCCGGCCAGGGCACCAAAAGATTGGTAGAAAGAGGAGAGGAAACAGAGGGGGGAGGAAACACAGGGTCCAAACGCCCCAAAACGTAGTGGGGAGGGGTATTTTTAACCTTAGTACCAAAACCCTGACAGACCCAGAAAAACTCTTATTAGATAAGGGGTTGAAATATGCACCCCCACAAAGTCTTAACAGGTTTGGTACGTATATGGACATACATAAATTTATTAGAAGGATCCATATCAAAAGGTACATGGCGGGAATTACTCCTACTGACCGACAGGTATCCAATGGCTATGTTCATTCAGGCCTTGCCAATTCTTCTTTGTTTAACCCTCCGGGTGGAATGGCACCATCTCTAAGAACATTTAGGGATGTCCTACTAAGGGACCTGGAGGTTATGGAAATTAAGAAGGCAAAACTTAATAAAGATCTACAGGAGGGATTAGATTCCCTTTGCAATAATAAAGATTTGATTATTCGACCAGCGGATAAGGGGGGGGGGTATTGTGGTGTTAGACAAAGTGGACTACATGAGGGAGATGCACAATATTGTTGACGACACCAACACCTACTCTATTCTCCCTGGGGACCCAAAGCTCAAATTTAAAAGGGATTTTGAAATCCTTGTAGAAAGGGGTTTGTTTGAAGGCATACTTACCATCAGGGAAAAATTGTTTCTTATTCCCAAGGCGCCTCGAACCCCCACGATATATTACCTCCCGAAACTGCACAAGGATCCAATCTGCCCCCCGGGACGTCCCATTGTTAGTGGGATAGATTCAATCACGTCCCGGGTGGGCAGATATATTGACTTCTATTTACAGCCTTTAGTCAAAAGGATGCCTTCGTATGTCAAGGACTCGAGACACATAATGAACATCCTGTCCAGTTTCACAGTGATTCCAAATATGTGGATGGTAACTATAGACGTGAAGTCGTTATATACCATCATACCCCATGCCTTAGGCATGGAGCCAGTTCTGTATTTTCTGTCTAAAGAATCAGGCCTAAATACTAAACAGATAGAATTTATCATGGCCAAATGGGAGGAGGATGTCATCTTTTTAAGAAATGTACCCCAAGTGGCCCTATGGGCAAGGTACATCGATGACATCCTCCTCCTATGGGCCGGTGAACATGAGGATCTCAATCAGTTTATTTCTGATCTCAACTCTAACACCAGGGGGATTGAATTAAAACATGAGGCAAGTCGAGTTAGTGTTCATTATTTGGATTTGAAGATCAGTATAAAAAATGGTGCCTTTGTCACCTCCACTTATTTCAAGGATACTGACCGCAATGCCTTTATCCCCACTGACAGCTGTCATCATGCTCATTGGCTAAAAGGGGTTCCTAAGAGCCAATACCTCAGGTTAAGGCGCAATTGTTCGGACCACCAAGAGTTCTTAAATCAAGCGGGGGTCCTAACTGAGAGGTTTTTGGAGAAAGGGTACAATGAGCGATCCTTGAGAGAAACCTTAGACCAGATCACAACTTTAGATAGAGGTGAACTTCTACAAGAAAGAGAACGGAGTGTGGGTAGTCAATTTTCGGATGGTGTACCTTTCATTACCTCATATTCCATCCAACACCGTTCCATTTCACATTTAATCCACAAACATTGGCATATCGCCAGGAGTGATCCAGTGTTGAGGGAAATTTTACCACCAAAACCCAAGGTGATCTTTAAAGGGGTGCAGTCTCTTAGAAATAAGATCTCTATTAACGTTATTGACCCTCCCCTTAGAGGTATTGGTTTTTTCGATCAGCTTAAAGGCTACTACAAATGCAACAAGTGCCGAGTATGTGCCCTTAGTAGCAATCACCAAAGATGTGTAACATCATTCATTTCTACAGTCACATCAAAAGAATTTAAAATTGCACCATGCATCACCTGTGCATCTACAGGGGTGGTATATTTGGTCCAATGCCCTTGCGGGCTGCAATACGTAGGCCGGACCAAGAGATCAATGCAAGTAAGGGTTAATGAACACATTACAAAAATCCTAGCGGGCTTTAGGAACCACTCCGTGTCCAATCACTACAGGCTTAAACATCATAGGGACCCCTCCAATACCCTTTTCCTTGGGATTGACAAGTATAAGGCACATTGGAGGGGAAGCAATCTGGTGAGGGAAATTTCTAAAATGGAAATGGAGTGGATCCATCGTTTGAAATCATATATCCCCCATGGCCTGAACATTGAAACTGACGTGAATGCTTTTATTAACAACGCCTGATGTGAACCTTTGCATAGGGTCCCATAGAAACAGACGCGGTTTTTCAAGTCAAGATTTTAAGGCAAAATATTTTTAAGTAAATCCTAGACTGTGGTTATATCTACGTTTTGGGTTTAATATTTAGATTTAAAGTTTGCTCCTATAGGATTCGCATATTCTGTTCAAAGAAGGTACTATAGCCTCAAAAAAAATTTTTCACATAAAAATATTCTCACATTATATGTATTTAATTATATATTTTTAGCACGAGTTTTTGGCCGTTTTTTGGCCCTTCCCCCTTGAGTTTTTTGATAAACTGGGTGGATCTAGCATTTATGTAATTTTTCACGATACATGTGTATTCACTCTCATATAAGTTAATTAATTAAATTAGCACTAAAAATAGAATAGTTTATATACACTATTTAAATTTATACCCTTGGGCCATTAAGGACCCTTGGTTCACGCTGACCATAGGGTGTGTATCACAACAGGCCCTGTGATCTGTTTTTTTCTTTTTTCATATAATATTTATATACTTTTTATATTATTATTATTTTCCCAATGGCCTTTAGTACACTATAAAGCCTTATATATTTTGGTTAATAAAATGAATTAAATGAATTTTGGATGAGGACTTTATTAAATGTTATATGAGATTCTGAGAATCTCCTATTAACATATTCGATAAAACCCATATAAAACCTTATGTTAGTTTAGAGGCTTGATTCCTCTTAAACCATGTATTGTCAGGAACGAATTTATCTCTTTCTAAAAGAGTTTTTAACTTTGTCCACAAGATGGCCACAGTGAGCCAAGGGATTCTTGTCTTGTGCCGGACATATAGTTTTTTTCCCTTGGTTCCTCTGTCCTCTTTATGCTGTAGGTATTAAGACTACACTTTTTTATTATTATTATTTTTATATTTATATTATCAATCTGTAGAGAGAGTAATCTCATCCTCGTTACAAAACGTTGGTGAACGCCTTACACTCCCTTCCCTGGCCGCGAGATTGCGCGCGGTTGTATGGGAAAATTTTTCCCTCAACAAAGATGGCGGGGTCAGTTTCTATGGACCTCCCTTTGCATTGAGTGGCTATTATATAAGGTGACACACTGCTGCTAGCCCTACCCCCATTGAGAATGTCCAATAGGACGAAACGCGTCTGGAGGCAGCGTCAGTGACGTCACCACGCCTAGGAGGAGGGCTCCGTAAGCCGGCCGGCTTTTTTTACCTATTTACATGCTGTGTTTATACTGCTTAAGTGTAAGTACATTACTTTTTTAATAAATCTGTTATACCTACGATATCACGCTATTGCGTCCCTTTCTATCTTCCTGCCTGCATGTGAACCGGATTGGGTTACGCTTGTCGTTTTACTGTGGTTATTGATGAGGTGCGGGGCGTCCTAAATCGCAAACACGCACCACCTTCAACTTCAAGGCTGCCATTTGATTGGGAATTTTGAAACATCTTAGCCCAGGGGATTCAAAGGCCGTGGCTGGGCTATAGCCAACTGCACTAAAGGCTTGCTATCTGGTAAGCTGATATACAATTCCGGTGGTGGGATCTCACACACTGTATGCATGTCACCTGGTGCATTGAAAAGCTAAACATCTCTACATGCAAATCAGCCTCTGATCAATACAGTGATTCTGTCTCTGCTGGAGAACCAATCTAAAATCCACTATTACTTATACCATTTGTGGACTGTTGAACTACTATATTCATTTTTGTTTTTGATATCTGGCGCGGCTTTTTATATTGTTTTATTTTTCTTGTCATCACACGCTAGCCGCTGCCTGAATTTACTGTGTTGTGATAGCGCGGTTTTTTGGTGTATATTTGCTTTTTTGATATTATTACTGCTGCTTCACTTATTAGTCTGGTTTTACTGACTATATTTACAATGGACATTTTTGAATTTCGTGCCAAAAAATTGCTCAACACCGAGGGTGTATTTGAGTCCTATAAAGAGGACGAGGGTGATTTAAATGGCCTATTTACAAGGTTGAAAAATGTCCTTGTTTCTGAAAACCATACCAAATGGGATATCGCTTATTTGGAGTCCTATATGAAATTAGGTATGGTACCCAGAAGTCTTAGGTGGGAGGTACCTCCCCAGAAGGGTGACCTTGACTTTGACGGGTGGTTTAAGTATTTTAACACTGCAGGAATTTAGTTTCTTAAATTTTTGGTTGACAAAAAAATCACTAAACTAGGGAGTCTGGATGATGAGATTAAGACCCTAAAAATCAAACTAGACCCCCTGAAAGAAAGTGAAGAATATAAAGATAAATCTGCCAATCTTCTTAACCTTTTAGAGAAAGAAGATAGGGACCAAAAAAACAAAAAGAAAAAGAAGTTCAACAGGGATCTGGAGGACTATCAAAATGGTCTTGTCTTCAATTGGCAGAAAAAACTCCTTGAAGAAATGAACAAACAGGCCCCTTTAGAGATGGAGGTTTCAAACCCCGCTCCGGGGGAGCAACCAGTCACTATCCCGGGACCTAGGAAAAATCTACAACATCTAAAAGGTAGCTCAAGCAGAGCGTCCCCAAGGAGAGGTAATGGACAGTTTAAAGGCCCAGCTGTAAAAAACCATAACCGTCCACAGGGTGCTTTCAGGCCTTTTCCGGGTTCTCAAAACCTAGGGGGTTCCCAACAAGGATCCTCGGGTTACCAATATCCCCCAAATAGGGTACCCCCAAATTATTATCATAATATGACGTCTAGACCTTTAGGGTCAAGACCTCAATCAAGGGGGTGGCAGACAGGGGCTCCTGTGGACAGGGGCCACTATTTGGATAACACCGATAACTGGCGCCAGGGCCCAATAGGAGAACCTGAATATCCTTCTCCGGCTTATTTTCAACCGGAGTCTGGATTGGGTTGGGATTACAACATACCCGTTTCTAATGCCTTTTTTCCACTGAGAGACAGGGAGGGACCAGAAAGATATCAGGCCCCTGATACTTCCACTTACAATGTGCCAGCTGAGGGAGCTTGGTACGCACCTCCACCTTCACAGTACCATGATGCCCCTTCCCTGTCCGGTGCTTCCGCTGCCCCAAGTGGATCCTATAATTGGGGTTTTCACAGACCCGGCCAGGGCACCAAAAGATTGGTAGAAAGAGGAGAGGAAACAGAGGGGGGAGGAAACACAGGGTCCAAACGCCCCAAAACGTAGTGGGGAGGGGTATTTTTAACCTTAGTACCAAAACCCTGACAGACCCAGAAAAACTCTTATTAGATAAGGGGTTGAAATATGCACCCCCACAAAGTCTTAACAGGTTTGGTACGTATATGGACATACATAAATTTATTAGAAGGATCCATATCAAAAGGTACATGGCGGGAATTACTCCTACTGACCGACAGGTATCCAATGGCTATGTTCATTCAGGCCTTGCCAATTCTTCTTTGTTTAACCCTCCGGGTGGAATGGCACCATCTCTAAGAACATTTAGGGATGTCCTACTAAGGGACCTGGAGGTTATGGAAATTAAGAAGGCAAAACTTAATAAAGATCTACAGGAGGGATTAGATTCCCTTTGCAATAATAAAGATTTGATTATTCGACCAGCCGATAAGGGGGGGGGGGGTATTGTGGTGTTAGACAAAGTGGACTACATGAGGGAGATGCACAATATTGTTGACGACACCAACACCTACTCTATTCTCCCTGGGGACCCAAAGCTCAAATTTAAAAGGGATTTGGAAATCCTTGTAGAAAGGGGTTTGTTTGAAGGCATACTTACCATCAGGGAAAAATTGTTTCTTATTCCCAAGGCGCCTCGAACCCCCACGATATATTACCTCCCGAAACTGCACAAGGATCCAATCTGCCCCCCGGGACGTCCCATTGTTAGTGGGATAGATTCAATCACGTCCCGGGTGGGCAGATATATTGACTTCTATTTACAGCCTTTAGTCAAAAGGATGCCTTCGTATGTCAAGGACTCGAGACACATAATGAACATCCTGTCCAGTTTCACAGTGATTCCAAATATGTGGATGGTAACTATAGACGTGAAGTCGTTATATACCATCATACCCCATGCCTTAGGCATGGAGGCAGTTCTGTATTTTCTGTCTAAAGAATCAGGCCTAAATACTAAACAGATAGAATTTATCATGGCTCTACTAAAGTATGCCGCCGGATCAAACTACTTTTGGTTTGACAATGAGTTCTACAAGCAGGAGACGGGGGTGGCTATGGGGGCAAAATATGCCCCTAGTCTGGCCAATTTATTTATGGCCAAATGGGAGGAGGATGTCATCTTTTTAAGAAATGTACCCCAAGTGGCCCTATGGGCAAGGTACATCGATGACATCCTCCTCCTATGGGCCGGTGAACATGAGGATCTCAATCAGTTTATTTCTGATCTCAACTCTAACACCAGGGGGATTGAATTAAAACATGAGGCAAGTCGAGTTAGTGTTCATTATTTGGATTTGAAGATCAGTATAAAAAATGGTGCCTTTGTCACCTCCACTTATTTCAAGGATACTGACCGCAATGCCTTTATCCCCACTGACAGCTGTCATCATGCTCCTTGGCTAAAAGGGGTTCCTAAGAGCCAATACCTCAGGTTAAGGCGCAATTGTTCGGACCACCAAGAGTTCTTAAATCAAGCGGGGGTCCTAACTGAGAGGTTTTTGGAGAAAGGGTACAATGAGCGATCCTTGAGAGAAACCTTAGACCAGATCACAACTTTAGATAGAGGTGAACTTCTACAAGAAAGAGAACGGAGTGTGGGTAGTCAATTTTCGGATGGTGTACCTTTCATTACCTCATATTCCATCCAACACCGTTCCATTTCACATTTAATCCACAAACATTGGCATATCGCCAGGAGTAATCCAGTGTTGAGGGAAATTTTACCACCAAAACCCAAGGTGATCTTTAAAGGGGTGCAGTCTCTTAGAAATAAGATCTCTATTAACGTTATTGACCCTCCCCTTAGAGGTATTGGTTTTTTCGATCAGCTTAAAGGCTACTACAAATGCAACAAGTGCCGAGTATGTGCCCTTAGTAGCAATCACCAAAGATGTGTAACATCATTCATTTCTACAGTCACATCAAAAGAATTTAAAATTGCACCATGCATCACCTGTGCATCTACAGGGGTGGTATATTTGGTCCAATGCCCTTGCGGGCTGCAATACGTAGGCCGGACCAAGAGATCAATGCAAGTAAGGGTTAATGAACACATTACAAAAATCCTAGCGGGCTTTAGGAACCACTCCGTGTCCAATCACTACAGGCTTAAACATCATAGGGACCCCTCCAATACCCTTTTCCTTGGGATTGACAAGTATAAGGCACATTGGAGGGGAAGCAATCTGGTGAGGGAAATTTCTAAAATGGAAATGGGGTGGATCCATCGTTTGAAATCATATAGCCCCCATGGCCTGAACATTGAAACTGACGTGAATGCTTTTATTAACAACGCCTGATGTGAACCTTTGCATAGGGTCCCATAGAAACAGACGCGGTTTTTCAAGTCAAGATTTTAAGGCAAAATATTTTTAAGTAAATCCTAGACTGTGGTTATATCTACGTTTTGGGTTTAATATTTAGATTTAAAGTTTGCTCCTATAGGATTCGCATATTCTGTTCAAAGAAGGTACTATAGCCTCAAAAAAAATTTTTCACATAAAAATATTCTCACATTATATGTATTTAATTATATATTTTTAGCACAAGTTTTTGGCCGTTTTTTGGCCCTTCCCCCTTGAGTTTTTTGATAAACTGGGTGGATCTAGCATTTATGTAATTTTTCACGATACATGTGTATTCACTCTCATATAAGTTAATTAATTAAATTAGCACTAAAAATAGAATAGTTTATATACACTATTTAAATTTATACCCTTGGGCCATTAAGGACCCTTGGATCACGCTGACCATAGGGTGTGTATCACAACAGGCCCTGTGATCTGGTTTTTTCTTTTTTCATATAATATTTATATACTTTTTATATTATTATTATTTTCCCAATGGCCTTTAGTACACTATAAAGCCTTATATATTTTGGTTAATAAAATGAATTAAATGAATTTTGGATGAGGACTTTATTAAATGTTATATGAGATTCTGAGAATCTCCTATTAACATATTCGATAAAACCCATATAAAACCTTATGTTAGTTTAGAGGCTTGATTCCTCTTAAACCATGTATTGTCAGGAACGAATTTATCTCTTTCTAAAAGAGTTTTTAACTTTGTCCACAAGATGGCCACAGTGAGCCAAGGGATTCTTGTCTTGTGCCGGACATATAGTTTTTTTCCCTTGGTTCCTCTGTCCTCTTTATGCTGTAGGTATTAAGACTACACTTTTTTATTATTATTATTTTTATATTTATATTATCAATCTGTAGAGAGAGTAATCTCATCCTCATTACAAAATGTTGGTGAACGCCTTACACTCCCTTCCCTGGCCGCGAGATTGCGCGCGGTTGTATGGGAAAATTTTTCCCTCAACAAAGATGGCGGGGTCAGTTTCTATGGACCTCCCTTTGCATTGAGTGGCTATTATATAAGGTGACACACTGCTGCTAGCCCTACCCCCATTGAGAATGTCCAATAGGACGAAACGCGTCTGGAGGCAGCGTCAGTGACGTCACCACGCCTAGGAGGAGGGCTCCGTAAGCCGGCCGGCTTTTTTTACCTATTTACATGCTGTGTTTATACTGCTTAAGTGTAAGTACATTACTTTTTTAATAAATCTGTTATACCTACGATATCACGCTATTGCGTCCCTTTCTATCTTCCTGCCTGCATGTGAACCGGATTGGGTTACGCTTGTCGTTTTACTGTGGTTATTGATGAGGTGCGGGGCGTCCTAAATCGCAAACACGCACCACCTTCAACTTCAAGGCTGCCATTTGATTGGGAATTTTGAAACATCTTAGCCCAGGGGATTCAAAGGCCGTGGCTGGGCTATAGCCAACTGCACTAAAGGCTTGCTATCTGGTAAGCTGATATACAATTCCGGTGGTGGGATCTCACACACTGTATGCATGTCACCTGGTGCATTGAAAAGCTAAACATCTCTACATGCAAATCAGCCTCTGATCAATACAGTGATTCTGTCTCTGCTGGAGAACCAATCTAAAATCCACTATTACTTATACCATTTGTGGACTGTTGAACTACTATATTCATTTTTGTTTTTGATATCTGGCGCGGCTTTTTATATTGTTTTATTTTTCTTGTCATCACACGCTAGCCGCTGCCTGAATTTACTGTGTTGTGATAGCGCGGTTTTTTGGTGTATATCCGCTTTAACTATGTTTTATGATTAGCAATAGCAAATCACTATTTTTTTTTTTTTTTTTTTAATGGAGTTGTTCTTTAAATCTCACTGGTCACAAAAGTTCTATAATTTGAATAACTGAATATGATTAGTTTTTTACTTGAAGTAGCTCTTTTCGCTTCTGATATTTGTTTTTATAATCCTGTTCCTACTTGTACCCTGGCTATTTAACATTGGGAAGTTATAAAAAAATAAGTAGGGGTATAAAAGTTGTTCAGGAACATCAGGGCTTTCTGTGATATATTTTGACCAGCTAAAATATATTGCAACCCTAAGAAAATATTATTTTTCTCCCTTAAGCCTGAATGAAAATTGCAAATTACAAAACTGCAAGAGTTATAAATTGATTTGTTTCTCGAACTCTTTTTATGTCAGGATGTTTTATGGTATTTTTTAAACTTGTTTGAAGGTCAAATTATTTTAAGGCTCTGTCTCAGATTAAAGATGTAACAAGCTTGATAAATAGCTTTGAGCACTTGCTGAATATTAATTATGTCTGTACCGCATAATCATGACTCTTCCATCTTGTCTTTGATAAATGTGTTATGTAATTAGCAAAGTTTTTTTTTTTTTTTAACTCACTAAATACTGTATTTTTCTTTCAAAAAAGATAAAAAAAAAAAAAACTGTACACTGTATGTAAGCCTAAAATGTATTTATAGTCTAGATTCAGCCTCTCGGGTAGTCCTGGCGACCATTGTACATACCCATTAAAGCAAACATGTAGTGACAATCCTGTATACAAACCACTTTCAGCATCCACTCTGTCCTTTCAATTTCCACTTGCATGGATGTCATATTTGGAACAGCAATTCATGCAGCCATTGCATCCCAATTGACAGGAATAGGACTGCCTGCACGCAGATACATGGGCCACCTTTGCATCTCTGTTCCGACAAACACTGCACTGGTGTATGTTTAACCAATTCAGGCCCAGAAGGATTTACCCCCTTACTGACCAGAGCACTTTTTTAGATATGGCACTGCATCGCTTTAACTGACAATTGCAAGGTCGTGCAACATTGCACCCTAACAATTAACGTCCTTTTTCCCCCACAAATAGAGCTTTCTTTTGATGGTATTTTATCACCTCAGTGGTTTTTATTTTTTGCTCTATATTCAATAGAATAGCCACAATTTTGAAAAAAAAAAAGCAATATTTTTTACTTTTTGCTATAATAAATTTCCCCCTAAAAATATATAAAAAAACAAATTTCTTCCATTTGGTAAAAAAAATATCACAATAAGTGTATATTGATTGGTTTGTGCAAAAGTTATAGCGTCTACAAAATATGGGATAGATTTATGGCATTTTTATTATTATTATTTTTTTATTAGTAATGGCGGGGCAATCTGTGATTTTTATCATGACTGCGACATTATAGCGGACACATCGGACACTTTTGACACTATTTTGGGACCATTATCATTTATACAGCGATCACTGCTATAAAAAATGCACTAATTACTGTGTATATGACACTGGCAGAGAAGGAGTTAAATACTAGGTCATGATCAAGGGGTTAAGTGTGTCCTAGGGAGTGATTCTAACTGTAGGGGGGATGGTCTCACAACAACATGACAGTTATCACTGCTCCCGATGACAGTAGATCCCTGTCATGTTGCAAGGCAGAACAGGGAAATGTCTTGTTTACATAGGCATCTCCTTATTCTGCCTCTCTGTGACACGATAGCGGGCCCCCGACAGACATCGAGTCCACGGGACCTGCGGGCATGCTCACGGAGCGCGCGGCGGGCACGCACCCACTATGCCACGATTTAAAGGGGACATACAGGTACGCCCATTTGCCCACCTGTGCCATTGTGCCAATGTATATCGTCGTGCGCTGGTCGGCAAGGGGTTAAGCAACATATTTTTTACTTTTTGCTATAATAAATATCCCCAAAAAAGATATAAAATAAAAAAAAAATCCTCAGTCTAGGCCAATACAAATTCTTCTACATATTTTTGGTAAAAAAAAAATCACAATAAGCGTTTATTGACCAGTTTGTGCAAAAGTTATAGCGTCTACAAAATAGGGGATAGTTTTATGGCGTTTTTATTAATATTTTTTTTTTACTAGTAATGGCGGCGATAAGCGATTTTTATCATGACTGCAACATTATGGCAGACAAATCAGACACTTTTGACACATTTTGGATACCACTGTCATTTTTACAGCGATCAGAGCTATAAAAATGCACTGATTACTGTGAAAATGACACTGGCAGTGAAGGGGTTAACCACTAGGTGGCACTGAAGGTGTTAAGTGTGCCTAGGGATGTGTTCTAACTGTAGGGGGGATGGGTAGGAAGCTGTGTACACTGGGGAAATGCTTGTTTACATAAGCACTTTCCCCTTCTTCCTCACGTGACACGATCGCGGGTATGCCCGCAGACATCGAGTCCGCGGGACCTGCGGTCGTAGTCACGGAGTTCGCGGCGGCGTGCGTCCACAATGCTGCATCTTAACCACCACATATACCCCCTTCCTGCCCAGGAGAAATTTCAGCTTCCGGCACTGCCTGACAATTGTGCGGCCGTGCGACGTGGCTCCCAAACAAAATGTATGTCCTTTTTTTTCCACAAATAGAGCTTTCTTTTGGTGGTATTTGATCGCCTCTGCGGTTTTTATTCAGATTTTTTTTTATTCTTTTTTTTTTACTAGGAATGGTGGCGATCTGCGATTTTTATGGGACTGCGACATTATAGCGAACACATCGGACACATTTTTGGGACCATTCACATTTATACTGTGAACAGTGCTATAAATATGCACTGATTACTGTATAAATGTGACTGGCAGGGAAGGGGTTAACACTAGGGGCGAGGAAGTGGTTAAATATGTAGCCTAGTTAGTGATTGTAATTGTAGGGGGAGGGGACTGACTTGGGAGGTGACCGATTGGTGTCTTTATATACAAGGGACACACCATCGGTCTCCTCTCCCTGACAGAACGTGGATCGATGTGTTTACACACAGAGATCCACAGTCCTGCTCAGATGCTGGGCAATTGCGGGTGCCTGGCGGCCATCGCGGCCACCGGGCACGCGCATAGTTTTCCCAGTAACACGGCGGGTGCCCCCTAGTTTGACACAATCCTTATGACTAATATATAAGTATATAGACTGCAACAGGATACCAAAAAAACAAACAAAAAAAAAAACATTATTATATGAAAGGGCACTCCCGAGAGGGGGAACTGATTTTAGAACCAAAATATTAAACTTCATAAGAAACCAAGCACTGCCCAGAGGGGGAACTGAATCTGGAACAAAAATTCAGATTTGGTAATAATATGTGACATCCCACTCATGGTTTAACTCCCACGGTATCCTACTCTGTAATTTGAAGATCCAAAATACCTCTCTTTTACAGAAAAAGCAAAATACATCACCACCTCGTCGGGGGATTTTCACCTTTTCAATCACCTGCACTTGTACAAGTGACTGATTTCCTCCATGTTTGGAGTTAAAATGACAGGCTACATTAGTGGGCTTACTTACATAATCAAATGTCTGCTTAATGCTCACAAAACCACGAGTCTGCGTGTGGTTCTCCCCACATACTGCACGGAACATGCTGCACAGGTGATGGCATACACCACATAAAAGGTGTTACAATTGGAAAAGTTGTCAATACCGTACTGCTTGCCATCAACCGAAAAGCAAAAAAGTGTCACCCTGCAACATGTGGGGACAACCACTTGCTTACTGGGCACATATACCCCCTCCTGCCCAGGTGAAATTTCAGCTTTCTGCACTGCGTCGCTTTAACTAACAATTGCGCGGTCGTGCGACGTGGCTCCCAAAAAAAAGTAGAGCTTTTTTTTGTGGCATTTGATCGCCTGTGCGGTTTTTATTTTTTGTGCTATAAACAAAAAAGAGCGACAATTTTGAAAAAAATACAATATTTTTTACTTGTTGCTATAATAAATATCCCAATTTAAAAAAAAAAAAAAAAAAAATTCTCAGTTTAGACCGATACGTATTCTTCTACATATTTTTGGTAAAAAAAATCGCAATAAGCGACTGGTTTGCGCAAAAGTTATAGCGCCTACAAAATAGGGGACAGAATTATTATTTTTTATTATTTTTTTTTTACTAGAAATGGCGGCGATCTGCGATTTTTATTGGGACTGCGACGTTATGGCGGACACATCGGACACTTTTGACACATTTTTGGCGCCATTCACATTTGTACTGCGATCAGTGCTATAAATATGCACTAATTACAGTATAATGAATGAATGAATGAAAAACTTATAAAGCGCGGCGCATGCGAACTGAATCGCTTCTGGGCGCTAGTTGTTCGTGTCTCATGACATCAAAAGAGCAGAGTTTTGATTCGTCTTCTGAAAGTCAGGTGGTTTTCCTCCAACCGAATGCTGGTTGGTAAAGCGTTCCATAGTCTAGGACCCTGAAAAGCAAACCTTCTTTCTCCTTTGGAGTATAAATGTGACTGGCATTGAAGGGGTTAACACTAGGGGGTGAGGAAGGGGTTAAATGTATTCCCTGCATTGTGTTCTAACTGTAGATGGAGGGGGGTGACTGGGGGAGGTGACCGATCTATGTCCCTATGTACAAGGGACACAGATCGGTCTCCTCTCCAGAGACAGGACGCTGTCTCTGTGTAAAACGGCAATGAGAGATGATCTCATATGTTTACATATGAGATCATCTCTCATTGGCCGCACAGATCGCATCGGAAACGGCCACTCTGATTGGCCATTCGCGGCGAACTGTAATTGGTTGTGTCCAAGGGACACGGCCAACACAGAGTTTCCCCGCTCCGCTCTCTGGGGCGCGCGCGGGGAACGCCCTAAGGGGCGGACGTCAATTGATGTACAGTTGGATTTTCAGGTCCGCGCTGTAGCCGTCATTCGGCTATAGCGCGGGTCTGAAGAAGTTAAAGTTGCCCTTGCAGTGAATCCAAGTAAGAGATTTTGCAGGAATGTCTTTGGACACAAAGAACTGGGTGATAAGTAATTTCCCAGAGTTTTTGCTTTTCTGGCCACTATGTTATCTCCTCCATCCAAAAGCTGAGCACAAGTCTGGTTATTATTAAGTATGGATGAATATTTGTTGACATATTTGTGTTTCATTTAATTAAATTCTAAACTATAACCTAAAACCAAAAGAAGGACACTTATCCACCCAATTCTTCTTTAACTTTTTTGTACATTTCTTTGGACAAGATAATAAATCTTTCCTTTCTCTGTTCAAGACCATAGAATATGTTCTGTCTAACGACCATCTAGGGTGTCCCCTGGCCAGAAAGCAATTGTACAGTTTTGAGAATTCTTCCCCAAAAGCCGCTTGGTCGCTGCAGATGTGGTCGCAATCTGGGATACTCTTGATGGTGTGGTGGGGATGACTGGAACTGGCGTGAAGGAGACTATTACCTTCAAAGACTTTCTATATAAACTACAGAAAGCAAATAGCCTCTATCACTGCAACCAGTAAAGCAAAGATTGTGCCAATTCTCATTCAAGAATTTCAGAAAACAACCAAGTACAATCCCTCTATGGCAAATAAAGATCAAATCGTTTATTTCCCTATAGTACAAGACAATCTGATCCCTAAAGTGGTTCCTATCTGCAAAGATAGAGGTTGGCTAGTGAGGGTGAAATTTTCGCTCCCATCGAGGCCCCACACCTCTGGAGATAGAAAACCCCATTGAATAAAAAATAATTGTATGTAAGCAAATAATCCAAAATGAATAAATATGAAATCTGACTACATCTCAGTACTAAACTTCAACCAATAGGAAACAGCTTCCAGAGCTAGATGATGTGGTATAGATGAATAAAGGCTCACAACATCACAGCTGAGCGAATTAAATTCATTCTCCTATGTAAAATGATCCATGATGTCTAACAAGTGGTTTGTATCCCTAAGATAACTGGGCAGTGTATGGAAAATAGGATGGAACTGTCCATCTACTCACTCACCCAAGTGTTCATTCTGGAAACCAATAACCAATACAATGGGCCTGCCCTGGACCAGGACAATGCCCTTATGAACCTTGGAGAGGTGGTGGAAGGAGGGCAGTGTAGGAAAATACTCTCTCTCTCTCTGCCAGGTCTGCTTTGATGTCATGATGTCTACAATGTTGTCTAATTATTTTAATTTTCAATAAAGTCTTCACTTTTGCTTCAAACCTGTGAGTGCGGTCAAACCTTTTCATGTTCCAGTGTCTGGTGGATATACACATTGCAGTCTGAACCATAGATGGGACCTGGACTTATTTTTAAAATAATGTTCTGTTGAGAAAATGATCATAACTTTTTATATTTGGAATTCATCAGTGTATATTGTAGCAGGGTGAGCCCATGTCACTGGGTTACTTGGTGGTTTAGGTTAGATTTTTTAAGAAGTGAGCACATTATTGGCAAAGTTGTGTGCTGTCTTTCATATGAGAGTCTGAGCTCAAAACCCCACCCTCTCAAAGGGGTCAGTGTGTGAAGGGAGCTGTGAGAGGTGCTGGTGTGCTCCATTGTGTCCAGGTTAGGACATCCCTCGGCCTGAGTCCATGAAGGACAGAGCAACTAAGAAGCTGTAGAGAGAGTCCATGAGGGATGGAGCAGCTAGGAACCTGTAAGGAAGACTCAGATCTGGGGTGCGGGGTCTGTGCATAAACACTCAGATGTGTTTCATGGTCAGGAGGACCAAAAAGGTATTGATGGTCAGGAGGATCCTGAAGAAGTACGTGGCTTAGTAAAGCTGCCACAAGAGAACCAGGAGTCTGAATGTTATGTTTGATTCACAGTTATGGTGAGAACCCCTTGCATGGGAAGGTATGCCTATGTGAATTTTGACTTACTTTTAAATAAAAGTGTGCAGGGAAGCCCTGAAAACGATATTTGGTGTAGAGTTAACTCACTGTTTTGGCACTACAATTGAGCTAAGAAACCCAGACGTGTCACACTATGTTTACCATCATTGGTTAAGTACTTTCCTCTTCCCATTTGTAATTTTACTAATGATTTTAACTATTGGGCTTTGCCTCCTTAATTGGTTGGGCAGTAGATGCTGGAACCCACATAAGTTGTGATCATTTTGTGTTTTTTTTTATGCTACGAGTAAGGCCACAGCGGTTGAAACATGTTTTACTGGATATACTTGTGTAGCCAATAAAGATTTTCAACTTTTGAGTCCACTAAGTTGCCGGCTTATATTAATTAACGTTAAAAGTATTGAGGGACTGCACATCCCAGCCACGAACACTGGTTTTCAGCCTTGGATAGTATCACCAGCAGAAGAGCTTGGGTATTGTTTTTAAAGGTTACAATACTAGTGTTTAATTTTGATTTCCAGAGCAATAATATTCTCACTTACAATTAGCCTGTAGTCTCTGGCGGCCATCACACTAATTGAATAAACCTTAATCCACTGATTCTCAAATGGGAAACATTGATTCAAACTTGCAAGAGAACTTAAGTACAACTGACCTAGTGTAACCTGACCTACAAGGTCATCTACAAAAACATGTCTCATGTGCTAGGCCTACTACACCACATATGCACTCTAGATGATCTTACAACATGATAGCTGATGTGACATTTGTGGGTGAGGCAGAGGGTCTTGAATGTCACCCGATCCTTTACAGCTAGCCAGTGGAGGGTCCTCAGGACCGGGGTGATTTGGTTCCCAAGGTTTTTTCCCATTACCAGTCTGGCTGCAGTGTTCTGGACGACTTGTAGATGAGAAATTTGGTATTTCAGTAGTCCTAGGTAGAGGGAGTTTACATAGTCAAGTCTGGAATTGATGAGTGTTCCAACTACTACTGCTGTGTCCTCTTTCGGGATGAAGGGGATCAGTCTACCCAGCAAGCGGAGAATATAGTGGGATCCGCTGACTTCTGATCCTATTTGTGCATAATCATGTCTGAGTCAAAGATAACTCTGATGCTTTTGACTTTTGTGCTTGGGTGATGGTTTGTCCAAGAATGGTGGGAGGTGTCCATGTCATCCTAGAATTTGTCTTTCGGTTTGCGTGGAGAAAGAGACTAGTTATGCTCAGGGAAGAGAAAATCCACCAAGAAAATGACCAGAGACAGCAGATAATACAGGCAAACATACTCTAGCCAACACTAGCTTTCAGAAACATGGAATAATTATTAGAACAAACTCACCCTAATATATACACCAGGAGGACACCCCCCCCCCCCCCTTCTGATCATATTGCCCTAGCAATACAAACTGTAACCAGAAACAAAATTAACATAGCTAATTAACTAGTCCCTTAAAGCAGCCGATGTGACTCCATGCCCACCTTGCCATAGTTGTGATTAATCAGGATTTCACTACAGATCAGACTTGTTGTCACCGAGCTTCACACAATAGCTTACATATTATCCTAAGTATAAACACAGGACGCCTTCACACAATAGCAGGAGCTTCCAGTAGCAGTGTGTCCAACTCCTACATTGTACAGAGATCAAGGTGACCAGGTCTTTCAATTAATATGTATAGTTCTGAATCAAACAAACCAGGAATAGTAATTGTATATTTCATGGGAGATATTGTGGATAAATGTTACTGATCCATTTTAAGTAATCCAAGCCACATTCTTATTGTCCATTATTTTCCTGGTCACCCTGTGCCTCTAATAGACACAGAGTCACTTAGACATAGGAGGTGCATGGGGAGCTGAAACAAGGGTTTCCCAACTTCTCCAACGTATTCTGGGTACCACCAGCCGACAAGATTTGTGTGACCGTGTGTATGGAACACAAGTTTGAGCCAACATTCCGTCAGAAAAAATCCACGGTTTTCTTGTCGGAATTTCCGATCGTGTGTAAGCGGCAATAGAGTAAGAAAGCAGAAACTGTTCAACAACTCTATCCTCAAACACCATAAGTAGAAAAGCACCATGACTAAATTGTGACATTGTCTAGAATGAAGCAACACTCAAGGACATTATAAAAGTAAATTTTTATGGCAAACACGTTAAAGATGAAAAAGGACATTGCTTACACACTTGATTAAGAGATCCCTGCAAGCTTGAAATGTGTAGGCAATGACTTTTGCCTATTGACACAGATGTCCTCAAATGACACTTTTTTTGCTAACTCGCATACATCAAACCTACACAGTTTATCACTATCAGTACTAGAATGGAAGACTTATACTAAGCTACCAAACATTTCCAATAAATTTACAAACTTATAGAAATGTGATGAAATCTAAAAAAAAGTATGTCATCCAATCTCTCATATAGCACATAAACCTATGACAAAGAATACTGCTAAACTTATCAATTTTGCATTACTGCTGCCAAATTAAGAAAAACGTGAATTATGGAAGGAAACAAGTATAGATTTAACCTTGTCACAAAACAAATCAGTAGCATCCTGAATACTTAACAGGTCTGAGTATTGTTTTAGACAATTTAAATGTGTTTTTAAATGTGTTTTTGGCATTTTTCTTTTTGTAATGGATATGGAATAGTAGGAATCAATAATGTGAATTTAGATGTTTTTTGCCATTTGGTGAGCCAAACAGGGCTCAAGTCCTGCGGGAACGTGTGGGAACGGAGTCCCTACACTTTTTTCACAGCAGGAACGCAGTTCCCTTTGCAGGACTAGAGCAGCCGAGAGCAGCCGAGCCGCCCGAGCCAATCCTTCACTAAGCGGCGATACCCAGCTCGAGTCACTGTCAGGGGCAGGCGAACCTTAGTAATCCTTTATGTTACTGGCCGCTTCCTGTATATGGATATATACTTGATGCCGCACTGTCTCCTGGGAGCTTTTGTCATTGTTCCCAGGAGACATTGTGGAGGCCTGCCGTGAGTTATTGTTGGATTTAGAAAGAACTTGCGTTTTAGTAATTATGCATATGAGCGTATCATTTTTTTTTTTTTTTGGTGGGGGAGTGGATCTTGGGCGGGAGTTCCCACACTTTTTCCCCAGGACTTGACCCCTGGAGCCAAAGATATGGATTGGTAGGATATATTACCTTCATATAGCCTATAAAACTGTAATAACAAGTACTGTATAGTTTACAGTAGATGAGAAAACTAGGGAGGGTGGGCTGGAGTTTTTTTTTATGAATAGGAAAAAAAGAAAGGAAAGCCCAACACGCGTAAATGCCCTTAAGCACTGGGCGCCTTTTGCCAGAATAAATTAACAAATTTGATTTGGCATAAAGATTTAATTATGCAATCTGTTGTGTTGATGAGTTTTTCCATGTAATTGTTCTCGACATTACTATTTTTCACACCTTATTATTTAAGCTTTTAATGTACATATAAGAAATAGTAACACTACCAAAATGTATTAGAGAAACTCATTCAATATCCACCTGTGGCTACGCATCTCATTTAAAGTCCCAACCCGTTTCTCATCATCAATGATTAGGGATGGAGGTGCCTAGCCTTATTTAGGTGGTACCTCATTTAAAGTCCCAAAACCTCCTTCTTCCTTTGTACACAAAATAAATTAACATTATGATCAATGGGATGAATAATTTGTTTTCCTTTTTCGTTTTTTTTCTAATGTGGTGATCTGGCCAGTAACACACCTTCTGTATTAGAGTGTTTCCACTCGGGATGAAGGGGCACAGAGGCACCTTTGGACAGCAGCATTGGTATTCTGGGGGAGGGGTGTATTAAATGTACTAGTAGATTTAGACACTAACACATTGAAGCAAACTCCAGCTCACAGTGCAGTTACAGCAACTGTTTTGTGATTTTTGAGATAAAGGTTTTACATGAGTAAATAAAAGTTTAACCTTTAAAAGCATCCCTGCCAGTGTTAAATGGTTTGTCTCAAGACTCTAACTGCTAAATCTGCAGGACACCTTGTTCTTTTGAAAAATACCAGACTTACTTGCAGGATCACTAGGCGAAAATAAAGGAAAGAATGCTTATAAAAGAAAACTAATGCAGCCATCACATCTAAGGATTGGTAAGCTGCAATATAATAAATGTTTTCTTTTGGGTTTAATATCACTTTAACCAGTTACTGACTGTCCCGTGATACTTTCCTGTGCATAATCGCGTATGCATATATATAGATCTATATATATATATATATATATATATATACATGATTCTGCACTTCCGCCTGCAGGGTCATCATCGGTGGTCTGCTTCTGCTGTGATTATTCCTAGCAGAAGCTGATCTGTGGGTGCCGGGCACTGGATGTCCTCTGGCACCCGCCGATCATCGGTAAAACACACAGAACAGAGAGCTGCCTAGGTAAACAAGGCAGCTCTCCATTCTGACAGTGGGGGAAGGGGTGGATGTCTGCTGGCACATGCTGATCAACAAGGAGACACACTGGACAGAGCTCTACTTTGCATATGTAAACAATGCAGAGCTCCGTCCTATTAAAAGCAGCACATATAGTACAGTAAAACAATGGCTAGGTACACAGTTGACCCTTTTATCCCCATAGATATTTAACCCCATCCCAGCCAGTGTCATTAGTACAGTGACAGTGCATATTGTTAGCCCAATAAATGGCCTGGTCATGAAGGGGGGTAAATCTTCCAGAGGTCAAGTGGTTAATGACAGCAACCTGCTGAGAGCAGACCATACTGTTTTATAAAGTGGTGCAGCAGTGTTTCTCTGTTTCTCCAGCCTCTGTCACCCATTTCCTTCAGAGATCACTGAAAATTGAAACAACTTTTCTCTGCTCTTCTTTTTAAAGAGGAAGTAAACCCTGATGGGTGTTACTTCCTCTTTGTTTCCCTCCAAAGGTAAAGCATAATGGGCTACTATGCACCGCATTGTTGCCCATTATGTGTCACTTACCTGAAACCAAAGCACACAATGTCACTGATGTCCTCTCTTCCATGAAGCATCCATCTTTTACCCTCTTCCTTACAGGTCTCACGGCTCCGGCGCTGTGATTGGCCGGAGCCACGATGACGTCACTCCCGCGCATGCGCGTGGAAGCCGCCAGTCACGGCACGATCGCCATTTCTAAAGGTTTCTGAAGTGCACCTGTCTCTCCTGTAAATATCTCCTAAACCGTGGAGGTTTAGGAGATATTTCGAGCACCTACAGGTAAGCCTTAATCTAGGCTTACATATAGGTAAAAGTGGTTGTAAAGGGTTTACAACCACTTTAAATAAGGGTTGTAGCTGACACAAACCCCGCTGATTGGCTACTGGACAAGGCTGGAGGGCAGAAGGTAAACTGGAAAGGTCTAGAAGGTATCATCTTGGGAAGTCTTACAAGATAATTTGGTGGAGGAGAAAACGGTGTGGCTTTTTTGGTATAACCCAATGTTTCACCTCCAACAAATTGGTCTGATCTGTGTCCTATCATTATTGGGTTGACAAATTGGCGCAAGTTATAATCTTGAGAGTTTTCTTGTAACAGTATAAATGGTGAAAAGACATTTTAACTTGCCATGCTCTTCGTGACTCAGCTGTTTTCACGTTTTCTCCTGATTAGGCTTATAATTTATTCCAGACGCATAATAACATCTTTTAGCTAAGAAAGACTATTTGACCCTTTTCTGGGACACGTACCAACTGTAATTTGCAGAACTACCTATTTCATTGTGTTGAATACTAAAGCGTTTTTACTGCACGTTATTATTACGGTTTTTAATTAGGTCAACAACGACACAGGAAATGTAAGTAACAGAGTGAAGGTTACCTGGAAAGTTAACTTGTGATATACATTTTCTTTCAAGCAGACCTTGCACTAAAAGGTAAAGTCTGTATATTTTTTATACTGCCTACCCTCCATGTTTTATTTTTATTTATTTCAGGTACTTGTATAGCGCCGTCAATTTATGCAGCGCTTTACATATACATTGTACATTCACATCAGTCCCTACCCTCAAGGAGCTTACAACCTAAGGTCCCTAACCCACATCCATACATACACATAGTAGGGCCAACGTTTTAGACAGGATCTGATTAACCTACCAGCATATGGAGAAATGCTGGATATACATTTTTTTACACACTGTACCTTCGTCCCATCAAGATTTAAAATATGTATTTGGGAGGAGGCTGGGGTTTGGACTTTGATGGTACCATATATCAACTGATTTCCAGTCAAAATTAGAAAAGTATAAAGAGAGTTTTATTGCAAAAAACATATACACAATTTGCATATTCATAGAATAAACTTATTTAGTCATAACAACTATAAAGTACCTAAAAAACATCCTATCATTGTAGAAAGAATATCAACATCATCTAAATTATATTGAAAAAAGCTCAACATGTTTCGCAGTTTCTTATATCACCCGCTTCTTCGGGAGCATTACCCATTCATACAATTTTTCAGATGATGTATAAGAGGTTGTCATGAGACATGGGGGGCGGTGACCAGGGCTCCCGGCAAGTCGGGGTGAATTTTTTATACAGTTTTTCTTTTCCCCACAATCAAGAAATCTGTTCATACAGTTTAACCACTTGGGATTTTGTTAACCATATATATGTAGAAAAATACATATTGCCCCAAATTGATGAAGAAATTCAATTTTTTTTCCATTTTTATGATTGGGTATGTTTTATAGCAGAAAGTAAAAAATATTGTTTTTATTCCAAAATCTTTTTTTTATATAGCGCAAAAAAAAACCGCAGAGGTGAGCAAATACCACCAAAGCAAAGGTCTATTTGCAGGAAAAAAAGGACAACATTTTTATTTGGGTACAGTGTTGCACAACTACACAATTGTCAGTTAAAATAACGCAGTGCCGTATCGCAAAAGAAGAGAGAAACCAGATAAAAAATGGACCTTAAATAAGTCTTTGAGAACACAGCACACAAAATATATAAAAAAAAAAATCCCAAATTTTATAAAATGTACATATTATTAAAAAAAAAAGACCAAAAGGCATAAAAATATAGAATTGTATACCATACAATACAGAGCATCATGGTATATTTGATAGAGAGTTCATGTATATGTTTAATGATAAGTAGGCCAACGTGTTTTTTTTTCACGGGAGCCCCCGCTTCTTAATGACCACATTAGCATATACAATATATAACTCTTGGGTATTTTTCTTAATGAGTTTGGGTGCACTATCGTGTTTAGGTATGGTATTTGGGTTGGTGGGGGAGGGGTTTTATTTCTAAGTTGTTCTTAAATCTCTAAGGCCCCGTACACACGACTGAACATGTCTGCTGAAACTGGTCCGCGGACCAGTTTCAGCAGACATGTTTGGTCGTCTGTACAGCCGAGCGGACAGGTTTCCAGTGGACATTTGTCCACCCGACCGTTTTCGAGCGTACAAATGTTTCTTAGCATGCTAAGAAACATGCCGCTGGAATCCTGTCCGTCGGACATGTTCGGTCGTCTGTACAGACTCACCGTACATGTCCGACCGGCCGCCATCCCTCGCATGCGTCGAATGACTTTGACGCATGCGTGGAAGCATTGACCTTTCAGCGTCGCGCACGTCGCCGCGTCATCGTCGCGTCGACGGCGCAGACACGTCACCGCGCTGTCTGTCCATGCGGATTGTCTCTAATTTCTGTCTGATGGTGTGTACAACCATCAGACAGAAATCTCCGACCGGACATGTCCGCTGAAAACGGTCCGGTCGTGTGTACGAGGCCTTGGTTATCAGTGGCCGGGAATCAGTGTTTTATTGCAGTCAGGACGCTTTTTAAGTCCAGGAATAATTGAAGTAATAGATTGAATTTAGGAGCAGGAGTAGGGTAATTAGAACCCCTATGCTTCCTTTATAGACAGAGACACTAAGAGGAGATAGAGTTCAATGGCAACTTGAGGTAGCGAGGTATCTCTCAGTTCACCCCTTTCTATAAGTATAAAACACACATTAAACAAATCTACTTTAATAAAGTCCTAAACATTCTGATGGAAAAAGTCAGATGGACATTTTCCATCGAATTTTCTGATCGTGTGTAACCCCATCTGTGTTTTTTCATTGGAAATTCTGATAAATTCCATCAGAGTTTAGATATAGAACATATTCTATTTTTTTCCAATGTAATTTCTTCAGAATTTCGATGAGATTTGGCCGGGCAAAAGCCTGATTGTGTGTACGCGGCATTATACGTCGTCTCCAGGTTTCCTGGTGCGTGGGCAGGCGCACCCTGTGAGAGTTGTTCAATATATACCTGTAGCTCTTGACTGAAAACAAATATATATGACAAAATATGTAAAAAAAATTATAAAAAATGTATAAAGAAGAAGAAAAGAGGAATTTATTTCTTATTTTATTACTGTCATATATATTTGTTTTCAGTCAAGAGCTTTATATTGTATATGCTAAAGTGGTCCTGAAGAAGCGAGGGCTCCAGAGAAATGTGTTGACCAACTTATCATTGAACATATATATGAACTCCAATTTCTCTACCAAACATATCATGATGCGCTGTACTATTTGGTATAAATTTTTATGTTTTAATGCCTTTTGGCATTTTTTTAAATAATATGTAAATGCAAAGAAATGTTGTACTTTTTTTATATTTTGTGTGCTGTGTTCTCAGAGGCCTATTTAAAGCGGGAGTTCAACCATTTATTAAAAAAGAAAAATTTTACCCTTAGATTCCTGCTCGTTTGGTCTAGGAGAATCGGCTATTTGTTTTAAAATATGAGCAGTACTTACCGTTTTCGAGATGCATCTTCTTCCGTCGCTTCCGGGTATGGGTCTTCGGGAGCGGGCGTTCCTTCTTGATTGACAGTCTTCCAAGAGGCTTCCGACGGTCGCATCCATCGCGTCACTCGTAGCCGAAAGAAGCCGAACGTCGGTGCGGCTCTATACTGCGCCTGCGCACCGACGTTCGGCTTCTTTCGGAAAATCGTGACGCGATGGATGCGACCGTCGGAAGCCTCTCGGAAGACTGTCAATCAAGAAGGAACGCCCATTCCCGCAGCCCATACCCGGAAGCGACGGAGAGGATGCATCTCGTAAACGGGTAAGTACTGCTCATATTTTAAAACAAATAGCCGATTCCCCTAGACAAAACGAGCAGGAATCTAAGGCTAAAAAGTGCTCTCTAAGGGTGAACCTCCGCTTTAAAGTCCCTCTTGTATCTTTTTTCTTCCTTCTTGGAAAATGTGCTTTTCTTTCAACTTTTAAAATTGACTTTGTATTATATATAACATGATTAGTCATCTCTTGTGTAGCGCCTGGTTACTTCAAAGTACCGGTGCTATTTAAATTTAGTGGGAGATCAGAGTGTTAATTGAACTCTGATCCAGTTATTGTGTTCAAACTTAGGTCTCTTTCTCAGCTTGGCTGTGCTGTGGGCTCATTCTGTTGTTGCTGGGGTGCTCTTCTCACCCCAGGACAGTAGGTGGCAGCAGTGGAGTCAAGGTTTAGGTGCTCTTCCCCAGCAGCCAATCAGGAGGGTTAAGCCTCGCTGTGCATGCTGGGGGAGGGTATTTATGGGACAGACGCTATTGGTTCTGGGTCTTCTTCTTCAAGTGCGGCACCCACCTTTAGGGTGACTGCACCACATCACCCTGGCGTTATGGCCTACCGGGCTGGGGCGTGTGTGCCACGTGGTGTTCCTGGTTCCGGGACCATGTTGGTCCGGAACATTTGAGATGTGGCAGGGAGCCCAGTGGTCGACTGGGTTCCCAATCCTGAAGATCCCAAGTGGTATAGCTGTTCGGTGGGAAGTCCATCTGAAGAGAGCCAATGAGAGGCTGGCGATCCAGTAGGGTCTCGACAAACCACCGGGGGTCGAGGTATCCGGACACTGAGAGGCTGGTCATCTGTCAATCGGTACCTGAAAGCAACTTGAAGGAGATCCAGGCATAATTCTATCAAGGAGGTTCATCTCCGTAACCACAATCAGGAGGGCCTGTGGCAGAGGTTTCTCTCTGTGTCCATTCCAGGAGGGTCTGTGGCAGAGACTTTTCCCTAAAAGTTCCAGTTCATTCCAGGCGGGTCTGTGGCAGAGACTTTTCCTTAAAGGTTCGAGCGATACTCTGGATGCCAGGTCAGTGAGAGAGGCCTGTCCAGGTACGCTATTCCCACTCAAGCAGGAGTGGCACAAGAAGTGTTACACATGGGAACAGGGCTGTTTTTGCTATTCTTCTTCTCCTTTCAACTCTACCTTCTTCATCACAAGTTTTATTGTTTTTACCCGGCTGGGTAATAAAGAGTGTAACGGTCAGGGGTTAACGCCGTTTACAATATTCCATTCCGAACCCAAGGCAGCTTATCGACACTCCACAATCCGTCAGACGAACATGGCCCATACAGATTCCCCAGAAACGAGACACACAGCTCTGTTCTCTGGTTCAACAGGAATAGCCTTTAATGGGAAACTCAGGCTTCTTATATACAGTTTAAGAACCACAATAAACAATGACCCAACTCCACCCACAACATGACACAAGCAGCTCCATACACATCTTTTAGGAGACAGCCATTCTGACTCCGAGATAATCTACATGAGCTAATTACTAATCATTTACCCAGACAAGGTGACTCCGAGATAAGCTCTTCTCACCTGCTATACCATACACATTTATCATCAATAGAAATTCACACACTACAGTGTCAATTAGCATCACACAATGAAAGGTTCTTGAGAGCCAGACTAAGGTTCATTTACATGACAGTAGCAGACTACAGTAAACACCTTAACAGTCTGTGTTCCCACATTGAATGAATCACTCTTTCTATTGACCGGTTGGGTTTTGAATCAACAACCTGTAATTCGTTCTTGTAGACATTCTTGAATATATTGTGGATTACAGACCCATGTTAACACAATCCAACTTATGTCCCTTATTTCCTGGCTCAATCTGTGTAAGAGCTTCTGGGTCCCACGGCCCTCCCGTTACAAAGAGCACAGCAAAAGACACCTGTCATGGACATTCCGTTACTACTGCTCTATGCACCATACACCCCTAAGACAGCGGAGGAGCCATGAGGTAACATGCCACCCAAAACAAACCAGCAGCTCCTTCGGTGGTAGTGCTACACTTGGATGAGGGTGGAGGAAAGTGAACTAAGCGTTAGAATTTTTTTTAGCGTTACATGTATGCCTAAAATGTAATTTGTGACTCTAGCAACCACAAGTATTTATTAAATTTTACAGAGATCACAGTACTTCCCCTGACAATGCTTTAATTAGCTTTCCTTTCCAGGTAGATGGAACCGTCTCTGTTGCTGAATTATCCAGGGTCATTGTCTAATTTCTGGACTGTGATCCTGGCTTAGAGATAACATAATCATGTAAAATTGGTGTTTGTTTACTACCTGGCTGTATTCACAAATATCAGACATTATTCAGATCCTGTTGCACCCTCTAACCTTGCGACAATGTTTCAATCTGGGGAAAGGAGGAATTGCCACCTCCTGCCTTCAGCAAACTGATGACATCATCTCAAGCTCAGCAAAATCACTGAACTGGAGATCAAGGATGTTTTTTTAATAATTAAGCTTTAAAAAAAAAATATATATATATATATATATATATATATATATATATATATATATATATTGTTTTGTTTATTGTGAAATGCCAGGAATTAATTTGTGCAAACTTATAAAGTTACTGTAAGGTCCTCTTTAAGTTAACTAGAACTTATATCTAGCATATCTCAAGTCTAAACAGATTTTAGAATAGACTTGCCTTGCATAACTGTCTTCATCATACTGAATGTTTTACTCTTGTAGTTATATTTCTACCTTCTTAAAATTACAAACCAATTTTTTATTTATTTTTTATTGATGCATACTGTATAAGTGAAAAATAATAGTGTGTTGAAGGTGATAGCAATAGCAGCATCTTGGCTATAGAGATTATGGAACTTAAAGTGCAAGCAGTCAATAACACTATACAGTGATGGTGGAGGATAACAAATGGGGACTTTTACAAGATCAATAGCTCCTGCCAGCCTGATTCTGCCTTGGGACACAATCCATCGATGTTAGCATGATAAGACATGGACTTAACAACATTGCCCACTTGAAATATTCATCTTGTCACATTCATTTTCTTCTAGGCATTTAGAGATTTTCATGATATTGGCAGTGTTTAAAATGTTACGGATTAAATGTTAAGGTGATTGATTGGGTTAACAACTTTCTTTTTGTGAGTAAGCTGTGTGCATATTTGTTCTTTGTAAGCATTAATTTTAACTTGCACAAGCCACAATTTTTAAAGGGCTGCTAAACTTAAAGGAAAACAGTTATAACAGTGTAACTGCACTATACAGAAGGACCTTGATGAGGCAGTGTGGCTTCCACATAGATTTGCAAAAATTTGCAACTGATACTTTGTTATTAGTGTTTAAGGTGTGCTGGCATGATTAGGGTACCACAGATGTATACCCCCATACATAATTCTACCATAAACCTCCCACACATGGACTAACTATGCACATAACTATGAACAAATAACGAATGACACCGCTCTGGAGAAAATTTGGACAGGTTGGCCATTTTATTAACAAAAATTAACATAGTACATTTCTTATAACAGAAACCATATACAGTATAATCCAGTACCCATAATATAAAGGTTGCTGGTCTTGGGAGGCACCAAAGGACCAAATTCAGATTGTGTATCAGCGTTACTACTTAATGATCCCCAGCCGTGCAACACCGGCTCGGGACAAACACACTTCACCACTGATACTTCACTTTTTACCACTTTCCCGTTAATCCACCATTAACTGGGATCCAAAAGAGATTACCATACCATAGATGGGTCAGCCTTTGAACTGTTCTAAGAATGTTAACGCCTCCAAAGACCCCAACTGCCAAATCTTTATTTTTTTATACAAAACAAAAGAAAACTACAATCAAACAACAAACCAGGGAGGGCGGAGATTCCTGCTCGTCTGTTGTTCAAAGGGGTTCTGCCTCGTTATCGGACTATCCTCTTTATCCCCCCATGCACAGCCCCACCCATCTAAGCCAACCGCCAATCCCTATACATGACCTCCCTATGGTCCCTGTACACCCCCCCCCCCCCAATCATGAGGCCCTATGCTTATTTATTTATTTTATTTATTTTGCTTTGGGCCTGTCTTTTTCTTTTGCTTGAATTGTATGGTGCCACCATTAGGCATGCACCCTCCTTTGCTTACTGGGGGCAACAGTGTGGGCTGGGGTGTTGAATGTTTGGGGGATTTTTTTTGCTGTCTGTTTCCCCACTTGGGAGACTTGTACTCTCTATTAGTCCTGGTGACCACTGTTGCTGGAACAGAAGGTTATGGGAAATCGAACATTTTACAGTTGTCCCTGGAAGATTAGGTTGGCTACAGAATTACTAATATATAAAAAGCTATTATAAATCATCACTAAGCGGCTGTATTGTTTTATTTGGCATTTATGTAACTTTTTATATAGCCTATGAACCACCTTAATTTTAACTTCATAATCTATTGTAACTATGTGCTTTTTGGCCTGTCACTGTCTCCTGCAATCTTGTACATCCTTAGGAATCAGGTTGAACCACTAAATAACGTATAACGTATAATAGTGCAGTGATGAAAATCTGTTTTAAGGGCCAGTTCACACCAGACGCAGTTCCGTACAGTTTCATGTACATTTTTTCTGCACTAAAAATGCATGCATAGTGTTTTCTATGTATTCCAATGGCTCTAGTTGGCTCTAGTTCACACCATGCAGTCAGTTTCCAGTCAGTTTCCGGTGCAGAAACTGACCGTAAACTGACTGCATGGTGTGAATTAGAGCCAACTAGAGTCATTGGAATACATGGAAAACACTGTGCATGCATTTTGTCCAGAAGAAATGCACACAAACTGAACGGAACTGCATCTGGTGTGAACTGGCCCTTAAAGTGGTAGGTAATTAACAGCATCTCTTGGTATAACATAGACCTCTACTCTTTACCCTGAGGCCGGAATCACACTAGTGCGTTGCGTTTTTGAGCTGCGTTCCCGTTGCGAATTTCTCTAGAGGGTGTTCTGCGGATCAACTGCGGTTTAGCTGCGGATCGGGTGCGATTTAGAAGAAATAATTATCTGAGCTGCGTTTTTGGTGAGGGCCAATCATTGTTAGCTGTGTGATGATGTAGGTAATAAAAGGGAGTGACCTTTCTTGGACTCTTCCTTTTTCACGAGCATTCAGTATAGTGTGGAATTGGATTTGGATTTCAGAAGAAATGTGTGCTGCCCTGCCCATGATCATGCCTACAGTTGTTGCTGCAACAGCAGCAATCTTGCTGGAAGTAGAAAGGAGGAGAAGGAGGAGTAGAAGAAGAAGATACTGGGTTCATCCTATCATTGCAAATAGGGATGAAAGAGGGCAGTTCATGATATTATATGAAGATCTCCGTGGGCATGAGGACAAGTTTTTTAATTATACACGCATGTCAATAACCAGGTGATTTTTTAGTTAATTTTGCTAAACATTTTCTTTCTCCATTGTTCCATATTCAATTTTTAAATAATTTTTTTTTTTTTTTTTAAGTTTTGATGAATTGTTAGGACTAATGTACCATAGTTTGGAGCGCCAGAACACATGCTTCAGAGCAAGCATCCAGCCTGCACAAAGATTATTAATCACATTAAGGTACTTTTCCACACCTATGTGCATTTTCAAATTTATGTTGAAGCATGTATTCATTTTTGGGTTCAACTATCCAACATCTGTACTTAGAAATGAACAACCAGACATAAGATGCCCAAAAATATATTTATTTTTTACTTTTTTCCCAAAAATAAAGAAATAGACAACATATATTTGCTTGGACTAATATAAAAAATAAAAACTTTGCCTTCAAGTTTACCTCTGGATTAAACTTTGATTCAAAATATGCACACATGCTTGTTTACTGTGGGCATAACGTAAACTTTAGAGATGTTGATATGTTTTGGTAAATAATGGTGTGTCTGAGGAGTATTGACTTGCTGAGGTAGATTCATCAATCTCGGTGCTTGAAGCATGGCTAGACTCGCCATGGTGCTGTCGGCCATGGTGCTGTGGCACATGGTGCTGTGGGCCATGGTGCTGTGGCACATGGTGCTGTGGGCCATGGTGCTGTGGGCCATGGTGCTGTGGGCCATGGTGCTGTGGCACATGGTGCTGTGGCACATGGTGCTGTGGCACATGTGTCTGAGGCCCATGGTGCTGTGGCCCATGTGTCTGAGGCCCATGTTGCTGTGGCACATACATCCCCTGCATTTGTGTTTGTGGCATAATTGAAGGGATTGGGGATGGGATGGGATATGCAGTTCGCCTCTGTTGTACCTCATATATTGAAGTTGGCTCCTGAAAGCTTGAAGTGTAGGATGGAGGAACATAGGGGTAAGGTTGGTTTCCTGGGTCTGGGTACTGGCCTGACATTGGTAAGTGTATGTGTGTTGTTTCTTTTGTTACATATGGCCTTTCCAATGTATGTTGCTCGCTTGGCACTGTAAATGACTGCAGAACGTGTTCTACTGTGGTTCGCATTTCTAAATATCTCTCAGGTAGAACTTTTTTGATCAATGGTACAAAATTAAGTGCCAGTATTGTAGCTGGACATAAGAAAGCATCCACCTTTCCAGCCATTTGTTGTAACATCTCTAGAAGACGCTCGCTTATGTCCATCTGCGATACTGGCGTTCGCTTACGTGCCACTTTGGCAGGCCGCGCAATGGTTGTCGGAGCTGAGGAGGGTCCAGGCATAGGCTCAGGCAATCCAGAGTCAGTCTCTGGGTTTGTGACCCATAGATCTGACCCAAGTGGCATTTCAGGTATTTCCTCATTTGGATCAATGCAAACTGCTGGCACGGATTGGGCCTCAGATTGGCTCTCTGGTTGATCCTCCAGGACATCCTGTTCGTCCCAACTTGCTTCGGTCCTGTTTTTATTAAAAAAGAGAAACATTACTAATGCAAAATATATAGTCACGATACATAGATGATGTAGAGGATAACTTACTCTCTCATCTCTATGAGTGGTTTCAAGAAGGCAAGGTCCTCTGCATACATATAGGGTACTCTAGCTGGTGCCCCCGAGCCACTCCTCACTTCTCTTAGATGTTTGTTGTATTTCTTGAAGGCATCACGCATGCTTCGCCAACGATTCTTGATGTATACCACTGTAAAAAAGAGAAGATACTAAATATTTAATATTTCTTATTTGTTGAAGGTACCTAGCTACAGGAAATTCATTTGGAAGTCTCCACTATGAGTTCAAGGTTGGAAAATCAACTATATCTGGCATTGTACATGAAACATGCCTTGTTTTATGGAATGTACTAAAACCATTGGTCTTCAAAAAGCCTACAAAAGAAGATTGGTTGAAGATATCAGATGAATTCTGGGAGAGATGTAATTTTCCAAACTGTGTGGGAGCCATCGATGGCAAGCACATACGCATCCTGAGGCCATTTGATAGTGGGAGTCAGTTTTTTAATTATAAAAAATATTTTTCGTTTGTATTAATGGCAGTGGTAGATGCCAAATATAATTTCATTTATATTGATGTGGGTGCTTATGGTAGCAGCTCGGATTCTGGTGTATTTAATCATTCCACATTTGGGAGAATGATGAGGGCGAATAGTCTGGATTTACCTAACGATTCCTCCTTGCCCGGAACAAATGAGCCAGCCCTCCCATTTGTTTTTGTAGGGGACGAAGCGTTTGCCCTTGGTAAAAATCTTCTTCGACCATTCTCAAGTAGAGCGCTGAGCAATGATAAAAGAATATTTAATTATCGGCTCACTAGGGCACGTCGAGTAGTAGAGTGTGCATTTGGAATTCTTGCCAATAAATGGAGAATCTTGCACACCGCCATCAATCTCAGTTTGGAGCATGCTGTCTCTGCTGTCAAAACTGCGTGTGCACTGCTCAACTATGTGCGAGAACGTGATGGAATTGATTATGAGGATTCCATGATGCATAACATGGAGGCGGCACAGTGGAGTTTGACTAGGGGCACTAGCAGTGGGAAATTGATTCGAGATCAATTTCTTAATTACTTTCTATCGCCAGCTGGCGAGTTACCTTGGCAGATGCAGGCAATTTAAAACCAAAAAATGTGGTGTTGTCATAAAAATATATGGCCCTTTAAATATTAAAACATAAAATACTAAGCTAAAAATGTCACTATGTGTAATTTGAATGCAGCTTGAAAAAAAAATATTAAAGTTATTTTTTGGCAGAATATTAAGGACTCCGAAGTTATTCTCTACCTGCAATTGGACAAAAACACCAAAAATTGGCTTGGTGACACTGTTATGTGTGTTCTGCTGGGTGTCATTGTACAGAGGATGATGTCTTTGTAAGACCACCATGGCCAATAACGTCACAATAGGATGACAAATACAGATAGTCACTCCCCCAAGGATCTGCAAACATACTTGGTAAAGTGAGTTTACATATCTTGGTGATAGACACACGCAGACTCATACAAACAATGACCAAGGGTGTGGGAATGAGTCACGTGCCACCAGCAACACGGGGACAGGGTGCATTAGGAACACCATGCCAAGATATAAAACATGTGGCATGGTATGGGTTAGCAGACTTTACATGCCCTCACAGAATGCATGCTTGGATAAAGGCCTGCTCTGGATTTGTGGGCGGTATGCACTGTAGTTATTGGGGTCTACTTAGAATTATAATTTAAGAAGTTAGGGAATGAAAAAATAAATCAAACTTACCTTTGTCAGCTTGAACTTGGGATGAGCACATGCTCCACTCTGGCAAAAGGCTTTTGGTAATTTCAACCCAGGTAGTTTTTTTCAAAACATTGTCCTTATATTTAGGATGCCGGGTGTCATAGATTTGTGGGTTCTCCCTGACAAGGCGGATAAGCTCCTCGGAATCCACACAGTCCTTCACCTTAGCAGTGACTTTTTTGCTCCGTTTTTTGGACATGGCTACTCACCTCAGCAGCATGAAACAGACAGAGGAGGAACTAGGAAAAGGGGGAGGTGGTGGAGGAGGAAAAAAAACTTCCGTTCAAACCGCAACACACCTGCGATTTAGATGCGTACCCATAGAAGATAATGGGACTGAATTCGCACCTGAGCCGCACCGCAAGACATAAAAACCGCACGCGGTTTGGAGGCAATGCGCAGTGCGGATGCATCGCACATATGTGAACCAGCCTCATTGAAAACAATGTATTTTAAAATGTCCTGCGATTTGGATGCTGTTGAAACCGCACTCAATTCGCTTAGGTGTGAACCTAGCCTCAATGGGAGACAACGTGGAAGACAAAGTCTGCATTGCACAGCACTGGAGAAGAGCACCCTAGTAGCATGCTGTGCATACTTGCACATTATGACAAAAGCCCACCCAGCACACAGGGGTTTATTACTACTGAAGCCCGAAGATGGTGCAAATTTTTTTCCTGCAACTAAGGGTTGCAGGAAAGAAATTTGCATGATTCCCCTATCAACAACAGACAGTACTGATACGGGAATCCCTCCTCCCAAGCAATTGTCTTCTCCCAGCGAGGGAGCGGAGGAAGCTGTCCCCACCGGGAGAAGACAGTGGTTATTGCTAGCAGGTATAGGAGCCTCTTGTAACAATCGGAAACAAATCTGGCAGGCTGGTTGTACCCAAGTCGATTGATCGATCAACTTGGTACATTCAGACTGCCAATTAATAGTTTGAATCTTGGCTGATTACTGCTCAACCGGCCCAGATTTAAACCGTGTATGGTTGGCCTAAGCTGAACTTCACTTGTTTGCCAGGACTTGGTTGCCTATTGACATACCACTTGATGAACTCCTCCTGTAAGCAGATAAGCTTGAACAGTTGGATCTTAACTGACATCCTGAGATCAGAGTGGAATTTCAGACAAAATGAACAAGATCATTGAGATACAGTTAAAGAGTACAGGTAAAGATTACAGTACTGGGTGTAAGATACAGGAGGCACAGCTAGGGTACAGATATCTAGATACAGTGGTAAGACTAGTTTCAGAAATAAAAAAGGATTTAGTACTGAATCAATAAACAAAAACATACAGAAGACAGGTCAGGTCAAGGAGGAAACACCTTGTCTGCAGTTAATCTCCAAACTGTTCAAACATAAATAGGTAAAATACCCTTAACAAATGAGGCGGACTCATCTTTTGTACAACAGTGGTTCATATAGGCTTGTGATCCCAATGGGTCTGGATCAGGGTGAGGATGGTCACAGAGGGTCTCGGAAACCTGGATAAATCCTGGATAGGAACAATGGTCCAATCAGCTGGAATGTGGACTTGACTCTCTTCAATCAGCAGATGGATAACAGGTGTTTCCGTACAAGCTCCAATGGAGGGAAACAATAGAAAGAGAGGCTCCAAATGGTGCAGCTTAAACCAGGTATGGTTTATTTAAAAAAAGGGGCATACAAAAATAGAAAACTGATCACAATAAAAACATGTAAAAGCAATGTGGGGTGCAGTAAGATTTTCCCTATGCGTTTCGACTCGGATAGTCTTCAACTGGGGCATATCACTGAACCCCCACATTGCCACTGACTTTATAACTTCAGAAAGCCGGAGACGCCCACAATGAAGGGGCGGAACCTGGAAGTATGCTTCCCAAGCCTCACTCTGACTCAGTATGGTATTCCACAAAAACATACTTACAAATGTGTACGAAGAAGAACATCTTCAGAACAAAAATATGATTTCAGTAATAAGGTTAACAACATATTGACATGAATACACATAATCAACGCTGTGGAGTAGTATGTACCATCTGTGTTCCAAGCCTCACTTCCATGGTGTATCACATGGTGTCCCATTACCCAATCAGCAGCCTGTATGGTCCAAGCACATGATCTATGCAGCAAAGCACATGATCTCAACCTGATTACAACCAATCATAGGCAAGGAAAAACACCTGACTGCTGACATGGAAAAGGGACCCCAAATGAAAAAAAGCAACCATTGGATAGCTTGAAAAGCACATGGCCCACATCTACAGCCAATAAGCAGACCGAAATGACACAGAACAAGACGGCGTCACACAGGTTAGGGCCCCCCCTCAATCAGGAGACCCGCTCTGCCACGTGCATCCGGTCTGTAGCACATGGTCCGCACACAGCAAATGGAGAGAGGAACTCGGGAGACAGGGTTAGGGTACAGGTCACCAAAAAATAGGCAAACATGGCTCCAGACTTCTCTAGTAGCAATAGTCAATACAGGATGTGGACCTTCAAACTGGGGATTTCAATTTGTAATAGTAGACTGTTAAGCACAACCAAGTAAGGCCCCTTTCACACATGCGGACCGTATGTCCGCTTTTTCATCCATCCGTTTACGGATGAAAAAGGGACATACATTAATCTCTACGAGATAGCGGGTGTCAGCAGATGAACATTCGCTGACACCCGATCTCATCGGTGTCCGCTATCCTCCGATTCTGCAGACGGAGGAAAATCCTATGTTTCCATCCGTCTGCAGAGCAGATCAGGTGAACACGGACAGATGGTCCGTGTTGATCCGATCCTCCCATAGGGGAGAGCAGAGATCTGACAGGGCAGTGCCCACTGAGCAAGTGGATACACATGTACGGATCCTCACGGGATCCGTACATGTGAAAGGGCTCTAACACATGTACCTTCCTGGATGAACTGCAAACTTACTCTAATATATTCTGGCAGCAGCTTGCACACAGCTATCCAGGACACCATTCAGCAATGAAGTCGCTTCCCAAGATGCTCCATACAGGCATCCATTTTCCAGCTCCACTATTTCTGCATGTAATTCAGGATTCAAGTCCTAGGCTCAGGCTCCTAGTTCTGCACTTACCCTTCGCAGACAGCAAACCTGAGATACAAGGACTTCCAATGCTATCTCCTCTCCTGGCAGTAGCCCAGTAGACAACTTTACCTCAACATATTTATATTATATTCATTGTATGCATCACTGGCAATAAATCTCCTAGTGATTTGCTAGGAAAGAAAGAAAATATTCAAAACTCAGCAATATTGTTTTTCTTCCAAATCTATTTAGTGAGGATAAAACTCAGTGACAGAAGGACATAAACAATATCTTGAACCTAGGTCAAACACAATTAAAAGCAGAAACAACAATTAGGGCTCAGACTGACTACAGCCTAGCTTCCCACTATATTTGGAGTAGCGACACTCCTGCTTAAAGTGGATGTAAACCCTCCATACACCCAGTGAAGCCTCAGATAATACACAGGGATGAATCAAATCTCCCTACATAGGTTTTACATATATTGTATATCAATACAAAAAAACAAATGTCACTGCCCCTACCTATGACTGGTCTATACAGTAAGGAGCGCTGGAAAGGTCGCGTATACATACAAAAACAAGATAGAATATCCAAGCTCAAACTTACCGACCAATCAGCAACCAACCAAATTTACCTGTCTAAAAAGTATGCGTTAAAAACAGAGGTTTAGTTGCACGCATATCAGAACCTGTACTCACCGAGACCGAGATGCTGAGGGCGGCTCACCTTTGCGACCCTGTGCAGACCACTCCCTGGAGTTGGGACAGAGGAGGGACGGCACAAGGAGGCACCGGCGCCGGGAGCTGGCAGGAAGACTTGGTGCAGCTGACAGAAGCAGGGCAGGTGCAGAAGACTGGAGACAAGCGTTGGTCAGGCAGGAACTGGTAGGTGAGTCTGGTAGGGTCCACAGGAGATGAGGGCAAATCCGAGTCACAAGCCGAGGGTCAAGGGCAGGAGAGTTCAGAGGGAGTCCATGAGAGCAAGCCAAGGTCAAGGGGCAGGAGACAACAGCAATCCAGGTAACGTTAGCCAAAGGGTCAGAGGTTCCAGGTGAGAGGAGAGTCGTCAGGAATTCCGGGTCAAAACAGGCAGGTACGGCAACAGGTAAACACATAGGAGCTGAAGACAAACCAGCAACCTGTTCAGGGAAGGCTGCTGGTTTAAACAGGAATGTCCGGCCTCTGATTGGCCCCAGGGTTGCCGCATACGTGCACGTGCGCGCTTCCACGCACACGGCGCGCTGCCGTACCGCGCATGCGTGCGCGCAAACCACGCACAGGCATGCGCCGAAATGTCATTCTACTGGGCATGTGCGGGAATCTGTCAGAGATGGAGCTAGTACCCTGACAACGCATTTGCAAATGCATGTGTAAGCTGCAGTCCCCGTCAAGGCTCTCTGTGTACTGCAGTCCTAACTCTAAAATTTAAAGTCTCCTCAGTGGAAGCACATGCATGCTGATGGATAGATAAAGGGCAGGTGACTGGAGGTAGCCCAGCCATCCCTAAAGGGGCAGGAGCACACTAAACACCCAGCACATAGAAGCAAAGGTGCCAGTGCGTTGCCTGACCACAATGACATCAATACAAAAAACAAATGTCACTGCCCCTACCTATGACTGGTCTATACAGTAATGAGTGCTGGAAATGGCGCGTATACATACAAAAACAAGATAGAATATCCAAGCTCAAACAGGCACCTTTGCTTCTATGTGCTGGGTGTTTAGTGTGCTCCTGCCCCTTTAAGGAGGGCTGGGATACCTCCAGTCACCTGCTCTTTATCTATCCATCAGCATGCATGTGCTTCCACTGAGGAGACTTTAAATTTTAGAGTTAGGACTGCAGTACACAGAGAGCCTTGATGGGGACTGCAGCTTACACATGCATTTGCAAATGCGTGCAACTAAACCTCTGTTTTTAACGCATACTTTTTAGACAGGTGAATTTGGTTGGTTGCTGATTGGTCGGTAAGTTTGAGCTTGGATATTCTATCTTGTTTTTGTATTTACATGTATATCTGCTGTCTTCACATTTATATACTGTTAAGAATGTTCAGATCGTGTTAGGAGATTCTCTCTTCCTGTTCAACACAGAGTGTGATGTCTGGGCATACAGCCAAGATAGCTAAAACTGCTGATTGGAGGAAAGGCACACACCCCCTCTCATCATAGGCAGAGACTCTCAGAGGTGTTGTCATGGACATGGCCGTCACAGTACTGGCAATATTGCCCAGTTCCTCCATGGATGCTCACGAGCACGCGCCACGCATCAGCGTGCATTGACGCGCACCAGCGCAGTACGACGTGTGCACAATGGCTCGCCAAGTGGCGTGACTGACGCTGGCGACAATGGCCCTATTTAAGTCAGCCTGTGACTGCAGGATGGCGCTGGATTATCTCTTCAGTCTCCTATGTTCCTTGACCTTGTTCCTTGATCCGTACTTATCTGTTGTGACCCGGCTCGCCCTGAACTCGCTTCCTGTTCTCCTAGTTTTGACCCTTGGCCTGCTTCCGGAATCTGCATCTGCTTCCTGACCACCCGGCTTGACCTTTGGCTTGTACCTGGACCCTGCTTGTGTTTGACCTTGGCTCGCCTCTGTAACTGCTCTGGACCAGTGGCGTCTCCAGCTTTCATATTTAGGGGGGGCACATGGGGGGACAGGGACAAAAGTAGGGGGGCCAACTATAAAATGCAATTATATATATATATATATATCCTGGGGCCCTTTACTACGATCCCACTATGGGCCCTTTCATATGTTCTGCAGTGAGCTCCCTTCCTACTATACTGGGGCCCCCCAGGGTGGCAGAAAACCAGAGATATATGTCACCAGCACACCAAGAAAATATAAGGGTCCAAAGCAGTGGGAGAACTATCATTGTTGCAAAGGTTGTCATGCCACCGGGCCCTGGTGTTCTGCCACAGTGGGTATCCCCAGCTGTCCTGTCCCTGCTATTTACAGCGCTGGTCTGGCATCTGTCTCCTTGGCAGCGGCGGCAGTCTATTAGGACCTAGTGCTGGTGACATTATGGGTGCATGCAGGGGAAGGCTGGCACTATTGGTTATAGAGAGCTGAGCCCCCAGCTGGTCACCTAGCAGCAGTAATGCTGTATAACCTTCTCTGTTGACATGCTGATCGGGATGTGATCCAGGTGATGCTCCCAGTCAGATCTAATAAACACAGTAATTATTAGCATCAAGAGTACAACCACATAAATATAATCAACCGTATGATCAGCAGCCATGTGGGCTCTATGCCTGTAAAGTGTGGGCTTTGATCAATAAAATCTCTGATATTTATGACTAGGATTTGACTAAGAGCATCACCTGGATTGCATCCTGATCAGCATGTCAAAGAAGGGTCCACTGCTGCTAAGCAATGTGCAGGAAGCTCAACTGTCTACAACCAATAGAGATGGGCTCGGGTGTGTTTGAAATCCCACATGCCCGATCACGCCAGGAAGCAGACACTCCACAGTGTTAATCAATGTATGGGCTGCCTAAGAGCTAAGACCAGCCATAGACAGTTTAAATCTCAGCTGGTTCAGCAGAAACTGGCTGAGATTTGAACCATTAATGAGCAGATTCTCTTATAATTATCACTAGTGGTTGCTGTATAGCCACTGGTGATAATCACTGTTTGTCGGGAGAATACAATTGCTGGGCAGGAGGGATATTCCCCTGTCACCACTGTCTGTTGATGGGGGAATCATGCAAGTTTCTTTCCTGCAATCTGTGGATGCAGGAAAGAAATTTGCACCATATATTATCTGCCTAACTGAAAGTGAAAGTAAATTGTGAATGTTTTGAAAGAACAGGAGAGGGGGAGGGAAACAGATGGGGGAGAGAAGGGATGGAGATAATGTAGTTCAGTGATTACAGTGTACTGCAGTCTGCAGTGCACACACTTAAACACGGTCCAGGCTAGAATATCTGGTTGTGTGAGCGCTCACATTATGCAGTGATGGCGAGCAGAGGGAGGGGGGGAATCCCCCGCAGAGCTGACTGGGGACGCTCTCCCTCTCGGGGAGCAAAATACAAAAATTGCAAAAAAAAATGTAATAGGCCCAGCTCCCTGTTAATCTATTTTAGCAAGCTCCCCATACAGACATTTCAGGCTGCTTTTATCTAAAGTGTCAGAGAATTTGTCAGGAGTTATCAGGCTGATAACAGAGAAATGGTTCAGGAGATAGCCATGGGACTTAGCTCTTTGAAGAGAGATAATAAAATACTGCAGATATATGTTCCAAGCTCAAATTTCATGAATTGGGTTTACATCCACTTTAAGGCAGTGTCCCTACACAAGAATGAAAACTTAAACCTGTCCGGAATTATTTATTAGCAGATACTGTACAGGTAATCAATGCAATAATCCAAAGTTAAAGGGTGGGTTAAAAGTTTAGTCCTCCAAATAGCTTTGGCAGGTAAATAGTACTTTTATTCATACCAAACCCAATGCAGAGCTGAGAGAGCTCACAACTAAAAAGACAGGGGCTCCAGCATCCAGTCTGTGACTTTCAACTTCAGAAATGTGTCAGTATCTTCAGTGTCTGAGAACTCTGAACATCTAGTATGAATATCTCTCAAAGACATTTTTTTCATTGTGGGTTTATAGAGATTCTATTAAGCTAGTTTCATAGTTATATAACACCAAGTCTTCTAAACCTTTTGTGTGCAGCAAAACTCCTATTTTTGATCCTGTAAGTATTTACAAGCACCATTTGTCATCGGATGTAGCTTTATCCTCCAGTATTTACTGAGGTCTCTAAGTATTATGAGACTTGGAAGTTTAAATTGATCCCGTCTGTCAAGCAAATTCTTTTTTTTTTGTAAAAGTAAAATGTCTTTTTGGATTACTTGGCAGTACTGCTGTCCTTTGCTTGCAGATTTCTGCTTTCAGGCTTAACACTACTTCAGCACCATGTTCTGTCTATATTCAAAGCAAACGTGATACAGTAAGCTGGCCCCAAGATTGTAAATCAGGTGCATGTATGCATATTCAATAGACAGGGAGCACCAATACCTATTGTGAAATTCATAAAAGGTAACCCATAGGTATACTGGCCCCCCGCTATGCTTACCAAAAATTAGTCTGACACAAAGGTTGGGATAAACTGGCCGTTTTACGCCCCCTTTATTAAAGTTAAAATAATTTAACAATTTAAAACAAAACGAGGCCTGATCTTTTTGGGTTGCTGATCCTTGGAGGCACTACATATAAAAATCTTTACCTTATATCTGCTTAAACTCTTTTATGGTCCCTGCCGCATTGCATCGACTCGGGGACGAACACCTTCAGCAGATACACCATTCCACAAGGAGATAATCCACCATAACTGGCATTCACCGGGGACCCATGCCTCAGATGTGTCCCAATCATCAAATTCAAGTAGTTTATTTACAAATGCCTCCAAAGATCCAACAGCGTACCCCTAAAAAGGGGAAAAACATGCAAATAAATACAACAAACCACATACAATACCGAAGCTCAAAAACATGTAGGGCAGGTGGGCGGTAAAGTTTTCCTATTCTCGTGTGCTGACCGGAAGTCAGCCCCTGTGACCTCTCCCCCTGCACTGCTTCCCCCTTCCTCTCCTACTAGACATGTGCATTAGTTTTCGTTCCGAATGCATTTTCGTCCGAATTTCAGGTATTTATCGTTTTAACAGACGAAAACGAACGTGCAGAATCAGAAATCCGAAAGATCCGACATAAAAATGCTTTTTTTTCGTTTTCGTTGCTACAATAGTTCAATATACCGTATTTATCGCGGTAAAATGCGCTCCCGCGTATACCGCGCACCCCTAAAGTTGCCCCGAATCCTGTGGAAAAAAAGTTTTTTTGTACTTACAGTTTTGGTGTCTTGCGCGGCGTCCATCGGCGGCTTCTGGGGGTCCTCTTCGTCGGGTACGGGTCCTTCTGCGGCTTCCGGGGGTCCTCTTCGTCGGGTACGGGTCCTTCTGCGGCTTCCGGGGGTTCTCTTCGTCGGGTCCAGCGTCCTTCTGCGGCATCCTCGCGTCCTCCCCGCTCGTTTCCTGCGCCGAGTTTGAATACTGCTCCGACATATACCGAGCGCAGTACACTCGTGTATCATCGGGCAGGCTCGGCAACTCTCGCGCTGACGTCCTGTACGCTCAGGACGTCAGCGCGAGAGGCGCAGAGACTGCCCGAAGATACACAAGTGTACTGCGCTCGGTATATGCCGGCGCAGTATTCAAACTCGTGGCGGGAAAGCGGGTGTCCGCGTATACCACGCACCCACGATTTTGCCCTGATTTTCAGGGCAAAATAGTGCGCGTATACGCCGATAAATACGGTAGATAGGAGATTCGACATGACGCTGACAATAGCAATCTGTGTCTATCGAATCTGCGGTCGAATGTGCCTAACCTTAATTCTATTAGTCCAAGATTATTCTACATAGAGAAAAGATTCGACATTATAGAGACAGTGTTGGGGTAGACCATTCGTCATGAACGACGAAGTTTTGACGAAGCAGCGAAAAACATACAAACGTCGAATCTGTCATTGAAGGTTTATGGTGTCTGTCAAAAGTTTTAAGAAGATTTGACATGCAGCTAAACTATAACGCCGCAATCGTACATTTCTGGTCAAATGCTCGGCCCACAGGCTATAGAAGAATTTGAATGTTTGTAGACTAGTAATATTAATTTATAAATATAAATATAATATAATATAATATATAAATATAATTATTATTATAATGTTGTCATATAGGGAGCTGCGGTGGCTCAACGCGATTGGCACTGCGCTGACAAGCCATTCACCTCTGCAGCTAGGGGTTCAGATCCCGGTCTCGGCTACATGTGAATTGAGTTTGGTGGTCTCAGCCCGGCTCCCGGTGGGTGTGCTATGCGATGTAAACCTGCGCTTAGTACGCCCACCCCCCTCCCACAAAAACCACCACACTTACACGCACTCGAAATTGGGTTAACATGCACGCACTTTGACCACGCGGTCTCTAGAGGTCTCTAGAGAGGCGAAGGACTAACGGGGCTGGTTGAGCGGGCAAATCCTCTCACTCCCTTATAGGGAGTCCCTCTGCCCCATTGGGCTTCAAAGCGGAGCAGGTAGGGCGGGCTGTGTGGGAGGACCCCCTCACACACCCGCCATTGCCACCCGGGGCATGGAGAAAGGTGGCAGATTGCCTCTGGGGAGGCCTGCCTACTCCCAACTCCTGCAGTCTGGCTCCTCTCTCGAGTACACGCACAAAATACACTTTATTTTCATTTATTTTTTATTTTTTTTTAATGTTGTCATACAACATTAGAATTCTTCTATAGCTTGTAGGCGGAGCATTCGACCGGAAATGTACGATTGCGGCGGCAAATTTTCTTAGCTGCTCCGTCGAATCTTCTTAGAACATTCAACAGACACCATGGGCCAGATCCTCAGCCAGCGGTGCAAATTTAGTTTGTCCTAACTTATGTCATTTAAGTTACGTTGCCCTAAGTTGGTGTCGTAAGTGCCGTATCCACAGCGCATTTGCGTCTAAATTTGCGCCAGCGTAACTTAAATTCAGAGGCGTAAGGCAGGGTTTTTGCAAGTGGGAAGGAAGTGGGCGTGCTTCATTGTAATGAGCCGTGACCCCATGCAAATGAGGCGCCGGCCGTACTGCGCATGCGCGCACGAATCGGGACCTCACTGGGCATGTGCAGAACTGGTCTCGGCGCAATCAGTGAGATAGGTAAAAGGCCAAGTGTACTTAGTTTGAGGATCGCCCTGTGTCTAAAAAGCCCCACACACACACACTTCCCTTGCAAAAGTATATCCCATTGTTTCCCTTCCATGAGCAATTTGCTTCTGCTCTGTTTGTTTGTGTGTTGGTAAGTTGTGTTTGTGAGAAAAGTGTTTGAGGAGTTGGAGAGTCTAGTTGTTGTTTGTTTTTGCGAAGTGTCTTTATTTAATTTGTTTGTTAGTGTTTTTGCTGATTGTTTTTTGGTGTTTGTTTTTTTGTTTGTGCGTGTTTGTTTGTTTTTGAATTTATATTAGCTGTGTCCTTGTGTGTTTATATTTGTTTTAGTTTTTTGTGGTGTATATTTTTGTCTGGTTTTTGGGTGTGTATTCTAGATTGTTTGTCGGGTGTGTTTGTTGTTGCTGGGTGGTGTATGTGATGCCCCCCAAACGCAGGAAGCTTAATTTCACCCTGGGAGAGAAGCAAATTCTTGCTCGGGGCATTGTGAAATATGGGCGATTTCTGCATGGCCCTGAGAGCCAGAACACCACCCCGGCCAGGAGGAGGCAGCTTATTAAAAAGATCACGGACCAGGGGGAGACCAGGACCCCCGCTGGCATACAGAAAAAAATAAATGATCTGAGGAGCGTCGTCCGGAATAAGATGGCAAGGATCGACGCCCATACCAGGGGCACTGGAGGAGGGGGACCCTGCCCAGTCAGACTGACGGAGGAGGAATGGGCAGTGGCCCAGTGTTTCCACCCACAGCAGGTGGTGGGCCTGCCTGGCTATACGTCAGATGTTCCGAGGAGGACAGGTACGTTTTTTTTTGGAATCTCTGTTGATTAGCATGTGTGGGTGGGGGAAGGGAAGATGTGCCAAGTGTGTGGTTCCTCAAACATGTGATTGTTTTGTGTCCTCCACAGATGGCCAGGAGGTTGCAGGCCAGGAGGTTGCAGGCCCATCGGGCCAGGCTGCTGCACCACCCCCAAGACAGGCTGACGATGAGTCCCAAGAAGGGCAGGATTCCCCAGGGGAGGGGATTGGCCAAACCTCCCCTCATGAGGAGGTTGAGGGGGAGGAGGTTGAGGGGGAGGAGGATGAGTGGGAGGAGGATGATGAGGGGGAGGAGGACGAAAATATGCAGATTGGCCGGGAAGTCCTCCTGGCCACCGATATGATGACCTTTGAGTCTTCCCCTGAGGCTACCCCTGAGGCTGGCACCAGTCAGGCCACCATCAGGGGTAGCCCCTCCCACTTCTCCCCCAACAGGCCTCCAGTCACAAGGGTCACTCTCTCCCCTCCTCCAGGCCCGCAAGACTCAGCTGCAGCCAGGGGGCCAACCCAAGAGACCGTGGCTGTGGGCGAGCGTCTGTCAGCCAGTGTGGTGAAGGACAATGCCCGGCAGACCCGCACTCTTGGGAAAATACTTGAAAAAATTACCCAGATGGAGCACAGCCAGGGTGAAATGATGGAGGCACTCGGTGATGTGGCCACCAACTCAACGGCGGTCATTACATGTTTGAACGACATACAGACCGCCACAACACGCGTGGCCCATGAGCTGAGTGCCCTGACCCAGGCTGTGCAGGACAATACTAGGTCTGGCCAGGCCAATGCGGCTGCCCTCACTGCCTGTCTCACTCGAATTGCAGGGGCCATGGAGGGCAGGCCAGCAGGGGCGGCTCCTCCTTCCCCAGCTCACCCCCCCCAGGAGGCTCCTCCTTCCCCAGCTCACCCCCCCCAGGAGGCTCCTCCTTCCCCAGCTCACCCCCCCAATGGACATCCTCCGCGACGGCGTGGCCGTGGCCGTGCCCCTGCCCGTGCCCCTGCCCCTGCCCGTGCCCCTGCCCAGCCAAGGCGTAGCAATCGCCGCCGCTAATTAATTAGCAGGGATACTTTTGTTTTTTTGTTTATGCAATTTTTTTTTTTTTATTATTTAATTTGGTCTTCTGTACTTATGATTTGATTTATGTGTGTGAATGATGTGTGAATGTGGGGGGGTGGCATTCCTGATAAATTAAGGGTGTCACCCTCAGTTTTGGTGGAGTAGGGATCCCCAGGACCAGGGAGAAGTGCAATCCCAGGTTCCTGAATGGTGTATGAATGCACAGTGACATAATTGGAGCCGTGGCGTGGCGTTACTGCTCCCAAGTCCCAAAGGGGGGGGGACTTGGATCTAATCCAATTCGATGTGCATGTGATGTGTCTGTGCTAGGGACCACAGTGGTGTGCATTCATGCATTATCATTGTGACTTTATTGATGTGCATTTACAGGGAAAAGATACATTCTTATTGTGACATTATTCATGTACGTTTACTGGGAAAAAATGCCTTCTGCAAGGCGTCTCCTGGCTGCTGTGCCCTCAGCAGACCGGGTAGAGTTGGTTGGGGGGGTATTGCCTGGGTCGGGGGTCAGGTCATCACATAAGTCAATATGCAGTCCCCTTCTCAGGGCAAAGTTGTGGAGTATACAACATGCCCCAATTAATTGGCACACAAAGTCTGGGGAATACAGCAGTGTACCCCCAGACTTATCCAGGAATCTGAAGCGGGACTTCATAAGCCCAAATGTACGTTCAACCACTCCCCGGGTACGTATGTGCGCCTGGTTGTAGCGTTGCTCTCCTGGGGTTTGGGGGTTCCTGAATGGGGTCATCATGTGAGGTCCCAGGGCATATCCAGAGTCACCTGTAAGGGAAAAGACAGGAGGATATTAGTCATGCATGTGCCCCTTGTGATGTCAGCATCATGGGGGGGACATACCTGACACACATGTCACTCACCAATCAGCCAGCTGTCTCCATACATGTTCTGGTCCAAATCTCTGGAGATCTGGGTCTGCCGGAAAATATAGCTGTCATGGCAGGATCCCGGAAATTTAGCACAGACGTGCCAGATGAGGCCATCTACGATCACCTGCACATTTATGGAATGCCAGCCTTTACGATTCCGGAACATGTGCTCAGTATCATGGGGGGGGTTGTAGTGCCACATGGGTACAATCAATGGCCCCGATGGTGCGTGGGAATCTGGCAATGTGATAGAAGTCTGTCATGGTCTTCAAACGCTGGTCCTCCTGGGTGGGTTTTTGAAATTGATTTCCCATGCGCCGCAGGATTGCAGGGACCACTTGGTGCACACACCTGCTCATGGAGGATTGTGCCATCCCAGCCACGCCTCCACTTGTGCGTTGGAAAGAGCCATTGGCAAGAAAATGCAGAGTTGCCAGTACTTTGATGAGTGGCTGCAGTGCATGGGAGCGTTGTGTTGGGCTGGTGAGATCATCCTGAAGGATTGTGGTTAATTCCAGGATGGCCTCACGGTTAAATCTGAAGTTGCGGAATACCTCAGAAGCAGGCATGCCAAACACATCTTGGCGTGGGCGGTATACCCTCTCCTGTGCCCTCCTCCTCCTCCTCTGTGCCCTCCTCCTTCTTTGCGTCTCTAAAGACACTAATGCAGCTAGGATCATTGATGGCCCTGGCATTTTGGCAGACAGATTGTAGTCCTGAAAGTGTGTGTGTGCTGAGCTCTTCCTCAATGGTGTTGCTTCAGCAGACATTCAGACGGCATGTGTAAAATTAGGGCTGCTTTTATAAAGTGTAAATTCCCACCGGGAAACTAACAGGTGCGCACAGGGCGTAATCTACGGCGCACACACTTAATTCTGTGGATCGCACTATCTCCCTCATTTGCATCTTTGCCTATCAAAAAAAGCGGCGTGCCTAGCGTAATTTGCGCCCGAGAATGCGCCGGTGTAATTATTTTAGGTAGGACGGAAAAGCCGGAATTTCAGGCGCTTCTCGTTTTGAGGATCGGGCGCAAAGATACACGCCGTGTAAATTTAGAAAACTCGAGTTAAGTCGGCGTATCTCTTTTGTGGATCTGGCCCCATAAGCCTTCAATGACAGATTCGACCTTAATTAATTCAGATTTTCGGACGAATGCATTTTGTTAATGAGACAAAATAAATAAAAACAAATTTCGGGAGTAACTAAATACGTTTATTTTTCAGACGAAAACTAAATTCTGAAACAAAATATTTCAGTGTGCACATGCCTATCTCCTACAGCCAATCCCCTCTGCCTTCCACTCTCCTGGATCATTTATGTTAACCCCCACAGGCCCAGCCTCCCTGTGTACCTCCACATGCCGCCTTGCACCTATTTTTTTTTTTTTGCTTCAGGCTTTCTGAGCTTGGATGATGGTACTTCTTTCACCCCCTCACTATCCTGTTGGCCTGTAAATGTGACTGGAGGTCTTACAGGTCAATAGTGAAGTGTGAGAGAGGCAAGAAGGCAACTATCCAAGCTTTGATTGCAATTTGCAATAAAAAAATGCATTCTGTAATTTGGAGATCCCAGGGCAATGAAAGGAACAGCTTGAAAAATGACTCTTTCCCTGTATATTGTACACGTCATCTTGTAAAGTTACTGAAGGGTTCACTTTCAAGCCTGAAGCTCCATACACACTATTAGATTTTCTGCAGATTTTTGTCTTCAGATTTACCAAAACCATGTAGTGCAAGGGCCTGCCTGATTGCATACAAATTGAAACTCCTAAAGTTTGACCTCATATTATATGGTTTTGGTAAATCTGAAGTAAATCTAGTAGTGTGTATGGGGCTTAAAGCGGCATTCCACCCAAAAGTGGAACTTCTGCTTTAAGCACTCCTCGTCCCCTTACATGCCACACTTTTTTGGGGGGAAGGGGTTGAGCCTTTGGTAGGAGTGGGACTTCATGTCCCCCTTCGTACTTTCACCCAGGGACTGCCTAGGCGACTCCTCCTAACTGCGACTCGCGCGTGCGCAGTGAGTGCCTGGCCGTGAAGCCAAAAGCTGTCACAGCCGGGTGCCCACACTATGAATGGAGGCGCCGGCCGGAGGGGGGGGGGGGGAGAGGAGCGAAGCTCCGAGCGGCCGCATCGCTGGACAATGGAGCAGGTAAGTGTCTGTTTATTAAAAGTCAGCAGATACACTTTTTGTAAATATAAACTGCTAAATACCCTTTCTCATCAACAATATATAGCAGTCTTGTGGCTTCTATCAGTGTCTGGCAGAGCACTGGTTAAAGCTTGTAGGAAGAGTTTTCATTCTGCTCTGACTACTCTATAAGGCTGCATGACCCCTGGCCCTCTCTCTGGACAGTGCTGATTGGCCCTGTGCTGATCACATGCACCCTCTCAAAAAAAAATACTCTCTAGCAATACACACCAAACTGAGCATGTGCAGAGTGACTTCTTTGGCTCTGTTCTCTCAGCAGATGGATTGGGGTGCAGTTGGAGCAGTCTTGTGACTTCTATCAGTGTCTGGTTAAAGCTTGTAAGAGGAGTTTTCATACTGCTCTGACTGCCCTATGAGACTTCAAGACCCCTGACCCTCTGTCTGGACAGTGCTGAATAGCCCTCTGCTGATCACATGCACCCTACCAAGAAAGAAGCAATACACACCAAACTGAGCATGTGCAGCTTGTCCCCAAGGCTCTGCTCTATCAGCAGATAGATTGGGGGCAGTGGAAGAATGGGAGGTTAAAGCAGGATTCCACCCACATTTTTTTTTTAAGTCAGCAGCTACTAACAGTGTAGCTACTGACTTTCAATAAAGACACTTAACTGTCCTAGGCGCCTGCGATGATGGGCCCCCAATGGCGATCGCTCGGTCCGGGCGCCTCCATCCTGACTAAGGGAAACAGGCAGTGAAGCCAACTCGCACAGCGCTTTGTGAATGGGCGGCTGCCTCCTGGGATTCACACAGTGCCCAGAAGGCAGCACGCCCCATTCACCGGAAGACACGGCGACGGAGGACAAAGAAGAAGAGGACTGCGGTGTAGGAAGAGGCAGAACAGCTACTTTAGCATAGCAACAGCCCTTTCTGGTGAGTATTTTTTTTTTCAGATTTTAGGTAAAAAAAAAAATAAAAAAAAACGGGTGGAACTCCACTTTAAGAGAAGACAGGATCAAGCAATCTTTTTACACAATGCAAATGATTAACCCCTTAGGTTCCACAGTGAGTATAACAAGCATGCACATGCAGTGTGTTTTGCCTGACATTCAGATTTACTGTAAGTTAGCCCAACAAAAAAAAGAATATACAACGTCAAGGAGAATAGGTAACCACATCACGTTTGGTCTAGTGTAAAGTAGGGAAAGCCAGGCTAAGCAAACAGTCTGACAGCCAAGTCAATTTTTATTGTAGAACATCTTAGAGAAGAATGTGGAAAGCAAAAAAGTAAAACAACAGGGTAACAGTTGTTATCCTCTTATTATTCATAGCTGTGATTCTTAGAGATGGCACAAAATGTTTCTAAATAAGAGTGAGAATGAAGTTACTCCTTATCACAAATGCTTTCAAATTACATTTGTCCTTGAAACCTCCAGTACGTGTAATGAAGGTTTTACAAAAGGAAAAGTTAATAGTGTGCCCGGCTTTTAGGCGTAATCCCCGGAGAACTCATTAGAATGAACAACATGAAGAAAAGTGTACACCTCGTGTAGAACAGACTGTTTCTTATATTGTAACGTATCTGTTTTGCCTTTGGGGTTTTTTATCTTTCGACTTTCAAATTACTTTACAAAATGCATTGAGAGCTCCATTCATTCATTAATTCCAACTGCTTGGAAGACTTTACTATATTTATGTCACCAGCTTTTCCAACTTAGACATGTGTGACTGCAGGAGGCAGAGCTATGTAAATTCTCACAGATGATAATGTTTTATTTCTAAGATTACTCAAACTAGTGGTGAACAGATAGTGTGAGATAAATAATCTGGACTCCATTATTGCTGCTTGCCGTAGGTATGTGCTCTATGGTCTTGGTGCCCTGTGGTTAGAGCCTATCTGTGTCATTAACATAAATGTCACCTACAGGTCAACTGTCAGCTAGATTTCTGTTGCTGTCATATCTCATCATTTTCTACCCCTGCACTCTCTGTGACCTGCCTGTCACCACTGCCAGCACGTACTATGACTCTACCAGTATTAAAGGACTAATGCCGCGTACACACAACCGTTTTTCATGACAATGCTATTTTTTTAAATGGTCATTAAAAGCGATCGTGTGTGGGCTCCAGAGCATTTTTCTCGACATGAAAAATGGGCATTAAAAATTTAGAACATGCTCTAATTTTTCGTGTCATTTTTCACGTTGTCGTTTTTCACATCATGAAAAACGGTCGTGTGTAGGCTTTAACGATGGGAAAAAAACGTGCATGCTCAGAAGTTATGAGACGGGAGCACTCGTTCTGGTAAAACTAGTGTTTGTAATAGAGATAGCACATTTGTCACGCTGTAACAGACTGAAAAGCACAAAGACTGAAAAGCACGAAGACTGAAAAGCGCGAATCGTCTCTCACCGAACTTTTACTAACACAAAATCAGCAAAAGCAGCCCAAAGGGTGGCGCCATCTGAATGGAACTTCCCCTTTATAGTGCCGTTGTACGTGTTGTGTGTTACCACGATTTGCTCAAGCATTTTTTTTTCACGATCGTGTGTATGCAAGGCAGGCTTGACAAAAATCACATTGAGAAAAACTTTGTTTTTTCTAGGACATTAAAAATGGTCGTGTGTACACGGCTTCAGAAATAAAAGTGTAGCTAAACCTAAAACCAAAATGTAATATATTGCAGCTTACTAGTCCTTTGGTTTTCTTTTTTTTATGCTTCTTTTACTTTATCTTAACTTAGCAAACCTACAAATAACACACTTCCTGAACCAGGGTAGCTATGTCTCTCTTCCATTGTATCTATGGAGGAAGCCATGATTGTCACTCTAGACTTCTCTCCTGATATGGACTTCAAACATCTCCCTATCTCTTAAGCCCCGTACACACGGGCCGAATGTCAGGGGACATCGGGCGGTTAAAAAAAACGGTTGACATTTGGCCCGTGTGCATGTCGGTCTGTCTGACATAAGCCGGTGTCCTATCGAGAACTGCCTGCTATCGAGAAATGCCCGGTTCGAACTGAGCATATGCATCACCACAGCTGAGTTTATGATCAGCTGTTGTGTCGGCGAGACGGTGCCTACACACAATAGCGCCCACTTCTAGATAGAACACTGCGCGCTGCCGAGGCACGTTCATGGCGGTGAGGGGTGGATTTTTACATGATGGGGCCGGATTATTAAATTATGAGCAGCGCGGCTAAAATGGGGGCGGATTTTTTAATTATGCCCAGTGCTTCAAAACACAGTTTTCTGTTTTAAAAATCTGCCCATCTCTCCATCATGTACTAATCCGCCCCTCACCCCCATGAACACGCCTCGGCAGCACAGGGCACAATCTGACAGAAAAAATCCTTACGTCTGCTATTGTGCACAGGCGTTGTCTCACCGTCACAACAGCTGATCGTAAATTTAGCTGTTGTGATGCGCAGTACGCCCCGGGCACTATTCGATGGGGGGGCACTTCTTGACAGAACACCGGTCATTTGGCTGGTTTCTGTCGGATGAGCATGCTGGAAAACCTCGCGATTGGAGTGTTCTGGCGGGAGGGCCATCCCCCTTTTGATGTGAAAATCCAGAGATTTTAGCTGCCCCGCCTCTGCACTGCCTTCTGGCGTGGTGGCCATCTGTAAGCCCGGGGCCCCGATAATCTTCTATTGCCTGGGGGCCCCATGAGTTGCCAGTCCGCCCCTGCTGTGAGTATACGCACAGCCACCTAGTCCCCAATCTGGAATTGTCTAAGCTTTGTGGACTTTGTGAACCTTCTCCGTTCTTCTTGTGCCTTCTGTAAGTAATCCCTGACCAAAAGCATCAGCAATGCTCTCCTTCATTTGAGTGATATGCTCTGCCACGGTATTACTTGAAGATCTGCTTTCCCAGGTTTCTTTTACCAGGTCAAGCAGGCCCCATGGTCTTTCCCCATACACCAATTCAAATTGAGGAAACCAGGTAGATGTTTGAGGTGCCTTTCTCATGGCAAACATAGGCACTGGAGTAAGCAGTCCCAGTCATGAGGAGGTCTTTGAGATGGGGGAATGAACCTTCAAATAATTGCCTAAAGTTTTCTTTTTTGGTTTGGAGAGCGAGGAAGAGTTAAAACTCCAGTCATCTGTTTATTTAGTATGTCTGGATAAAGGTGTGTTTGTATGTGTCATCAAGAAAGAGATTTTCTTATCACTTCCTATTCTAACAGGAAGTGTGGGGCATTTTACCCACTGAGGACACAGATGACAATAAAAACATGACAGGGGACTTCTACTCTCTATCCAAAATGAAGTAAAAAAAAGTTTTGGCTGTATTTTGGGACAAGAACATCAAAGTTCTTGTCATTTGTAACGATAAACTTTTTAAAGTGAGCATTCATTGCAACACTGACCCATTGAGTTTGTTTTTAAATGCACATCAAGACAATTCTTCCCTCACACCTGCATTCAAGAAAGAATCAAAAACATGTAAATGTGGTCTTAAAGCGGAGGTTCACCGCTAAATTGCTATTTTTACCCTTAGATGGATGCTCATTTAGTCTAGGGGAATCGGCTAGTTGTTTTAAAATCTAAGCTGTACTTACCTTTTTAGAGAGCGATCTTCTCCGCCACTTCCGGGTATGGGCTGCGGGACTGGGCGTTCCTTCTTGATTGACAGTCTTCCGACAGGCTTCCGAAAGGCTTCCGACGGTCGCATCCATCGCGTCACGATTTTCCGAAAGTAGCCGAACGTCGGTGCGCATGCGCCTTATAGACCCGCACCGACGTTCGCCTTCTTTCGGCTACTCGTGACGCGATGGATGCGACCGTCGGAAGCCTTTCGGAAGCCTGTCGGAAGACTGTCAATCAAGCAGGAACGCCCAGTCCCGAAGACCCATACCCGGAAATGGCGGAGAAGATCGCCCTCTACAACGGTAAGTACTGCTCGGATTTTAAAACAACTAGCCCATTCCCCTAGACTAAATGAGCATCCATCTAAGGGTATCTAAGGGTAAAAAAACATTTATGGGAGAACTCCCGCTTTAACATACTGCTGACGCTTAGCAAGCGCTGGCATACAGACACGCTGCAGACTTCCTTTCCATTTGTGTCAGTTGCTATTGGCAGGTTTGGATATGCAATAGGCTTAGCCATCGTACCACAGTAAACAACTTAAATGGACCTTTTAGTAAGTCTGTAGGAATGTATTTCTGATACACTATATTACCAAAAGTATTGGGATGCCTGCTTTTACACACTCACGCATCCCAATCTTAGTCCTTAGGGTTCAATATTGAGTTGGCCCACCCTTTGCAGCTATAACAGCGTCAACTCTTCTGGGAAGGCTGTCCACAAGGTTTAGGAGTGTGTCTATGGGAATGTTTGACGATTCTTCCAGAAGCACATCTGTGAGGTCAGGCACAGACGAGAAGGCCTGGCTCGCCATCTATGCTCTAATTCATTCCAAAGGTGTTATATTGGGTTGAAGTCAAGTTCCTCCACCCCAAACTCACTCATCCATGTGTTTATGGACCTTGCTTTGTGCACTGGCATGTAGACATGTTGGAACAGAAAGGAGCCATCCCCAAACTGTTCTCACAAAATTGGGAGCATGAAATTGGCCAAAGTGTCCTGGTATGCTGACGCCTTAAGATTACCTTTTAATGAAACTAAGGGGCCAAGCCCAGCCCCTGAAAAGCAACCCCATACTATAATCCCCCTCCACCAAATGATTTGGACCAGTGCACAAAGCAAAGTGAGCGAGTTTGGGGTGGAGGAACGTGATTGGCCTGCACAGATTCCTGACCGCAACCCGATAGAACACCTTTGGGATGAATTAGAGCAGAGACTGCGAGCCAGGCCTTCTCGTCCCACATCAGTGCCTGACCTCACAAATGCGTTTCTGGAAGAATGGTAAAACATTTCCAAATTGCTGAGCCTGGAAATAAAAGTGTCACTTAACTGACTGTAGATTATATAAAACATTGAGATTGTCTGACAAAAATTACAAATCCATCCATCCAAGTAAAACAGTTAATACAAATAAATGCCAATTTTGTATATAGCAATTTACCTGGAGTTCCACTTTAAACATCAGGCCAAAGTTACCTTATTTGCCCATTCTGCCCAACGTAATTTTTTTCCATTTAGTCTGAATGGTACAAAGGGAACAGAGAGATTTCCTGGAAATCTGGCTTTTTATTAATCTTGTCAGCAGATATGTAGAAAAAGCATTAAATGAAGTTAGAGTAAATGGCATTCATGCCAGATCTCTTTGGTCCAAATCATTAAGGCCATTATTTTAATTGTCTCTAACTTATAGTCAATATTTACTGCGTTATCCTGGATTGTGATTTGTCATGACTAAGCGGTATTATAAAAAAAGCCTACTGCAACACAAAATGGATGGTTAATTGCACTACATTTACAAATCTATTCTGCATTATTTCACTTGGAAATGAGCTGAACCCGTTTGGAAAACGGAACTTATATGGCCAAATTTTTTCTTTTAAGCTGAGAATATCTTAGTTTAATTTGACATGTGTAACATCCAGGTTGAAATTGCCAACACTATTCCAAATCAATGACCATTAACAAGGAGAGATGGTCTACAATTTGAAGTGACTAGTTAAAGTGGAAGTAAATCCCCCTATAGTTTTCAGCCAAGGAAGGTGCCATCTTGGCCTCTGTTTAATCTACAACTGCCATGATGCTGCACATGTGATCAGTTATGACACCAGCCATTGGATGGTTTGACAGTATGGTTGAGAGCACAACCAATAGGAGTGCTACATTTCTGGCACGTTCCGGAAATACAACTGTTTTTTGAAACTGGTAAATGGATGGGTTTACTTCTTCTTTAAAGCGGAGTTCCACCCAAAAGTGGAACTTCCGCTTAAACCACTCCTTGCCCCCTTACATGCCACATTTGGCTGTAGTTTTTTTTTGGGGGGCGGGGGGGTGGGGGCTTCAGTAGGAGTGGGACTTCTTGTCCCACTTCCTCCTTCCGCCCAGGGACCGCTTAGGTCCCTGGGCGGAAAAGTCTGGAACTTTAAAGTGGTTGTAAACCCTTAAGCAACGTACACACGATCGGAATTTCCTATGGAATAAAATCCAATGGAATTTTCCGTCGGAATTCCGATGAAGCTGACTTCTATCAGTCTTGAATATACACACTAAATTCCGACCGTCCAAAACGCGGTGACATAAAACACTACGAGCATGCGTCGACTTGATTCTGAGCATGCGTGGGTTTTTTCTCCGTTTGAGTTGCACACAGACGATAGGAATTTCCTATCGTTTTTTTTTTCCATCGGGAAAAAATAAAACATGTTCTATTTCTAAACACCGACGGAAAAAAGTCAGATGGGGCCCACACACGATCGGAATTTCCAATGAAAAAAGTCCATCTGACTTTTTTCATCGGAAATTCCGATCGTGTGTACGCGGCATAATAGACCACTTTATGCTACAGGTAAGCCTATATTAAGGCTTATCTGTAACTACTCATGATATCTCCTAAACCTGCATGGTTTAGTAGATATCCCCTGTCCCCTGCATGTGCCGATGCCAGCGGCACATGCACACTGGGGCAAACTGAAGCAATCACACCTATGTGCCGTTGCTTCAGTCCGTGTGCTGTTAACAGCGGATCCCGCGCACATGCGCGGGAGTGCCGTCATCGCCGCTCCGGACAATCATAGCGCTGCAGCTAAAAAGCAGCATAAGCATAAAAAAAGGAAAATTTATTATCATACTTACCGTAATTTTCCTTTCCTGATGGACTCCATGGCAGCCTACGTGTGGGTTAATCCCGCCTCCTCTCCAATGTGATAGGACCCCATACCCATAAAAGTTAACTCACCAATAGACTCAGTGTTCCGTAACTATCCCGACTCCATAATTTCAGGGTGGGAACTCCGTCTGCCATGGAGTCCATCAGGAAAGGAAAATTACGGTAAGTATGATAATAAATTTTCCTTTTTCCTGACTGACTCCATGGCAGCCTACGTGTGGGAAATAACTAGCCAAACACACGGGTGGGTATGCTGAACAGAAATATATTTAATTTGTCCCGTCAGCCGACAAGACTGATAAACCAAAATTTACAGAAGACAGTGCTGCAGGTTCAACACAGTAATGGGACATAAAGGTGTTTATAGAAGACCAAGAGGCCGCTCTACAAATGACGTCTGGCGCCACATGATGGGCTGCTGCCCAGGAAGCTGCCATCCCTCTCGTGGAGTGAGCTGTTACCGCCTGCGGAGGAGCCAAGCCCTTTGCACAATAAGCCTGTTGTATCGTCTGGACGATCCAGGATGCGATTGTTCTTGAAGATGCCTTTTTCCCTTTGTTCTTGCCTGAATGCAGGACGAACAGGTGATCAGAACGTCTGAATGTAGATGTAACTTGAAGATATTCAGTGAGTATCTTGCCCATATCCAGAGGGTGAGTCTCATCAGAATCTGGGTTTTTAAAGGTAGGGAGAACTACTTCCTGATTCTCATGGAAAACCGACGAGACCTTTGGTTTGGAGCCCAGCATAGGTATCAGAACCACTCTGTCTGGAAAAAAGGTGAGAAATGGCTCTTTGTGACCCAGAAAACCGATCTCGGACACTCTCTTGGCCGAGGTGATGGCTACCAAAAAGGCTACTTTGGCTGAAAAGTTCTTCAACGAGGACGGGGAGGGCCCCGACATACTAAGTCCATTCAAAAAGTCAAGAACTAACGGGAGATCCCATTTGGGGAATCTTGGCTTCCTCAGAGGTCTCAATCTTGAAGCTCCACGAAAAAACTGTTTGATTAGTGGATGGGTTGCCCAAGGAATTCCAGAAAAGGCTGAAAGTGCTGAGATTTGAACTCTTAGTGAGCTTACAGACAGGGGTAGGTCTAGCCCTGATTGAAGAAAGCTTAGGATGTTTTGGATTTCTGGGTTCTTGAAGGAACTGCCCGCGGTTAAAGAAAATTCCACAAACTTAGACCATATTCTACCGTACACTTTATTTGTGCTTCCTTTCCTTGAGCTCATAAGGGTAGAGATCACCCGAGAGGCGCAGCCAAGGGATTCTAGCCTTTCCCTTTCAAGAACCAGACCGCTAGTTTCATTTGAGCCGGACAGGGATGGAGGAGTGTCCCCTGGGAGAGAAGGTCTGGTCTGCATGGTATTGGAATTGGGTCCTGAAGACTCAGCTGAACCAGAAGAGGGAACCATGGCCTGTTCGGCCAGTATGGAGCCACCATTGTGATTTCCACTTCTTCCGCTAGAAGTCTCTTCAGGAATTTTAGAATTATTGGGATCGGGGGAAAGGCGTACGCCCACTGAAACCGCCACCGATCCGTTAGGGCATCTGTCCCGATTGCCTGGCTGTAGTAACCCCTCGTGTAGAATTTCTTCAATTTGGCATTGTTCGGGGAAGCAAAGAGATCCACTTGGGGATTGACTCCCAGGGATAATATCCAACGGAAGGACTGATCGTGGAGAGACCATTCGTTGACGTCCACCTGAGTTCGTGACAGGAAATCCGCCTGGGAGTTCTGAATGCCTGGAATGAAAACAGCCGTCAGGTTGACCAGGTTCACTTGGGCCCATTTCATAATGGGCTCTACTTCCTGGAGAAGGGATGAGCTCCGAGTCCCGCCTTGTCTCTTGACATATGATACTGCTGTGGTGTTGTCCATCCTTAGAATTACTGACTTTCCCTTCAGCAGTTGTGAAAAGGACTGTAGGGCACACCAGGCCGCTCGAAGCTCCAGGGTGTTCGAGCCTGGATTGTGGAGGCGAGCGTCCCACCTGCCTTGCGCCATGCTTGTGCCGCATAAGGCCCCCCAACCGGAGCCACTGGCATCTGTTGTCACTGTGACCCACGAAACTGGAACGATGAAGTGACAATTCAGCAGATTCTTCGGTTGAAGCCACCAGAAGAGGCTGCCCCTCATTGACGTTGAAATGTGGATCCGCTGACTCATGCTCCCTGATTTCCACTGCCTGAGAAAGCCGGATTGGAAGGGACGTAGCCTCCAAAGCGCCCATTTCACCATTGGTGTTGTGGATACCATTGTCCCAATGATCTTCAAACATTGATGAGCTCTTAGGTGGCGAGTACTCAAGGCCCGGGAAATCCTCCCCTGAATTACCGGAATCTTCTCTACTGGTAGGGAGATGGTCTTCCTTACCGTGTCGAATTGAGCTCCCAGATAGGTTAGACACTGAGTTGGCTCTAGGTGGCTTTTTGCCAGGTTCAGGAGCCACCCGAATTCGGACAAGGTCGAGATGACCTGATCTCTCTGTGCCAGGAGAAGGGTTTTGTCTTGGGACAAGACCAGGAGATCGTCCAGATAATGGTACAAACGAATCTTCTTCAGCCTGATGAGGGCTACCAGTGCCAAAAGAACTTTGGTGAAGACCCGTGGGGATGTTGTTAGGCCAAAGGGTAGACATACGAACTGAAGATGTTCCTGGTTGACATAGAACCTGAGGAACTTGTGCAGCTCTGCTGCTACTGGGACGTGAAAATAGGCATCCTTTAGGTCCACAGAAATCATCCAGTCGCCCGGTTGTATTGCTTGTTGGATGGTTGATAAAGTTTCCATCTTGAACTTTTTGTGTGTTATAAATTTGTTCAGGTACGTTAAGTCTATGACTGGACGCCAGGTACCGTTCTTCTTCTGTACTAAGAAGAGAGGGGAGTACACCCCAAGAAACTGTTCGTCTTTTGGGACCGCCAGTTTTAGCTCTGCAGTGGCTGAGTTCTTGGCTAGTTCTTCAGAGACGCCTTTGAGGAAAGAATCAACGTTTTCCGTCCAGGCTTCCATGGCCTTTGATAATGCCGCTAAAGCTAGAGCCGGTTTGCACGCTGTGCCCGCTAGGCCATAAATTCTTCTGAGGTCCTGGTCCATTCTTCTGTCCAGGCCATCTTTGAAAGAGACGGAATCAGCAATAGGTAAAGTGACGTGTTTAGCAAGTCTTGTTACTGCCGCATCTACTAGAGGAACATTCTCCAAATGTTTGACCTCCTCCTGTTTGAAGGGATAGAGCCTTGAGGCTTTGTTAGCCATGGAAGATTTCTTGTCCACCTTGCTCCATTCCTCTTCAAAGATACCCTTCAGTTCAGACAGAAACGGGAACGTAGGGCGTTCTTTTCCCAAGCGCTTAAAATATTTTTTCTGCTTGGCTGGAGAAGCAGGTTGTTCCTCCCATAAGAGAGCCTCCTTAATCGCTTTGACGAGTGGCGTCACCTGCGCGAAGTCAAATTCTAAGCCTTCTTCATCACTCTCTAGGTCACCCTCAGGAAAAGCCGGAGTGGAGGCTTGAGGCCGGGAAGGACCTGGATCCTCTAGGATCTCCAAGTTTGGAGAAACAGACCCGTCAGTGTTGGTCTGAATCTGCGTGTGGGGCATGTTCTCTCTTAGAGTTCGTTGAACCACACGTTCCACCAGAGACTCGATACGATGACCATCAGTCTCTTTTTCCCTGACCGCATGGGCGTAGCATCAGTCGCACAATGACTTGCCCTCCGGGACACGAGTGTCACATCCCCAGCAGGCTCTGCGATCAGAGCGACTATCATGGCGGTGGGAGCGGTGTCTTGAGGAGGAATGTGATCTTCTCCTCCGGTGGGAAGAAGTAGATGGAGATCTACGCTTGGACCTCGACTTTGAGGAAGAAGAAGTGCGTTGCGGACTGGCAAGGTCTTCCGGTTCTGGATTGGAAGGGCTAAATAAAAAACATTTAGGGAGGAAACTGTCAACACACATGAAAATGTGACTAGCAGCCCCAAACCCGAACCCTTTCCCGCACATACCTTGTGCGTGAGGGCTGGCCGCCTATAGACGGTGACTGGTCCATAATTCCCGGACCTGCGTGTAAAGGGTGACACTGATTCGGAACCAAAAAGGAACCTATGGTGCCGAATAATACAGAAAATAAAATGAGTATACTGCCCCTTTAAGAAATTTCTTAACTCATCTGTGTGTGGTTTTTTTTTTTTTTTAAATAAATGAACAGAACCAACATAATAAAGTCAATGCATATAAATAAATTAATTTAGTGTTAGGACATAATTAAACAATTAATTGGAATAGACAAGTAGAAAGTGCACAGCAGGAAATGGTAAAATCAATTTAGCCAGAAGCAAAAGGATTTCTCACTGACCTGACAGCTTTAGCAGAGTAGCACAGACGGTCAATCAGCTGCTCGCCTGTAGGGAAACCCAATGTACACAGGCCAGCAGCTGATTTTAAAAGGCCCGCCGGTGACGTCACACGTCCTCCACGTACGCGCCTGCGCAGTGGACCGCGAACCCACGGCGCCTGCGCGGCCGCCGCGGGAACCGACGGACTGCGCATGCGCGACCAAGCCTCGCTCCGGGAGTGGGTACAGCGCATGCGCGGGGCTCAGGCGATGGGGAACCAGGAAGCCACAGGCGTGCTGGAACGCAGAAGCGTTCCAGCCGCCACACATGTACAAACAAACAACATAGAATAACAAATAGGCGACTGCCATGGAGTAAGATAAAGATGGACCTTGCCAGCCGAATCCGGTCTTCAGCACACGCCACAGCATATAACAAGATATGCTGGGCAAGCTCTCCACCCGCCCATGGCTGGGATCCGAGCTGCACCGCTTAAAGTGTGCCCTTTTCCATTCCTTGAAGAAAATGAATCTGATCCATGGAGGAGGAAAAAAAAGGAACACTGAGTCTATTGGTGAGTTAACTTTTATGGGTATGGGGTCCTATCACATTGGAGAGGAGGCGGGATTAACCCACACGTAGGCTGCCATGGAGTCAGTCAGGAAAAACACCTTTCCTCTGACTTCTGCTCTGTACTCCAAATCTTGTGGGGAGATTCTGCAGCACAGTTCTGGGAGATTTGGAGTACTTTGCATTCCTCATATCTTGAGCAGGATGATAGACCTTGAGGATCGAAGCCAGGAGGAATACTATTTAATTCTGTTTACTTCTACTTTTTTTTTTATGTGTATGCTGCTTTTGGAAAGGGGGAGGGAAACTTAAAAAGTAGGCACATGTAGGAACTTAGGCATGTAAAAGAGTATTATAAGACAAGTAAAATAAATCAGAGAGCTATAAATTATAGTCAGTAAATGCTGTTGCTGTGATAAAATAATTAAATCCACTTAATTTTCAATAATTAAATGTTCTCTATAATATTCTGCATCCACAAGCACATACTACTCTCTATAAGGAGCACACCTTTCTCTATTAGAAGTACTTAAATCGACATTCCTAGACATTCAGCCTGGGCTTCATCAACAGGTTTTGTTTGGCTTCTATCTGTATTATTCCCGTTATTTAGACTGCTTTGGAACTCTGTTTTTATCTGTTTGACCACCTGCGTGTTGTCTGCTCAGATCACCTACTTGTGAATATTGTGCCTGATCATTGCATTGCCTATGCACTAACCCCTGGTGATACAGTTGTTCCACCAAACTTTGTGACAAGGTGTACTTCCTGAAGCTTGTGTTATGTACCACCAATCATCGCAAACTCCCAATCTAGGTTTGTATATAAATTGGGAGACAATTCATAGTGCCTACAGTGTGTGTAACAGCATTATAGCAGGCATGTTCCCGAGTCAATAGATGATCAACAATACCGGTCTGGGGCAGATTGGTTAACTACAGCTATGCTTGCATGAAAAAGTGAAGTACTTACCAAACAGACTTTGCCCGATGTATACATCTTAAAATTCAGTTTTGACTGAAATGTACTTTTAATTAGATTTAATAGTATAAGTAAAACCAAACATAGTTGTAATTGTGCACAACACAAGATGTCGCTACAAATCTGATTGCTTTACATTAGTGTTATATATCGTCAGACCGGGAATTGAGTTGGAAATCAAGATGGCATCCAAAAGGCAACCAATATGTAAGCCAGGTGTGCCTGGGAACACCCTAATCCTGGGGTTGGCAACCTGTCAATGGTGGGCAGGTGACAGGTGAACAGCAATTCTTCCTGGCCGACCCTCAGAACCTGGACAGGAGAAGTGGCGGGGGTGGAATTTCGTGGAACCGATCTGTATTTTCCTCCTGCAACAGCTGAAAGTAGGCTTCTCCTCCCCCTCCCTTTTGTTAAAATTTAGCTGCCACAGGAGGAAAATATAGGGGATCGGTACTAATATATGCCACCCCTCCTTTTCCTGTTACTCTTCCTTCTGTTGCCCGGGTCCCCCATGTGCTCCCTTTGCACCCCCTTCATCCTATTGTTTCAGGATTGAGAGTGCGGAAGAGGCTGGTAAATATATCAAATGCATACAGTAGGTGCACGCGATATTGTGTCAATCTCGCTCCCTTTCTCGGCGAGATTGAGCACCTACGAGCCCCATCGCGGGAGCCAGCGCCGAGCTAGCTTGCCGCGATAGAGACAAAGCCGTCATAGAAGCGACGGGAGATCCGACTTGGATTCCCGCCAATTCTACACGTGTGCGGCGTTTGTTATGAATCCTGAGGGGGAAGTCCCCGCCGGATTTTAAATAAAAATCCAGCATGGGTTCCCCCCTCAGGAGCATACCGGGCCCTTAGGTCTGTTATGGGTTGTAAGGAGAGCCCCCCTACGCCGAAAAAACGGCGTAGGCCCCCTTACGCCGAAAAAACGGGTAGGTATCACATGGGTAGGTACAGAGCATGATGGGACTGTGAGGCCTATATAGGTCCGATTCAAGCCGCGCACCCGTCATTTCAGCGAGAAGAGCCGGCGTGTCAACATCGGGAGAAGAGAAGAAGATGACATCACAGCCCGGAAGAAGAAGAATACGTCACAGCACGGAAGAAGAAGATAGACGTTCAGCGCTGAAGGAGAAGGCACCGGACAGCTGGAGGAAGAACCGGGGTGCGCCGAGTCAACAGCGGAGAGCGGCGAACATAGCAGAAGACCCCCGGAGAGTGAAGAAGACCCCCCGGATAGCCGAAGAAGACCCCCCCGGATAGCGGAAGAAGAAGCACACCACCCCCCGCCGAAGACGTCGGAGGAAACCCGCCGAGGAGTGGGCGCTTTTATAAAAGCGACCCCCCCCCGGCGGTGGAAGAGAACCGGACGGCGGCGAAGAGCGGCCCCCACCCGAAGACGTCAAAGAAGAAGCCCCCCCTGGTAAAAAGAGCTAAAGAAGACAGGGGGCGGCCTCCGGAGCAGACTAATAAATTATTTTAAAAACTCTTGTGTTGTGTTTATTGACTTTAACATTTTTCCTCCAGGTGAATGGGTAGGGGTACGATGTACCCCATATCCATTCACTTAGGGTGGGGGGTCGGTATCTGGGGGCCCCCTTATTAAAGGGGGCTCCCAGATTCTGATAAGCCTCCCGCCCGCATACCCCGACAACCAACGGCCAGGGTTGTCGGGAAGGGGCCCTGTCCTCATCAACATGGGGACAGGGTGCTCTGGGGTGGGGGGGCCCCGCAGTGCGCCCCCCTGCCCCAGAGCACCCAATCCCCCCATGTTGAGGGCATGCAGCCTGGTACGGCTCAGGAGGGGGGGGGCGCTCGCTCGTCCCCACTCCTTTCCTGGCCGGCCGGGTAGCGTGCTTTGGATACGGGTCTGGTATGGATTGTAGGGGGACCCCCTACGCCGTTTTTTCAGCGTAGGGGGGCTCTCCTTACAACCCATAACAGACCTAAGGGCCCGGTATGCTCCTGAGGGGGGAACCCATGCCGGATTTTTATTTCAAATCCGGCGGGGACTTCCCCCTCAGGATTCATAACAAACGCCGCACACGTGTAGAATTGGCGGGAATCCAAGTCGGATCTCCCGTCGCTTCTATGACGTGCTTGCTGGAATGTGCTGTCACCATTCAAGCGAGTGCGAGATGTCGGCACCCTGTCGCCGAGAATCAGCGCGATGCTGTCGTGCTAAAAACACATTCTCGGCGGCAGGTACTGTATGTGTTGGAGCTTTGGGGTACACACCCTAATGCAATAGGCTGCGCACACCTATGATGTAAACTGTAGTGACAGCTCCTTCTCCTTTTCAGGTACCAGCATGGGAAAATGGTTGTTATTAGTCTGCTCCTGTGGCCATTGTAGAGAAAGCACTATCCATACTGTATATGATGCTTGCTCTCTGAAAGGCTGGATGCCTATCTGGACCCATTCATATACAAGAAGGAACGACGCATTAACAGGAACAAATAAAATATCCATTTAACCTGTACAGATCCTATCTAAATTGAGATGCGTGACAGAGTTACCCCCACGATTTTAAAAGCACTAATATTTGCTTGCAGTAATATACTGCAGAGAAGTGACATCTTTAAATTACATGTTTTATGTTGGCAGAGCATCAGAAGAATAAAGGTAGGTGACTCTTGTTTTCTACAAGTTCCTACACTGTGTATTACTAAGTATACAGTTGCAATAAAAAGTATGTGAACCCTTTTGGAATGATATGGATTTCTACACAAACTGGTCATAAAATGTGATCTGATCTTCATCTAAGTCACAACAATAGACAATCACAGTCTACTTAAACTAATAACACACAAATAATTAAATGTTACCATGTTTTTATTAAACACACCATGTAAATATTTACAATGCAGGTGGAAAAAGTATGTGAACCCCTAGACTAATGACATCTCCAAAAGCTAATTGGAGTGAGGTGTCAGCCAACTGGAGTCCAATCAATGAGATGAGATTGGAGGTGTTGGTTACAGCTGCCCTGCCCTATACAAAATACACACCAGTTCTGGGTTTGCTTTTCACAAGAAGCATTGCCTAATGTGAATGATGCCTCGCACAATAGAGCTCTCAGAAGACCTACGATTAAGAATTGTTGACTTGCATAAAGCTGGAAAGGGTTATAAAAGTATCTCCAAAAGCCTTGCTGTTCATCAGTCCACGGTAAGACAAATTGTCTATAAATGGAGAAAGTTCAGCACTGCTGCTAGTCTCCCTAGGAGTGGCCGTCCTGTAAAGATGGCTGCAAGAGCACAGCGCAGACTGCTCAATGAGGTGAAGAAAAATCTTAGAGTGTCAGCTAAAGACTTACAAAAGTCTCTGGAATATGCTAACATCCCTGTTAGCGAATCTACCATATGTAAAACACTAAACAAGAATGGATTTCATGGTAGGATAACACAGAGGAAGCCACTGCTGTCCAAAAAAAATTGCTGCACGTTTACAGTTTGCACAAGAACACCTGGATGTTCCACAGCAGTACTGGCAAAATATTCTATGGACAGATGAAACCAAAGTTGAGTTGTTTGGAAGAAACACACAATACTATGTCTGGAGAAAAAGAGGCACAGCACACCAGCATCAAAACATCATCCCAACTGTGAAGTATGGTGGTGGGGGCATCATGGTTTGGGGCTGCTTTGCTGCATCAGGGCCTGGACAGATATCATTGAAGGAAAAATGAATTCCCAAGTATATCAAGACATTTTGCAGGAGAACTTGAGTCCATCTGTCCACCAGCTGAAGCTCAACAGAACAGAACGGCTTAAACAGAAGCAAATACGCCTTCTGGAGTGGCCCAGTCAGAGTCCTGACCTCAACCCGATTGAGATGCTGTGGCATGATTTCAAGAAAGCGATTCACACCAGACATCCCAAGAATATTGTTGAACTGAAACAGTTCTGTAAAGAGGAATGGTCAAGAATTACTCCTGACCGTTGTGCACGTCTGATCTGCAACTACAGGAAACGTTTGGATGAAGTTATTGCTGCCAAAGGAGGTTCAACCAGTTATTAAATCCAAGGGTTCACATACTTTTTCCACCGGCACTGTGAATGTTTACATGGTGTGTTCAATAAAAACATGGTAACATTTAATTCTTTGTGTGTTATTAGTTTAAGCAGACTGTGATTGTCTATTGTTGTGACTTAGATGAAGATCAGATCACATTTTATGACCAATTTGTGCAGAAATCCATATCATTCCAAAAGGGTTCACATACTTTTTATTGCAACTGTATATCTAAGTTGCAACCGCAGTGCTGAGTTACACCCACAAAGGTTCCATGTAGATAGAAAATAAATACAGTAAAACCTTGGTTTGAGAGTAATTTGGTTTGAGAGCATTTTGCAAGACAAGCAACATTTTTTAATACATTTCGACTTGATATACAAGCGATGTCTTGATATAAGAGTAGCGTCATGTCACAACTGAGTATAAAAGAGAAGAGAGGCACCTCTAAGTGTAGCAATATGTTTACATTTAATAAAAGTAAAACATTTAGAAACTCACATGGCTGATGATTAAAACATCCGGGGTAAAGTTGTCCACATAGACCATCCTCTACACCACCATTGATGTCGTCCCTTCCACGAGCAGTTCAAACATTGTTTCAGATTGCTTTACTGAAGGGTAGTCTTCCCGGTCACAATTGCAGACTGACAGCGGTGAGAGACGACTGTGAGGGGGATTGTCTATGTGGATCGCTTTACCCCGGATCCCTGCATACTTAGATGTGCCTCTTTTAATCATCAACCATGTGAGTTGATAAATGTTGTACCTTAATTAAATGTAACCATGCTGCTACACTTAGAGGCGCCTCTCTTCTCTGTTATACTCTGTAGCTCCTGCTGGATTTTTCTTCTAATCCCCTTGTGGAGGCTTCCATTTGTGGATGGACATTTTATGATTACACAACTTATCACATTGCTATAATCTTTTTATATGGACTATAAACTGAAGGACTTATAAATTAATGGTTGTGAAATGAATCATTTGAGTTTCCATAATTTCTTATGTGAAAATTTGCTTTAATATACAAGTGCTTTGGATTATAAGCATGCTTTTGGGAACGAATTATGCTCGCAATCCAAGGTTTTACTGTATTAATAAACCATAATTTAGCTTAAAATCGGGACCATTGAATTGTAGAAAATGCAGAGTGTTAAGTTTACATTTCTGTCTTTATTAGAAGATAACCATATCTATGGAACTTTGTAAAATATTATTAGTTATGCTGCAACCAATAATCTTACTATGGAATTAAAACTAACCAGCTCGGCATTAAAGAAAACTGTTTATCTCTTATGGACCTCATACAGAGTAAAATCCAAATATTCATATAGAGTATCCTGAGAACATTTCTGTTTTATGCATTCATAATGATATTTCTGCTTATTTGTGGAATTGCAGTTCATCCCATTTCCATACCAACAGGCAGACGAAGGTGGAAAAAATTTTTTTTTTTGATTAGTCTTCATTTTTAAATGATTTACATTTACATGCTTTATAGCTTTGAATATTAAAGCACAAATCCAATTAATGGAAAAAGTATACAGTAAAGCCTTGGTTCGCGAGCATAATTCGTTCCAGAAACATGCTTATAATCCAAAGCACTTGTATATCAAAGCATTTTTTTTTTACGAGGTATAAAAGAGAAGAGAGGCACCTCCAAGTGTAGCAATAAGTTGTTAAATGTTGTACCTTCATTAAATGTAACCATATTGCTACACTTAGAGGCTCTTCTCTTCTTTTTTATACTCAGTTGTGACATGATGCTACTCTTATATCAAGACATCGCTTGTATATCAAGGTAAAATTTATTAAAACATTTTGCTTGTCTTGCAAAATGCTCTCAAACCGAGTTACTCTCAAACCAAGGTTTTACTGTACTTATAAAAAGATAGAAAAAGGGAATCTGATAGAGAAAAATAGAATAGGTGTGCCACATCCCAATGAATGCTAAATACAAAATGGGACTTTAGAGGCACTACCAGAAAAATAAGAGAGAAATGTGTAAAAATGTAACAAATAGTTTAATTAAAAAAGCACATATAGAACATATGGATACAGTTAGAAATTCCAATGGGGGATATATTTTCCTGAATCAGACCTGTTTCGGAAAATCTTTCCTTCTTCAGTGTTCATACAGAAAAATGTAATCTAAAGATTATTTTTTGAATTAAACTATTTGTTACATTTTTACACATTTCTCTCTTATTTTTCTGGTAGTGCCTCTAAAGTCCCACCCCAGGGAATCCCCCATTTTGTACTTATAAAAAGATGGTATTTTAATTAGAATAAAAGGAGGTGAGGAGAGGTTGAATTTAAGTCTACGCAAAGCAGAAGTTTTGGTTTTTGATGGGTATGAATGGACGAGGTCACCCAATGACTTACTTCTTCATAAGCTCCCCAAACCACACCATGTGGTGGTGAGGGAGTCTTACTTTCAAGCTGTACTTTTTCTAGTGAAAAATGAATACATGGATAAGTAAAATACAGTAATTAGAATAATGATGGTGACAGCAGGTAACTGCAGCTAGGAACTATTTTACTAGTAAGTAAAATAGATTGATGTTGTCATTGTGGTCATTGAGAAATTTAAGAAGTTGGTAGTTTATTTCGTCCACTGGTATCCAGCTAAAGCTTTAGAGTTTCAGTATTTCATAACTACAATGAAGTGATCATTCTAATATGCAGTACAGGAGTATTTTTTGGCATGTGAGCACTTCCCTTTAACTCACACCGAGAACAGATAATTTCCTAGCTGCAGCTGTACAACCACATTATGAAAAGCAGATGTTTCTAGCATTTTAAAAGAGATATGATATGGAGGCAATTCCCAGCAGGCCAACAAAACCTGAAGAATTAGGCTCATAAGTTGCAGATGAATGTAAACCATAAGACAAAGAATAGATGATGTGAAACAGCATTAAGTAAAATGAGAACTTATTTCCCAGTATCTAACATTCCAGGATTGTTATATTTTAAATTGTTATAACTACATTTGGGTTACAATAGTGATACTTATCTGGCAGCCTTGAAGTAGTATGCATCTCAACTGCATTACCTCGCTGACCCTCGTTATCATGTTAAAAAAGCTACCTTTAAAAAAAATTATTTTTATTGTCTCCTTGTCTTGTAGTGCCTACATTACGGTACTAATTGCTGGATAAAGCCGGCCATACAGATTGCAAATTTCCTTCCTGCAACCACAGGAAGGGATTGAACTACGGGAATGATTTACTAAAACTGGAGAGTGAAAAGTGGGCACAATTAACTAGCCCACAGCATGGGATTGTGGCCCCGCCATGTTTGTTTATAACGTTTTTAAGCTTTAATTAATTTTAAAAAAAAAGTGGGCTTATCACAAGGCAGTTAGGCAGGAAACACGTTTTCTACAGGTGTTGGGGGTCTATATAAACCCCTGTTCTGACAGACCCGCTCACAGTTGTCCTGAAGCGGCTTGACTGAGCTCCCCTTCCCTCCCACCCTTGTCGCTGGCACCATTATGTGGTTATCTCACCCTTGGATCAAGGGGGGACTTTGGTTTTATGAATTGATTCATTTATAGCTCAAGTTCTATGACTGAGCGAGTTTAGAGTTTGTTTTTAACATTTTTGAATATAATTTGATTTATTGATTGTTATTTGAATAAAGTTATTAGATTTAATTAATTTAAATTAATTAATATTAATAAAGGTGCCACGGCCATTTTAACACCAAATTGGTTGTATCGTGGTTTATTAATAATAATAGAAGTGTGCGACCTACAATCCCATGCAAAATCTGGTGCAGCTCTGCATAGAAAACAGTCAGCTTCCAGTTTTTTTTTTTTTTTTTTTTTGTCAAATCTTTATTGAACAAGTTGAAGTTAAAAGTGATTGACTTCTATGTATAGCCCCACCCGATTTTGTAAACCAATTTTAGTAAATCAACCACTATATTACACAGTACACACTTTATGATGAAAGCCATTCAAAGATATAGTAAGCAGGTTTTTTTTTTAAACGTTGCACCTAAAAAAAACTCCTCAAATTCATGGGTGTAAATTGGGCCACTTGGGCCACTTACTAGCACATGGGTTGGTATCAGCATAGCAATGGGTAGGGCATTGGATTAAACAATAACAGAGAATGGATGGATGCCAATTCATGTAAATCCATGAACCTGTGAACTGGCCAGATGTAGGTCAAATCTTGAGGTAGCCAAATCCCAAATTAAGCCACTTACAAGTTAATGGCGGGTTTTGTACATATGGTAACTTTTTTTGTTTTATGCTAAGTGGTACTTAAGGCCAGGTTCAAATCTATGCTCCTATAGCAATAAACAATTAAAATACACATTAAAATCTGTAACAAGCATTATTGCAAAGCACATTAATGTGATGTTTGTATGTGTTGCATTGCCAGTCATTAAGAATCAATCAATGCACCTGCACTTAGATGCACGGCAACAAATGTAAGTGAATATACATGCCTGGCAGTGTGCTGTGTTTCTCAAGTGCTGTTACATTCAAAGGACCCTTTCCAAAATTAACAAGCTGCCATAACACAAGGTACATTAATACAAACACAAAAAAAATCTACATACTGTGGGTGTGACTATATATATATATATATATATATATATATATATATATATATATATATATATATATACTGTAAATATATTCCTATAAAAAAGGGGAATAAAAAAAAATCCAAGCTTTACTTATCCTCTTCATGCTCGAGTACTGGCCCCCAGCTTTCTCCTTGAACCAGCGCTGACAGTCACAAAAGAATGACGGTCATGTCATTCTGCCCATTTTGCCATTTCCTGTAACCTGGCTTATCATTTACATGCTCCCTAGGGGGTGGGTCATCACGCAACAGTGTTGCCAACGTTGGTATTTTTACTGGCAGCCAATAAAAGGGGAAATTTTCTTCTGCCAGTAAATGCCATTGACATGAAAAGGTTGGCAGTAAAAAAATATGTCTGTGATGCTTGGCTCAGAACTGCACATGTGCAGTTTGGGTCCAGAGCTGGCCTAGACCTTTCAAGTGCCTGCTATAGTGTGTTCTGGCACCTGTGATGTCAAGGTGCAAGGGTGCTGTGCAGAGCAGCCTAGGCCTCATGTGCGGGTCTGTGGTATATAAGCAAAGCAAGCTGGGAGAGGGACTGTCAGTGCTGTTTGGACTGGTGTGGACTGAAGGGACCCCCTGACGTGGAGAGAGAGACTGTCAGTGTGACTCAGGAGGGGACGTGTCGCTTCGGTGAGGTGTCATCATCATCTGTGCTGCTGCACACTGCTGTCACGGTCGATGTCATGTGTGTGTACCGCCCATTCTAATTTCTTGCCCTCCCGAGTCCTGTCCCTGAGCTACTTACTTACTATATCAATGTATTACTTATTATCTACCTTAAATCACATTGTTAATTGCATATTGTACTTATTTGTAGCCTAAATACTGAAATTTGCAATTAAAACTGTAATTTTGGAACTTTTGGAAATGTCAGTAAAAACTTGGCTGTGGAAGAAAATGTTGTGTGTCATGAGAGTAAATTTCAATCTGGTAGTTGGTCACACAGTGCTCCAGCACTCAAGGTTAACGTCACAGTCCTTAACCACTTGAGACCCGCGCTATTGACAAAAGACGTCAACAGCGCGGCTCTCAGGTGCCTCTGGGGGGCGCGCATCGGGTAAACACTGTCCCGGCGCATCGCTGGGGAGCCGATGCGTGTACCTGGCGGTCGTGATGTCCGCCGGGTACACGCGATCGGCGGTGACACAGCAGGTAACAGAAGGGACGTGGAGCTCTGTGTGTAAACACAGAGCTCCACGTGCTGTCAGAGGAGAGGAGACCAATCTGTGTCCCTTGTACATAGGGACACAGCATCGGTCACCTCCCCCAGTCACCCCCTCACAGTTAAACAAAGGAGATTGTGGCGCTGAAAATTAGTGACACGTGGGTAAAGAGAGAGTCAGCTGCATGGATGATGAATCCTTGTTATAAAAAATAAAGAAAATTCAAAAAATGAAAAATGACAAAAATAAAATAAGAAAAATATGAACCTGGGAATAATGAGTAATGCGATGAGTCTTGGAGGGAGAGACACTGTTCTGTGATGAGCTGATGGTCCCAAAATCGTTGTCCTAGGGCAAGCCTTCCAAGGCAGGGGAGACCAGAGCAGGGACTCCAAACATGTATGCAGGGTAAGAGAAAATAAAAAAACAGAGGGCGCCTCCAGGTTAAACGTTTAAAGTGGTTGTAAACCCACTTTTTTTACTTTTACCTACAGGTAAGCCTATAACAAGGCTTACCTGTAGGTAAGGAGAATATCTCCTAAACCTGCGCGGTTTAGGAGATATTCCCCTCGCAATTCGCCGTGGCGCATGCGCAGGGGGGATCTACGGCGAAAGGACCGGCAGCCGCCGGACCATGCCGAGTTTTAAATCTCCCGCGCGCACGCGCGGGAGTGACGTCATCGCCGCTCCAGCCAATCACAGCGCTGGAGCGGCGATACCCGGAAGACACGCCGAGGCAAGATGAAATCTCGCTCGGCGTGGACCAGGTAAGTGCTACGCACCTCGTTCCGAGGTAAGTATTTCATAATGAGCTAATATGCGGTGCATATTAGCTCATTATGACTTTTGCCTTACAGGAGAAAAAAAAAAAAAATTTGATGCGGGTTTACAACCGCTTTAAAAAGCTTGTTTAATACACAGACAACAGTGTTAACTTACATAGTAAAATCTTAAAATCCAGTATGGAAATTTACTCATTCGATGCTGGGGGGGTGGGGCGGATAGAAGGGACGTCGATCCGGGCTAGTTGTTATGCTGATCTTGCTCTCTGGTTGCTCTCCTAAGCCTGTCAGTCCTTGTGCTGTGAAAACAGCTGGTCCGGAGGGATAGTGGAAACGAGGCCCGGTGCTCAGCGTAGGCCGCGGTGACGTCACCAAATGCGACGACGTTTCAAAGCTGGCGCCGTCGGATGACCTAGCGCGCTTCTTTCTCAAGCATGGGGAGCTCCCCATGCTTGAGAAAGAAGCGCGCTAGGTCATCCGACGGCGCCAGCTTTGAAACGTCGTCGCATTTGGTGACGTCACCGCGGCCTACGCTGAGCACCGGGCCTCGTTTCCACTATCCCTCCGGACCAGCTGTTTTCACAGCACAAGGACTGACAGGCTTAGGAGAGCAACCAGAGAGCAAGATCAGCATAACAACTAGCCCGGATCGACGTCCCTTCTATCCGCCCCACCCCCCCAGCATCGAATGAGTAAATTTCCATACTGGATTTTAAGATTTTACTATGTAAGTTAACACTGTTGTCTGTGTATTAAACAAGCTTTTTAAACGTTTAACCTGGAGGCGCCCTCTGTTTTTTTATTTTCTCTTACCCTGCACCCCCTCACAGTTAGAACACACCCAGGCTACACATTTAACCCCTTCCTCACCCCCTAGTGTTAACCCCTTCCCTGCCGGTCACATTTATACAGTAATTAGTGCATTTTTATAGCACTGATCGCTGTATAAATGTGAATGGTCCCAAATTTGTGTCGAAAGTGTCCGATACGTCCGCCGCAATATCGCAGTCCCAATAAAAATCGCAGATCGCCGCCATTACTAGTAAAAAAAAAAATAATAATAATTCTGTTCCCCATTTTGTAGGTGCTATAACTTTTGCTTATTGCGATTTTTTTTTACAAAAATACGTCGAAAAATACGTATCGGCCTTAACTGAGAAAAAAAATAGTTTTAAAAAAAATGGGATATTTATTATAGCAACAAGTAAAAAATATATATATATTTTTTTTAAATTGTCGCTCTTTTTTTGTTTATAGCGCAAAAAATAAAAACCGCAGAGGTGATCAAATACCACCAAAATAAAGCTCTATTTGTGGGGGAAAAAGGACGTCAATTTTGTTTGGGAGCCACGTCGCACGGCCGCGCAAATGTTAGTTAAAGCGACGCAGTGCCGGAAGCTGAAATTTCGCCTGGGAACGAAGGGGGTTTATGTGCCCAGTAAGCAAGTGGTTAAAGAATGCCTGACACTGATGGAGAAAGGAGAGGAAGCTTTCATAATGTCACTGGACTGCCTAGAAGACTTCAGGAAAAAGGTAGATATAGGGATTATAGGAGCTAAATGCCCAGAGCTCTGCTTCTATCAGGGAACTGTTCTTAATGTGAGTTTTTGCATGTCTCTAAGGCCGGGTACACACGAACAAACATGTATGGTGAAAGCGGTCCGTCGGACCGTTTTCACCATACATGTCTGCCAGAGGGCTTCTGTACGATGGTTGTACACACCATCGCACAGAAGTCCGCGCGTAAACAATACGCGGGGCGTGTCCGCGGTGTCGCCGCGTCGATGACGCGGTGTCACCGCGACAATGACGCAGCGACGTGGGCGGCCCGCCTTTAAAATGCTTCCACGCATGCGTCGAAGTCATTCGACGCATGCGAGGGACGGCGGGCGCCTGGACATGTACGGTAGGTCTGTACTGATGACCGTACATGTCCGAGCGGGCAGGATTCCAGCGGACGGTTTTAAAACACGTCCAGGAATATTTGTCTGCTGGGAAAAGGCCCGGCAGGCAAATGTTTGCTGGAATTCGGCCCGCTCGCGCCCACACACGACCAGTTTCAGCCAGTTTCAGCAGACATGTTTGGTCGTGAGTATGGGGCCTAACAATTATGAAAAACCCATTTGCTGAAAAAATATTGAAAAAATAATTGTGTTAACTCCATCCTGTGATAAGAATACAAATTTTAGATTCAATGATTCCTTCATGCAAAGCAGGGACATCTCTCTAGCATTCACAGCATTAGGACACAGTAATGTATTGGCTGCATAAATCTCATTTACTGGAGAGATGGTCAGAAATACAGTGGAGTCCTAATATTTTTTTTCTCCCGTTTTTATTAGAATCACTTTGCAAATGAAGTTGGCAGGCCAAGTCACACAGCACTTTGATATAATTTACCTTGTACTGCAGCTTTTAGTACATTAACAATTTTCTTATTTTTTTATTTTTCAGCTATCTGCACATCTTCTCAGAGTGAATCAGCAGTATTTAGGTCAGCTTCACATTAATTAGTTATTTAATGGTTTGCCTTATTAAAATCTACCATCAAGATAAATAATGCAAATTTAGGATGAATTTGAAAACAGGAGAAGGCACATGTATACAACAGTAAAAAAACATCCACAATCTCTAAGGCCTTGTACTCACGGCAGGACATGTCCGATGAAAACGGTCTGCAGACCGTTTCCATCGGACATGTCTGGCCGGGGACTGCCCGGGGACTTCTGTTCGATGGCTATACACACCATCGAACAGAAGCCCGCGCGTAAACATTACGCGGGGCGTGTCCGCGGTGTCGCCGCGTCGATGACGCGGTGTCGCCGCGACAATGACGCGGCGACGTGGGCGGGCCGCCTTAAATATGCTTCCACGCATGCGTCGAAGTCATTCGACGCATGCGAGGGATGCGGGCGGCAGGACATGTACGGTAGGTCTGTACAGACGACCGTACATGTCCGGGCGGACAGGTTTCCAGCGGACTGTTTTAAAACAAGTCCGGGAAACAGTTGTCCGCTGGAAACCTGTCCGATCCGTCCCAAAATGGTCCGCTCGGGCCAACACACGGCCAAACATGTCTGCTGAAACTGGTCTGCGGACCAGTTTCAGCAGACATGTTTGGTCGTGAGTACGGGGCCTGAAAGTAAACCTTCTCCGAAATAAATATGGGGCTGACCTCCATCTGCAAATGCTGGTTGTTTGGCTAGTATGCAGAAATGCTGTCTTTAATACGTTCTCAGTAACAGAGTGGGAAGAATTATGTATACCAGGAAAGTCAGAGTCAATGCAGGAGTCCTTAACCACTTCAATACCGGCCCATAGTCATTTGACGTCCACAGATGGGATCTCCCATCCTGGGTGGACGTCATATGACGTCCTGGGATTTGTGGGGGGATATCTGAGAGATGCCTGCAGCTAGAGACATCATTCAGATACCCTTCTCTTCTGCCGGTGATTCTGTGCAACATAAGAATGATCATATCAGTGGTTCCGCCGCTTGATCGTTCTTATAGGCAGCGGGAGGGGACATCCCCCCCTCCCGCCGCCATCCGGTGCTTCTCCGGGCTTCTCCGGGCTCTCCCGTGCCATCACAGAATGCTCCGGAAGTGACGTTCTGACGTCGCCATCTTGCTACACCCCACACTCCTGCACAGTAATGATTGAGTGAGAAGGGGGCAAGCGGACATCTTGTTACACCCAACCGAGTTTTAGATTTTACACTTATTTTCAACACAAAATGGAGCTTATTACCTTAAATACAGAGGGCCAGATTCTCGTAGGAGTTACGCCGTCGTAACTCTGAGTTTGAGGCGTCGTATCTATGCGCCTGATTCTTGGAATCAGTTACGCATAGATTTGTCTTAGATCCGACCGGCGTAAGTCTCTTACTCCGTCGTATCTAAGTTGCATATTTACGCTGGCCGCTAGGTGGCGCTTCCGTCGATTTACATGTCGAATATGGTAATGAGCTAGATACGCCGATTCTCAAAACGTACGTGCGGCCGGCGCTTTTTTTTACGTCGTTTACGTTAGGCTTTTTTGGGCGTAAAGTTACCCCTGCTCTATGAGGCGTAGATGAAGCGTACCAATGTTAGGTATGGACGTCGGAAAAGCGTCACATTTTTCACGTTTTACGCCGTTTGCGTAAGTCGTCCGTGAATGGGGCTGGACATAAGTTACGTTCACGTCGACTAGGCATTGAGCGGGCGCAATTTAATTTGGAAATTCGACTTGATACTGAGCATGCGTGCGCATGCGCCGTTCAAAAAAAGCGTCAGCTACGTGGGGTCATGATTAATTTCCATAAAACACACCCACCACTTCCACATTTGAATTAGGCAGGCTTACGCCGGCCCAGTTACACTACGCCAGCGTAACTTAAAACGCAAGTTCTTTGAGAATACGGGACATGCCGCTCTAAAAAAAATTTTTAGTTTTATATATATTTTTTAGTTTTATATATATTTTTGGGGGATATTTATTATAGCAAAAAGTAAAAAATATTTAATTTTTTTCAAAATTGTCGCTCTATTTTTGTTTATAGCGCAAAAAAAAAACGCAGAGGTGATCAAATACCACCAAAAGAAAGCTCTATTTGTGGGAAAAAAAGGACGCCAATTTTGTTTGGGAGCCACGTCGCACGACCGCGCAATTGTCTGTTAAAGCAACGCAGTGCCGAAGCGCAAAACCTGGCCAGGTCCTTTAGCTGCCTAAAGGTCCGGGTTTTAAGTGGTTAAAATAAACCGCAGCATGCATGGCTTTTTTTTACAGAGTTACAAAACATAAAACATATATACATTTTGGTGAAAAAGGTAAAATGAATTGTTATGTTACTTTTTGTTTCATGCTGCTTCAATAGGAGCAGGGATAATCATTATTTTAATACAACACAGCGCATGCTGTTAATGAAATATCTGGCAACAACATAAAAGAAACTCTGCTGGGGAGAAGGAAATAAAAACATGTAAAAATCTGCTTTCTGAAAATGTAAGAAATAATAAAGCCCCTGCATCCCTGGTACAGACTACCTGCTCTTCCCGCAGACTAGTGGTGAGTTAGGCCATGAACATATGAACCTAAGGAGATAACTAGTGGCTTTTTTATATGAAGCTGCCCAGAGAGAACTCTGAGGCCCGGATTCAGAAAGGACTTACGACGACGTATCTCCAGATACGCCGTCGTATGTCCAAATGTGCGCCGTCGTATCTATACGCTTATTCAGGAAAGCAGATACGCCTGAATTATGCCAAGATACGACCGATGTAAGTCTCCTACGCCGTCGTATCTTGGGTGCATATTTACGCTGGCTGCTAGGGGCGCTTCCGTAGATTTACGCGTCGAATATGTAAATGAGCTAGATAGCCGATTCACGAACATACTTGCGCCCGTCGCAGTAAGCTACGTCGTTTGCGTAAGGCGTACGTCCGGCGTAACTTTACCCCTCATAAAGCAGGGGTAAGTCATGTTAAGGTATGGGCGCAGGAACAGCGTCGTATTTTACGTCGTTTGCGTAAGTCGTACGTGAATGGGGCTGGGCGTAGGTTTACGTTCACGTCTAAATCATTGAGCCGACGTATCTTAGGGAGTATTTGCGACGTGATTCTGAGCCGGCGTTCGATTGGGAGATGCATTTACATGGGGTCACGGTTAATTATAATACAACACGCCCACTGCCTTACTACTTTGAATTAGGCGGGCTTACGCCGGCCCATTAACGTTACGCCAGCGTACATATGGGAGCAAGTGCTTTGTGAATACTGTACTTGCCTCTCAATGTTACGACGGCGTAGCGCATATGAGATGCGCTACGCCTATCTAAAGAATCCGGGCCTATGTCTGCACAAAAGTGACCTGCCAGGAATCACAGCATAGTTCTCTTGGGACAGCAGTAGAAAGGGAAAAAAATGAAAGCCTATACAGTGCTTTGAAAAAGTATTCATGCTCCTTAAAATTTTCCACATTTTGTCATGTAAAAACCAAAAATGTAAATGTATTTTATTGGGATTTTATGTGATAGACCAACACAAAGTGGCACATAAGTGGAAGCAAAATGATAAATGGTTTTCAACATTTTTTACAATTATATATATATGGAAAGTGTGGCGTGCATTTGTATCCAGCCCCCCGGAGTCAATACTTTGTAGAATCACCTTTCGCTGCAATTACAGCTGCAAGTCTTTTTGGGGATGTCTCTACCAGCTTTGCACATTGCAGTTTTTGCTCATTCTTCTTTGCAAAACAGCTTGAGCTCTGTCAGATTGGATAGACAGCGTCTGTGAACAGCAATTTTCAAGTCTTGCCACAGATTCTCAATTGGATTTAGGTCTGGACTTTGACTGGGCCATTCTAACACATGAATATACTTTGATCTAAACCATTCCTTTGTAGCTCTGGCTGTATGTTTAGGGTCGTTGTCCTGCTGGAAGGTGAACCTCCACCCCAGTCTCAAGTCTTTTGCGACTCTAACAGGTTTTCTTCTAAGATTGCCCTGTATTTTGCTCCATCCATCTTCCCATTATAGAAAAATGTTCTATAAAATAAATTGTCAGACTCCATGGCCTACCTGATAATATTGTGTCCGATAGAGGGGCACAATTTACCTCCCGATTCTGGAGAGAACTCTGTAAGATGTTGTCAATCAAGCTATGCCTATTCTCGACCTATCATCCCCAGAGCAACGGTTAAACCGAAAGAACAAACCAGACCTTGGAACAATACTTACGCTGTTTCTGCTCTTTCTCCCAGGATGATTGGATTTCATTACTCCCGTGCACAGAATTCGCATACAATAATTCAGTACATACTTCCACCAATCAGTCACCTTTTTGGGCTAATTATGGGTTCAACCCCTCATTTTTACCTAATGTCATTCCAGAGGCCTCGGTCCCAGCAGTCCAAGACAGGATAAACTCTATCCAGACTAACTACCAAACCCTTCAGCTAACCATGCAAAGAGCACAGGAAAACTATAATAAACAGTATGACAAGAGAAGAAGAGGGAACCCCACCTTTAAAGTTGGTGATGAAGTATGGCTTTCCTCAGCAAATCTCAAGCTTTCTTGCACCTCCCGAAAGTTGGGACCTAGATTCATTGGCCTATTTAAGATCAGACGAGAAATTAACCCAGTAGCTTTTGAACTGGCGCTACCAAGTTCCTATAAAATCCACCCAGTATTTCATGTTTCTCTGCTTAAACCTGTTATCTCTAGTCCATTTCCAGGGAGAAAGGAAGTTCCTCCGCCTCCAATCGCTGTGGGAGATGAAACCGAGTTTAAAGTAGAAGCCATCCTGGACTGCCGTCGGAGAGGTAGGACTATTCAATTTCTCATAAAATGGAAAGGTCATCCGGTAGAAGAGAATTCCCGGGAACCCGAAGGCAATATATATGCCCCTAGAATTCTGCAGAGGTTCGGTGCCCGATACCCTGAAAGATGGGCTCGGCTGGGCATCCAGAGGCTGCCCCTTGGGGGGGGGGGGTGCACTATCAGGGAAATGGCAGTGGAAGTACTGGCAATCTTGCCAGTAGAAGAAATGGCCGAAGGCTGTGTCATGGAAATGGCAGTGGAAGTACTGGCAATCTTGCCAGTAGAAGAAATGGCTGCCAGAGGCACATCATGTGACAGGTGGATCCCCCTGCTGGCCTATAAAAGGCTGCCACTGTCTGACACAAATTGCTGGATTGTCATCGGTTTCCTGTGTCTCCTGTATCCTGTGTATCCTGAATCTCTGGCTTGACCATTGGCTTACGTCTGAACCTGTGATTCTGCTTATCTCCTCGCATCTGACCCCGGCTTGGCTGACTACTCTATATCTTCTGCTCCTGTGTATGACCCAGCTTGTTCTTCTAAATTCCTTTGGACTGATTCCTGTGTATGACCATTGGCATGGCTCCAGACTTCGTTCTTGGTTTACCTACGGTACCGCACCTGAACCCTTCCCTGCACAGCTACTGAGTCCGCTCTTCCAGCACACCCCAGCTACCTTGCCTGCATCTACCTAGTGAGCAGCATTACTGGAAATCCGTGCACCTTTGGGCCCTGCACTTCCTGTCTCATTCCCAGGGGTGCGGTGCACTTAGCCGCAAGGGGAGCCCTCTCAGCAATCCGGCCTCACACCAGAGACGTGACACACATGTATGCTGATGGATAGATGAAGGGCAGATGACTGGAGGGAGCCCAGCCCTCTTTAATCACACTCATGACTGTTTTCTTTTTTAAATTTTTTTCATTTGGCAAACAGCAATTTTACGTTACAGGACCGTGCCGCCGCTGTGAACCAAGTGTTTGGCTTGCAGTCGCGGTGTGGCAATATTGAGCTTGATGGGAGAGTTTGACAGGTGGTGCCACCAGTTAAACAATGCAGCCCATGTTAAAATTGCCAAAGCCACAAAGAAACACCCCACCTGAACACTTTTAGGTGGGGTGGATGCTATCCCGATCAGCAGGGGATCTGCTTATAGATCCCCTGCAGAGTGGGTCTGCTCAGTTTCTGCAGAGCGGACATGGACAGAGCATGGTCTGCTCTATGGGCAGCCGGATGTAAACAGACTCCGCTGTCACTTCACACTTGGCTACCTTCTGATACGTCTAAATTGGAAGACGATGGATCCCCTCCAGTTTTTTTCTAGCAGTCCCGATTGAACCAGGAGACAAGTCCATTTACAGTCGCCTCGCCTGTCCATAGGGTGCAGAGGAACCATCTAATCAGGTCCGCCTGAAAAACTAACAGACGGACCTGATTGGACCCGCTGTGTGAAAGGGGCCTCAGGCTGTAATGTTATAATTCCAGTGGGCAGCAAGGGGGAGGTAAAACCATGGCTCAGCTGCCTGTTTTTACCAACCTCAGGCCGCCAGTGTAAAAGAGCTATGGAACCAAGATTTTTCTAAAACTTCCATTATTTTTTGAGTAATAGATTTTACATGAATACAAAAAAAGCAAGAAAGCAAAGAAAGCATGTTTGTGGTGCCTTTAACTTTCCAGCTATGCTTCCAGGCATTAGAACTTGAAACTACAGCATCTGCAATTCAAACTAGCATCTATCTGAAACAGCAAACTTCCTATAATATGGTAGTTACATCTGTTTGAAATTACTGGCGGCGTTCTTAGCACAATCTGTCCTATAAGCAATAACATGTGGGCAATGTCTTTAACCTCAGCTGATATGTTCCCCAGCAGGGTAGCTGAAATAATCTCTCATTTATTTCCATTGTAAGCTTTTGGTCTGAATCGTTATCTGCCCTTTAAGATCCATAATTACTCAGGTTGCATTGTTAACGGGATTTGAATTACAATGTTCTTTATGGAACAAGCCCACGCATATCATAAAATATCAAAGTGCTAATTTGCTGCCAAAACTGACAAAATTGCCTCTGAAGAGGTCATGACTGCAGTAATAGTATATTGTTACTGTCTACAAATGTTTTTTAAAACAATGGAATAACAAAGCAGCGAATAAACTACTCATTTTCTCAGTTAACATACACATTTCCAACCTTTGTGGCTGCCCCCGTGGTATACAGTTGGAGTTGTACAGCTGCAATGTTTTGGTAATTTGTTATGTACAGTTCTGTGTCCTTGTGAGACTCTGAGTCTGCTAGTTCTCTTTTTTTTTAGTTTACTTTGTATGAGTACTGCATCTTCTTGCTCGTTAACAATGGGGTTATTTCTTTTTTTCTTTTTCGGGGCTTGATGCCCCATTGGGAGTTGTTATTTTTCCACCTGATCTACTGATAAAGAGTACCTGTCAAAAGAGAAATATGTGTGATGTCATTCCAACCCTCTCTAGGAATGCTAATTGTACCATTGCCATGCTGATGTGTCTTCCATACATAGCCAATTTACAAACCCAGATTAAATATGCAGGTTGGAAGTTCCGACTTAAAGTGCACCTGACACGTCAGAGGGGCACACTCGTTCACCTGTCGTGGAATGCCCTATGATTCGTCCATTCTGGTTAGACATCAAAATTCAGATAAAAGGTGCTCTCGGGGTTGATATCCCACTGTCCTCGACTTGCTTCCTAGCTCCTTCCCCCTGCCCCAGTGGTGTATTTAGGTTTTGTGCTGCCCTAGACCTGACTAAACTTGTGCACCCCTACTTTAAATATGACCCACCCCTTCCTGTCAAGGCCACACCCCTTTCTGTTTAAGACATTTTCGTGTGGGGACACTAGTTCTGAGGGCCTGGGGGGGGGGGATTCCCTTAATTTGCATAGATTTCCTCTCACTTCCTGTTTGGCTATGGGGCAGGAAGTGAAGAGAAATCTCTTCAATGGGACAGGGATGGTAAAAAATAAACTGACAGGGACTATAACACTCCCTTACTCTATCCAAAAAAAAAGTATTGCCTATAGTTCTACTTTAAGCACACATTTCTGATAATTTTATGGAGAGGACTAAGGCCCCGTACACACGACCGAGTTTCGCGGCAGAATTCAGCCAGAAACTCGATCGGAGCCGTATTCTGCCGAGAAACCCGGTCGTGTGTACACTTTTGGCCGAGGAAGCCGACGAGGATCTCGTTGAGCCAAATAGAGAACATGTTCTCTATTTCCTCGTTAGTCAATGGGGAAACTTGGCTCGCCGAGATCCTCGGCGGCTTCACAAGGAACTCGATGAGCAAAATGATGTGTTTTGCCCGTCGAGTTCCTCGGACGTGTGAACGGGGCCTAAGAAGATATAACCATGGCAATGGTGCAGCAGAAAACAAATAGCACAGTGAGGAAGGTTTGTGGTCCAGGATGATAGGACAGTCAAAATTAGAAGTGGCGCCCCCCACCGCCAAAACAGTTGCGGAATGCCAGCCGGCTGCATACTAGAAGCAGTGCGGCTGCTTTATGGGGGCGCTAGACTAATTTGCCTCTCAGCCCAGTCCGCCCCATTAAACTGGTGCTACACTAACAGTGTAGCGCAAGCCGATGTTGACTCTTTCCGTGCTGCCCCCCTGCAAAGTGCTGCCCTAGGCCTGGGCCTTGTTGGCCTAGGCCAGGATACAGCGTTGCCCTGCCCTCCCGCTGAGCCACTACAAGAAAAGTGCGTTACCACACCTCCTGAATGCAGTTAAACCAGTGGTCATCAACCCTGTCCTCAGGGCCCACTAACAGGCCAGATTGTATGTATTAGCTTGGGGAGAGATGCAGACTAGAATACTGCAATCACTGAGCAGCAAATGATATCACCAGTGATGTATTTTAGTTATCTTGAAAACCTTGCCTGTTAGCGGGCCCTGAGGACAGGGTTGATAACCACTGAGCTAAACGACTTATACCTATCTACTGGAAGCGTCCACAGGTGCCCACTAGAGCTGAGTGGCTCAGGAAAGTGGATGAGATTAAGGAGGCAGAGGTGTGAGTGGTGACGTGTAAGGATAGACGCAATTGTTTTACTAGTATCTGGGCACCTTGGCAGAAGTACACCGCTGACCCTGACCCAGTGCCATCCAGCCTGGAGGTTGCGTTGTTGGAGTTGGCAGAACCTTCACTGAGTGTGCCTACTTGAACTGTGATGCTAATGCCTGAACCCAATCTTTATACTCCTTCCCAATGTTTGTGTTTTTCTCCCTTTCGATTGTGGGCGACTAGATTATATTATTTTCTAATTTTTATTTTATATGATGTGTTTTTCTTTCAGTTCCTGTTCTTGTTGTATTATTTATGTTGCACTAGGTGAAATACCTGACCTATGATTCCATTGCCTTAGCAGGGCACCCACCCTGGGTGGTCCTGGGATGGGCCCAGGTGGCTGTGGTGTGGAGGAGGTTTGATGAGGTTTGATGGCGGCCTCGTTGCCCCCCTCCTCCGGTGGTGGAGCCGGTGGCGTCCCCTGTGGCCACTTCAGAATGCTTACCCAGGGTAACCCCCTGGGGTCACATGGGGCATATCCCCCTTAGCAATGTTGCTTTATATTTTTTCTTCTATCCCAGTTTCCCTCCCCACCCCCCCTTAATACCCCAATTTTTTGTAGCCATATATGTTGATACACTTACCTTTGTTATCTTATTGGCAAACCCTAATCAGTTGGGCATTGTTGGCTATGCTGTACTCTCTGTGTTACAAATAAACACTATATAAAACAAAAGTGCACCTGACATGAGAAAAGTATACAAGCTGCCATTGCTAACCTTTCAACAAAACTAGTTCCCAAGCCATAATATTAATGCTTTGGTTACAAGGCTTTCTGAGTCACTGATAAGGATTACATATAGAGATAAGGAATTCTGGGATTCATTTATAGCATGGATGTTCTATGTGTAACCTGGACTGTAGCTGATAACTGCTGTAGAACTTCTTCATTTGTTTGCTGCTGTATTATCCCTCTACAATGTGGACAGGGCTAAACTCAATATTCATTAACCTCTTAAGGACCGCCCCCATGCAGATATACTGCGGCAGGGAGGCCCTCCTGCGTGAAATCACATACCTGTACCTGATTTTGTGCATAGGGTCTGGTGCCTACAAGCCCAAAATTAAAATGACCATATTCACTTTATTAGCAGCACTTTCTTGGCCCTTTCCTATCACAGGTAACCACATTGCCAATTTTGCTGCTGGGAACCCAACATTTTATAGTGAGGGGGTTGGCTTATTCAGACACCCCCTTATTGGCCCTTCTAAGCCAAAGTTTAAAACCCAGGAAGTTCATTAATGGTAGGTAGTTGCAGGTGGCTTCAAAACTGCTCATTAGTTTTCTGCATCCACCAACCATAAATGAGCTGGGTTGCCTCAAATCCCTGCTCTACCCCTTCCCGAATCTCATCCCCAATCGACACCCAAGTTCCGCAAGGTAATTTGGCACTAGAGGTTAGCTGTTTAACGTGATTGTAAACCCTCACCTTGTGAAGCAACCCATTCAGGTTAAAATAGTAATGAAAGGTAAAACATTTGTCTATAGCTATAAAAAAAAAAACAACATTATATATACAATTTTTCCCTTTTTTATAAGTGATCACATTCCCTCTTTTCTCAGCTGCATAAGAGCTGGGGGAGGAGAAGCAGCAGCACACTGATCTTCCCAGTGAAAGGCTGTGCAGGGGGTGTTGTAGAAAAAGTCTGATCATGGGAGGACAGCATAGCTAGAGAACTGACCACTGTGTGGTCTCTTGTTAGTGTGGTCAGTGTTTAATAGGAAAGCAGAAGGCCCGGCAGGAACAGAAGGGATTTCACACAAAGTAAGCAATACAAAGAGAACAGGATACTTTTTTTCATACAAGTACATTCACAGCAGACACATATCAGGAATATGAAATGTTGGGTTTACATATTCTTTAGGCCGGGTACTCACGAACAAACATGTACGGTGAAAGCGGTCCGTCGGACCGTTTTCACCGTACATGCCTGCCAGAGGGCTTCTGTACGATGGTTGTACACACCATCGTACAGAAGTCCGCGCGTAAACATTACGCGGGGCGTGTCCGCGTCGTCGCCGCAACGATGACGCGGCGATGACGCGGAGACGTGGGCGGGCCTGCCATTTAAAGGCTTCCACGCATGCGTCGAAGTCATTCGACGCATGCGAGGGACGGCGGGCGCTCGGACATGTACGGTAGGTCTGTACTGACGACCGTACATGTCCGAGCGGGCAGGATTCCAGCGGACGGTTTTAAAACACGTCCAGGAATATTTGTCCGCTGGGAAAAGGCCCGGCGGGCAAATGTTTGCTGGAATTCGGCCCGCTCGCGCCCACACACGACCAAACATGTCTGCTGAAACTGGCCCGCGGACCAGTTTCAGCATACATGTTTGGTCGTGTGTACAGGGCCATAAGTGCTCTTCCACGTCAATGAGTCATTGTTTATAGAACCTACTCTTTTATTGCATATGTTCAAATTCATCAGATATGCAAAAAATGTTCCCTTGCTCTTTACTTTACTGTTCATTGCAGAGAAAGTGACATCCATATTAAATAATACAATGAAATAACTTTGTATCATTTAACCTAATGCCGCGTACACACGATAATTTTTCAGCATGAAAAAAAAACATTGTTTTTCAGCATGTCCAAAAAACTAAGTTTTCCCAACTTCATCATTAAAACGATGTTGCCTACACACCATCGTTTTTAAAAAATGATCTAGCAAGCGCGGTGACGTACAACACGTACAACGGAACTATAAAGGGGAAGTTCCATTCGCCTTTGGGCTGCTTTAGCTGATTCTGTGTTAGTTAAAGACGATTCGCGTTTTTCTGTCTGTTACAGCGTGATGAATGTGCTTACTCCATTATGAACGGTAGTTTTACCAGAACGAGCGTTCCCGTCTCATAACTTGCTTCTGAGCATGCGCAGGTTTTTTATGTCGTTTTAGCCCACACGCGATAATTTTTTACAACTCGAAAAACGGCATTGTTTAAAACAACGTTAAAAAAAGCAGCATGTTCGAATTTTTTTTTTGTCGTTTTTCAGAACCTGAAAAATGATGTGTAGCCCCCACACGATCATTTTTTTTTTTTTAAATTGTATTTTTATTGGGTTTTAAAAAACACATAGTACAAAGCAGGATCATAGAGTACAAAAGAATGATAACATCAACATAATGATATCAAAGAGATTTCTCAAAAGAGAGCATAGAAACAATTGACAAAAATACAGTGTCCAAATATGCAGATCACAGTGGTAATCTGCACAAGAATATCAGAGTAATGTAGAACAAACAACTCCAATGTAGAAATTAGCAACATAGAACAGAGAATAATAGTAAATATTAAGTGTCTTGTGGAAAATAAAATAAAGAATAGATAAAAATTAAAAGCTAGGGTGAGGGTAGTGTCACAGAAGTCCCGTATCTCGAGTGGTCCCAAGGCTCCCAAACCTTATCGAATTGTGGAATAGAATCATGGACAGATGCTGTTAAATACTCCATCCTCCGAATCTCAGTGACTAGGTGCAGAAATCTGGACCATGAAGGAGGAGCCGTGGATAACCAACACAGCGGTATAAGCCTCCTGGCCGCAAGTAATACATAGGCGGCCAAGCGGTTTACATTTTTGGTCAGGCCAGGGAACGGGAGTCCCAAAAGAAAATTTAAAGGGTCAAACGAAAGGGACAAATCTAATACCTCTTGTAACAGTAGCCTCACCTTCAGCCAAAAGGGTTGGACCAGGGAACAATTCCAAAAGATATGGAATAAAGTACCAGTAATGTTTCCACAACGCCAGCAAAGTGGTGAGACCGAGGGAACGTACTTATGGACAACATCAGGGGTTTTATACCAGAACATGAGGATTTTAATGGACATTTCTCGATGAGTCACACATTTAGAAGACTTAAAAGTAGAGGACCAAATCTTGTCCCAAACCTGAACCGTAATGGGCTTACCCAATAAGTGTGACCATTTTCTCATGTAAAGGTGTGTGGTTTCAGAAATAGGATTCGACTCGTGGAGGATACGGTGGATAGAGGAGATTAAATGTAATTGATGGGGGCCCTGAGCACACAAAAACTCAAATGCTATCGGTCTGTCGAGGGTCAAGGTGGGAGATTTGGATTGAAAGAAATGTCTAACTTGTAGATAGAAATAAAAAAGATGAGATGGTATATTAAATTTTCTACACAGGAAATCAAAAGAGTACAGCCTCCGCGTAATGGGATCAACTACATTCCATAGCTGAAACAGAGGTACATTGAGCCATGGGGAAATCCTACCCAGGGACATGCTATCTGGAATGGTCGGATTGAACAGAACGTTTACAAGTGGTGGGCAGGTCGAGGCAAGGGGATAGTTTTTGAGACATTTACGCCAAACGTTTAGAGTAAAGGCCATTGGGGCAGTACATTGACGCTTAAAGATAGGATCTAGAGAAGAAAGTGTATCCCAAACTAACGAGCAAGGGTGAACCGGGTATAGCACCCCCTTCTCAATGGTGGCCCATTGACTCGGAGCATGTAGGGAGGACCAGGACACAACAGCCCTTAAATGTGAAGCATAATAATACTTAGCGATGTCCGGAGCACCTAAACCACCCCTGGATCTAGGGGCAAACACCACTGAACACATGATAATTTTAAATGACGTTTTTGAAAAACGTTTTTTTCATGCCAAAAAATGATCGTGTGTATGCGGCATAATGCCGCGTACACACCAACGCTTTCTGCGATGAAAAAATGCGACGCTTTATGTGCTTTAAAAAAACGTCATTTTTCAAACTTCAATTTGAACAACGACGTAGCATACACACCATCACTTTTTCACAACGCTCTAGCAAAGCGCAGTTCCGACAATCACGCACGACGTCACTATAAAGGGTCGTTTCCATGCGGAAGACGGCCTCTTTTGCTGATATCGTGTTGCTGCGTGTTAGTAAAAGTTTGGTGAGATACGATTCGTGATTTTCAGTGACTGTGCTTTAAATTTCGTTTTCTGTCGTACAGTTTGTCTATTTGTCGTCGGATCTGTGATACAGTGCTTGTACTAAGGACGTATTTGTTTTGGCATTACGTTTTGTGTGCACGGTGCTGTTTAGCAGGTCGTTCTTCAAAGGCCATTCTGTACTTCAGGGCGTAATTTTTAGTCTGATCTGATTTGACGACCGTTTTCTAGCCATGTTGCGGGTACGAACTCGTCGCCGAGATCGTGCTGTGCTTGTTGTTAGGATGTGTGCTGCATCCCAGCGACGGTCCATGAACAGGGTGAGGAGGAGGTTGTGGACCAAGAACTGGTTGCTATGCAGGGACCAGTTCTCTCATATGCCTCTGCTGCGGGAGATCCGAGAAAATAACCCTGATGATTTCAGGAATTTTCTTAGGATGTCTGACCCCGTATTTCAGCAGCTTTTGGCTTCGGTGTCGCCATATATCACCAGGCAGGACACCGTTATGCGGGAAGCCATCACTGCTGAGCAGAGGCTAGTTGCAACGTTGCGCTACCTTGCAACAGGGAGAAGTCTGCAGGACTTGAAGTTCTCGACGGGCATCTCCCCCCAGGCTCTGGGCCTCATAATCCCGGATACCTGTTCGGCCATCATTCAGGTTCTTCAGGAGGACTATGTTAAGGTAAGTGGTGTTTTTTCAATGGTCAAACTATGGCCCTAAAAAAAAAAACATACCTGTTTGTAATATGCTCAGAATGTTCACTTTGTCTCCATGTATGCTGTTCTACACCATTTGTAAAGCCCTACATGTTTATTGTATTTTGCCAACCTGTCCATCATTCTATGTTGTGGCCAAACCCACCTAGCATAGTCCCTATATCCCCCTTTATTTGTGGCCTCCATTGTTGTGCTGCATTTTGTGTGTCCCTATATCCCCGTTTATTTGTGGCCTCCATTGTCCAACCCCCCCCCCCTCCAAGATTGTTTCACTACATACTAATAATTATTTTTATTATTATTTTATCTTTTTTGTGGGGTGGTTTCTCAGGTGACAAACTCATCTTGGGCCCCCACTCCCCCTAATTATATTTTTGGAACATCAGAGGGGGTGATTAATATGCTTAGTGTTCACATGTTATTTTTTAATCCTAACCTTTTTTGTTTAAGTTTTGGTGGGATCCCTTGAAATTGTAGCTATATTCTGTTCACAATGTTTGTTTGAATGGATTTTTTATTATCTTTCTATCCAGTTCCCCACCACTCCACAGGAATGGCAGACTGTGGCAGCGGACTTCTCCCAGCGTTGGAACTTTCCGAACTGCGGAGGAGCCATTGATGGCAAGCACATCCGCATTGTGCCCCCACCCCATAGTGGATCCCATTTCTACAACTACAAGGGGTTCCACAGCGTTGTTTTGATGGCGGTGGTCTCTGCCAATTATGAGTTCATGTACGTGGATGTTGGGAAAAATGGCCGGATGTCGGACGGCGGTGTCTTTGCGGAGACGGAGTTTCCCGAACGGCTTCAGTCGGAGGACCTAGGATTGCCACCTGCGGAGGAGAATGAAGAGGGTCTGCCCTTCGTGTTTATTGCAGATGAGGCTTTTGCTTTGGGTCCCCACCTCATGAGGCCATTTCCCCAACGCACCCTCACCCATGAGAGGAGGGTTTTTAATTATCGGCTGGCCAGAGCAAGACGTGTGGTAGAGAATGCCTTTGGAATCATGGCCAGCCGATTCCGATTGTTTTTAACAGCAATCAACCTTGCGGAATACAAATGGAATCACATTATTTTATGTTGTTGCATTCTCCACAATTTTTTAAAGAGACATTCACAAAATTACCTCACGGTATTGCCTGATGAGGCAGATGTTGTGGCTCCGGAGCCGGGACGTGAGGCTAGCCATAGAGGCTTGGCCCCCCAAACCGCACGTGCAGTGCGTCAATCCTATGTGGACTATTTTATGGGGAGGGGGCCATTGCAATGCCCGATCTTCAATAACTAATACAATTTACTTTTTGCTTGATTAAACAGTGTAAATTTTTTTTTTTTTCTTTATTTTTTTTTTTTGGGGGTATTGTTTCTTTTTCCTAGGTTCTCATCCAGCCATGTGTTTGGGATGTCATAAATTCCCATGAGTGTTAAATCTTAATAACTCTACAAATATGCCTGAGTAATTTAATGAGTCAGCATTGATACCAATAACTACACACACATTTTTTGGAGTACAAAATATTTTTTATTTTTTTGTCTTTTTTTTTATTAGTACAAAATAGAATCATTTTTTTATTTTCTTGTCTTTTTTTTTATTAGTACAAAATAGAATCAATTTTTTTGTCTTTTTTTTTTATTAGTACAAAATAGAATCATTTTTTTATTTTTTTGTCTTTTTTTTTATTAGTACAAAATAGAATCATTTTTTTTATTTTTTTGTCTTTTTTTTTATTAGTACAAAATAGAATCAATTTTTTTATTTTTTTGTCTTTTTTTTTATTAGTACAAAATAGAATTTTTTTATTTTTGTCTTTTTTTTTTGTTTTTAAAATTATTTGTAAATAAAATGAACACAAACAATTAAACCCTCCCCAAAACATTAATAACATTTTTAAGCTGACGTTCCAGCGTCTTCGCTTTGTGGCGAATTTCCCGGCAGGCCAGACGTATGTCCTCGACTTGGGCCCTGTATGTGAGAACCTCGCCGATGAGGAGCTGGGCACTATACGTGTCCAGTCCCTGACCAGCCCGATTTCCTCCTGAAATGTGGAACCAAAACATGTGTTAAAAGATTGTATGCCTATATCTATATTCCCTGAAAATGTGGTATATGTTACTTTACCGGATGTTGTGGCAGGTTCCCCTTCATCTACATCCCTCGGGGGTGTGGCTTGGTTGGCTTGTGCCTCCTGCCTTGCTGCTTCATTGTGCCCTACGCGGTTGAAGAAAGGGAAAACAGGAGGTTAAAACATTACGAGCGGCCTGAAATGACCCAAAAATATTTGAAAATAAAAAAAAAGAGGGCAATATTGTTGATTTTAAAAAGCGTTCCAAGAAAATAGTCCAGTATTTAATCCATTCACAAAGTAATGTCAAATCTGGTGACAATTGTTTTTTTTTTCTATATGTAAGCTAACCAAGTATCCCCTGGATCTGCTCACCCCTGTGTGTGACCCAACATAGGTTGTGATTGTGACAAACAATTGTGCTACTGAGTACACATGTTCAATAAAAAAATGAGGAGCAAACGCTCCTTTTTGGGAATCTCAAGGTATTTAAGTTTCTTCAAAAATAAGCTGAAACACATTTACATCAATACCAGAATTGAAGACACCTTTTAAGCCCCAAAAATGTCACAACTTTCATATTTGTGTCGAATAATTGGTCCTAGGAGTCGTCGTTCATTCGCCCACAATTCCTACATTTACGTTTTTATTTATGATACAGTGCTTCAACTCCCCTTTGCACATGCAAACTAGGCATGATGCCATTTCTCAGTAATATGGTATTGGATTATTGAAAGTCAGCGAATGAACGACGACTATGACGACTGAATCATGCGTCCACATTCATAATATTAATTATGGTCAACCTGCAAAAAAAATAAACATGGCACAAAGAACACACCAAAATAATTAATACACATGGAAAAAACGTACTTCTTCTTCGAATCACCCTATTTATTTTGGCAAGTTGGTGGGGTTCCCTCTTTTTTAAATCGGACCACCTTTTGCGCAGGTGCTCTCTGCTCCTGCGTTTTCCAAACTTCCGCTGGAGCCTACGGATGACCTTCTCCATAATTTTTGCTTTGACTTTATTTGGATGCATGTAGGGGCCATGCTTGGCATCATAGTCCTCCCTCCTCAATATGGTGACCATCTCCACCATTTCATTAAATGTCATGTTGGAGGCTCTGCATGTGAATCTGCGGCGTGGTTGGGCCTGGCCTGCCTCCTGGCTTGAGCTGGAAGTGTCATCCATGTTCTCCATCATTTCTCCCTCACCAAACCACAGAGAAGGGGCGTGGAAAGGACGATACCGAACGTCAGGGGCGGGGTGTCGTGCGGAGCGTCACGCGTGCGTAGTGTAAAAAGGGATGGGACGTATTTGTAAACGGCGTGCATAGTCTGTGGAAGAAGGCGTAAATCACGATCTTTCATAACGACGATACGTAAGTTTTTTTTTGCGACTTTATTATAGTGAAGAGGGAATGAGTTTGTGGGCTAGTTAGGGGAAGTAAGCTAGTGGCTTTAATGACATTATGTTTTGGCTTCTGTTTCATGTGCAGAAAGAATGGATCCCTTCAAGGATGCTGATTTCCTCACCGAACTTATTCAAAAATGGAAGGAACATCCTGTTCTGTGGCAAACCAAAAATACAATAAATAAAAACAAAGATGCCAGGGAAAAAGCTAAAGAGAGCATGCTTGCTTTTCTGAAAACAAGGGTCCCCAACGCCACAAAAGCCACAGTGAAAAGCAAAATAAATTCCATCAGGGGCACCTACAGGGCCCAACGGGTCCAAGTCCTGGCCTCAATGAGGTCTGGGGCTGCAGCTGACTCCATCTACAAACCAACCCTGTGGTACTACAGTCAGCTGCAGTTCCTGGACGACCACATTGAGACCAGGGCATCCATGTCTACCCTTCCCCCAAGAGGTAGCTCCCAGCTTCCCAGCAGCCAATCCTCCAGTCTTCTCTGCAGACAAGAGCAGGCAAGCTCGGAGGAAGAGCAAGAGTTCCTGGAGGACCCCAATTGTGAGCCATGGAGCATGGTATGTGTTTTTTGTATGAATTTAGTTAGTATATGACAAGTCTAGTAATAATGTTAAATTTGTGTTACTATTGTTCTAAATTCTAAGTGAATCTCCTAAGTTTAGGGATAAGATCAATAGTCAGTAGTGGCAAAACAGGATGGGGACAAAATTGCCCAATTAATAATGTTTATGAAGGAGTGGGTGGCATTTTCAGATAGGCCAGTAGGGGGGAGTAACGCAATACACCTGCAAGGGGTCCCAGATGGAAAACACCCTTTTTGAGTACTATCTAGTTGACACGAAATTTAATAATTATTTTTTGGGGGAAAAGGCCACTTATTTCCTAAATTAGGCTTGCAACAACCCACATAATTCCAGGGGGACCATGTCTGAAGGTGTGTAAGGGGCCACATAATTAGGGATGGCGACCCTGTGTGTAATATATATTGACATTCAATTTGCTTCACTCATGATTTTAAAAATGTGTGTGATTAATGACAAACACAAATAAAATATGTTCCTTTTTTTGATACACAGGCAGACCAAAGCCAGGAAGAGACAGGGCCCACAGGGAGCCAGGAAGAGACAGGGCCCACAGGGAGCCAGGAGGAGCCAGGGCCAACTGCAAGGCAGGAGGTGGCAGAGCCCACTGGGAGCCAGGAGGTGGCAGGCCCCAGTGGGACCCAGGAGGCACGCTGGCGGGATACCATCTCCCGGATCCCTTCATTCCGCAATCCCAATAAACGGCTCAGGAGTATGTGACAAATGGAGGAGGAGACCCAGGGCCTGCTTCGCCAAGCTACTGCAGCCATCCGAGAGCCACCCAGTGAAGTTGAGGGGTTCGCAGCGCTCATTGCAGCCAGGCTCTACAATCTGGAGCAGAGCCAGCGTGTGCGCTGCGAACAACTCATCTTCAAAGCCATAAGCATGGCATCCCTGGGGCAGCTCGATGACGACACCGACATTGTGCGGATTGCTCCTCCTGTCCTTGCTGCTCCTCCTGCTCCTGCTCCTGCTCCTCCTCTTCATGAGGCTGCTCTGGCTCCTGGCACTTCATCTCCTCCAGGAACCCAGCCCCCAAGGACTGGGGCTACAGGGAAGGCTGCAGGGAAGACTGCAGAGAAGACTGCAGGGAAGGCTGCTGGGAAGAAAAAGCCCAAAAAATAACACGGTGCCCCTGATGGAATTTTAATGTGGACTCACAGGCTGAATTTGTGGCTTCGGGGACCCTTGTTTTCATAAAAATTCAAGCATGCTCTAAAGTGCTGCCTTCCTTGGCATCTTTGTTTTTATTATGTTGTGTTTTTGGGTTGCCACCATTTTTTATTTGAATTTTTCAGCAGAATAAATGAAATGTTAATTTTTCAGCCAAATTTGACCATGTTTCTTTATTGTAGATTTGAGAGATCATTAGTGAGTGGGCAGACCCATTCCCAAATAAATATTGCAAACATTAACAAGGTAAAAAAACATGCTTGTGGGTGAGTTAAAGAAAAAATTAGGTTGTTGCAGCCACTTCACACACTCCCAAATCAACACAAAATAGAGATTAAAAATAAAATTGGTGACAAAATAAAAATCAAAAAATAAAAAGGTGGACCAATATATATATTTAAAATTTTTAAGATGGAAGATACAACTAAATAACAGAACACAAACATAAACATTATCAAACAAGAAAGAAACTAATTAAAAGCTTGTCATAACTATGTAACAAGATCAGCCGCAACAAACGTCCATTTCTGGGTAGCAGTTAAAAGCAGGGGTTAAAGAAGCGCTTTCTTTTCTTGTCTATAAGCTGAAAAAGACCTTAACGAATGTGCTGATTCCATTCTAAACAGTCGTTTTACATGAATGAGCGCTGCCGTCTCCTAACTTGCTTCTGAGCATGCGCGGGCTTAAAACGACGTTTTTACGTACACACGGTCAATGTTTAGAACACAGAAAACGACGTCGGCCAAAAACGACACATAAAATTGAAGCATGCTTCAATTTTTTTGTGTCGTTTTTTAGAAGACATAAAACGACGTTTTTGCCCACACACAGTCAATTAAATTGACGTTTTTCAAAACGTCGGTTTTTTTCATCGCAGAAAGCGATGGTGTGTACGCGGCATAAGAGTTTGTAAACTGGAAGGATGCAGCTGTGGTACAGCAAACAAATCGATTGAACTGGATTATTGTGCCAACTTTCCAACATGCATTCTCAAATTGTTTTTTTTCTTTGGCTCATAATGAAATCCTGCATCAGTATCCCATAGGTTCTATACTATTAAAACTAGCACAATCTGTTAAAATAAGCTCAACCGTGTTATAATAAATACAGTTTGCTGGTATATACAATATATACAGTATGTTTTATATGACAAGTGCTGGCCACACACAAGCCATTTTTTGGAAAATTTCAACCACTTATACCTTGCTTTCCCAATAACAATTGTTGGTATTGTTGATCCATTACGCCTTTTTTCATTGGCATGCTTGTTAAAAGTGGTTGATATTACCTGAAAATGTATAGTCAGCATTAGGGTGATATATACAATTGGAGCTTTAAATGATATTTTATGTTGACTAATCATAACTTCTTGAAAAATAATGAGGAATATACTGTGTTTGTACTTTCTGACTCCTTATGGCTACACACAGGTTGAGCATACAAGTACGCATTAGAAATAAAGTCTAGTTTGGACATACCATATCTGTGTGTGGATGTTTTCACTGGCCAATGCATTGGGGAGCCTCCATACATTCAGATTGTCCTTAAAGCCCGGGTCTAGTTGAACCACTTACCTTACAATATATATATATATATATATATATATATATATATATATATATATATATATATATATATATATATTTATTATCAATAAACTGTTTTAAATTGTCATAGAAATATATATTTTAAATCAAATCTTTAATACATTAAAAGAAAATAACACGGTGTGGGCAGATTTCTGCCAGTTGCAGGCTGTGTCACGTCAATCCAGCCTGTGTCTTAGAATAAGAGGGAGGTGAAGGTTTCACATTTCATTTTAGACTTTGCCTTTTTTTCTCATCAGGAAGCCCGGAGCAAGAAAAAAATGACATAGGCGCAGGGCGGCATGAAAAGGTGCCCAGCAGCCTGGGCCAGATAGGGTTAAACTTCAGGCGGGAAGCTGTCAGACAGGGGATTGGCCCGTTCATATTTGTGGGAGGGGCAGTGGGAGAGTTACGGCGCGCGGCACAGCGTGAGGCAGGCACTCGAGGAGGAAGAAAGTTCCCGCCCACCCGCCCTACATTATTTGGAGTCTGGTCTGCGAGTACGGGGTGCCGCGTTTTTTTTTTTGTGATCTTTCTTTTATTGATTTGGTTTTTTGGTTGTAGTTGGTTTCCTTTTTGGTATGGTCACGTGGGTGGCGGTTGGGTCTTTGGAGGCATGGTAAAAAAGGTTATGGAATTTAATGGGTGGGGACACATCTCAGGTATGGGTCCCCGGTGAATACCAGTTATGGGGATTAACTGGCAAAGGAATGGTATATATCTGCTGAAGGTGGTCGTCCCCGAGTCGGTGCAATGCGGCAGGGACCAGGTAGTGGTTAAGCAGATATAAGGGAAAATAGTTTGCTGGTTAGTGCCTCCAGGGATCGGCAGCCATAATATGATGCTTTACTTTGTTTTTGGTTATTGTTAAATTATTTATTTAAATAAAAGGGGGCCGTACAACGGCCAATTTTTTCCCAACACCTTTGTGTCAGTCTAGTTAATATCTATAGTGGTGGTACGTAAGGGGAGGTCTTAAGAGGGTTTTTGCAGGAGGCCAGGTACAGTATGGGTTACCTTTTCATGGGTTTAGAATGTTGTATTACCCTCTGAGCATATTTTACTATCTATTGCCAGTGAGTCTTCCCGCTTGATGGATACTTTGGCCGCTGTGCTTCTAGTTATAAACATGAAGTAGTTAAGTACACCATAGGATAATTTATTTTTTCTTATCAAGAGGGATATGACTACTTAACTTCTCTTTGCTCATCTAGCAATAGAGTGCCTTCCTTTAATCTCTGTTTACAGGAAAGTGAGACCATCGTTTGCCAATATTTATGGCTGGCTGCCTATTGCTCTGAAGTGTTTTTGCCTTTTCAGAAATGGAATATACATTTGGCACTTCTGATATCTGGAACACAGATGTAATTTCGCAGGATGGTTAAACACGCTACTTGATAAAACAAATTGGGTAAATAATTTAACATTTGGCGACACTCTTAATCATCAAAGCAGAAAGATTTAAGCATTTTCAACATATATGTTTACATGAAAATAAACTGTAACGTCAATGAAAAAAAAAAAACACACACACAATGTAACCTAGAGCAATTTTCCCATCAAGAGGCAAGAGTATTTTACAGTAGAACTATTCTATGCGGGGGACATCAGCCATGTAATAATGAATAGTATTTTTGTCAATTCCCAACCATTAACCCCTTGGTGCCGAGTGTACGCATATATGCGGCCTCGGCTTTAGGGGGTTATACCGGGATGATACCTGCAGCCTGCGGTACCATTTTTTAGAGCAGCGGTCGGCTTTCCAGGGATAACAACCGATGCATCTAAATGCCGCTCGGCTGTTATACCAGAGGAGTGGGAGGGGAAATCCCCCCTCCCACCGCCTTCCGCCGCTCTTATCGGGCCTCCCCTCCCACCGGGAGATCCAATCCATGAGCCACCACATCCAGCGTCTAGAGACAGGCTGGCACGAAGCCAGAAATGGCTTAGTTCCAGACATGATCAGCTGTGTCTAATGACAGCTGATCACGATATAAACACAAGCTGGTCATCAGCTTTTCTTTCCTCGTGCTGACAGCATGAGAAGGGGAGAAGAGAGCAGATAACCGTCTTTTGTTAAAGAAACATCTAGACTAATAATCAAGGCACTGATTATCAGTGTCCTAATTATAAGTACAGTCCCAACAGCCTATCAGTGTCCATCAGTGCAGCCTCATCAGTGTACATCAGTGAAGATCGCCACACAACTACGCTCGCTGTGATTTACAACATTTCTGGCCCCTCCCCCCACTGCCTTCTGGGAGACACAAAGGTCCCAAATAACAGCGGGACCATTCAGAAAGTGCAGTGCGACTCACACATGCACAGTAGGAAACTGCAAGGCTTCACTTCCTGTTTCCCTTAGTGAAGATGATGGCACCTGCACCCACAGCCAATGAACAAATCAGCTAGGGGGTGTTGAAATTGTGGCCTTATATATTTTTTTAAATGCTGGAACTCCTCTTTAAATACCACCAAAAAAAGCTCTATTTGTGTAAAAAAAAATGATAGAAAAATTCATATGGGTACAGTGTTGCATGACCGCGCAATTGTCATTCAAAGTGTGACAATGCAGAAAGCTGAAAATTTGCCTGGGCAGGAAGGGGTTAAAAGTGCCCAATAGGCAAGTGGTTAAAAAAGCTTCATTATAACTTTCTTTCAAGATCAAATCAATATTATCATGATCTGTTGTCGCGGGGCCTTTAAATGGTGTTGTACCTACTGTTAGGTGCCTACTCTATTCTATTTTATAGGCTAGCTAGCACACATCAAAGTCCTACTCAACTGCGCTCTATGCTTAACACTTATATCTGAAGCCATGGTGGTGTGAGTCTCCATTTTTCCCACTGTTGCTATTTAGGAAAACCTGTAGGGTTAAGAAGTTGAGTGAGCTGTGGCTAAAGGAATGGAAGATTGGGCTTTTGATGAATTATGAATCAACTGCATAATTAGGCCACTTTGAAACAGCGTAGCATGTTTACCTATCCCTAAGTCCTTTGGAGGCTAAATAGGACCTCTTCAGATAAGCCTAAAGATCAAAGGGAAAAGGTTGGATCATGTCTGCAAGGAAATACATTTTGAGGAGTACAATCTAGGGTGCATTGAATTAGTAAGCCTCTAAGTGCTGCAAGATGAGCTTGGGCTAAGTGTGTGTGGCTCTGGAGGCTCCCGGTAATATCACTGGTCTCAGCTCAGTATAAGTTCCCTTCCTCCAACTGAGCTCTACTTCTTTATGGAAAGGTCCTGACATGGTACAAGCAGATCATTACCCACCACAACAAGCATGAGCAAGTTTAATGCATAGCTCCCAACTGCCCCTGATTTCGAGCAATGTCCCTCTGTCCCTCATTGCTCCTCATTTGTCCCTCATTTTGGTCTGATCTATATAGATGTATATAAAATGCACCTTTTATCTATCAAAAAGTGTTTTCAAGGGCTAAACCTTTCATCAGATTTCTAAACTGCTGCATTTGTAAATTCCAAAAGCCAATATACAGGAATAGTAGTGGTAAAAAAAGCACTTGTGGGTTGAACCAATCTTCTTTTTATTTGTACAATTCTCCTTTAAGGGGGCGTGACAAGGGGTGTGTCCTATACCTGCATACTTTTGCTGATAGGTGTCCCTTATTCCCATCTCAAAAAGTTGGGAGGTATGTTAATGTCCAGTATGTGATTTTCTAGATCAGTGATTCACTAAGTAACAAGGGGTAGAAAAAATATATTTATACCAAGACAGTCCTTTCATTAAAAAAAAAAAAATATGGCGAGGAAAAATGCACACTTGGCATCCCCCAATAATGACTTTACAATACTGACAATTATTGTGAAATTACATAAAAGGGATTTTTATTACAACATAATATATTAAAAAAACTCATAAGCATGTACATACTGTATATCATGCCTTACAAAGGATTATTTCATTAAAGCCCAACTCCAGGATATTAGCAACCCCTCCCCACCCCTTATTTCCCCTTATTGTTCACCCTCCTCTAACTAACCGCTGCTATAAAAAAATAAAAATAAATAGAAACTACCTAAATGCCTATTTTATTAACCTAAAGCCACAGTCACATGAATATTCTTCATTTTTCAATTTTACTTCCTGTGGTCCCTCTTCACAGGCAGTGATGTGGACGACTCCTATTGGTGGAGACAACACTTCCAGTGACCAGATCCCCTCTCATAAACTCCAGAGGCAGAAGAAATCATGGGCACGGTGAGGGGACTAGTGCCCTAGAAGATAAAAAGGTGGAAAAAATGTCTTGTCTCCAGGGCAGGAAACTAGCTTGGCCATAGCTCCCAACTATCTCTGATTTCGAGGGACTATCCCTGATTTGGAACAAAGTCCCTCTGTTCCTCTTTACTCCTCATTTGTTCCCTCATTTTGATCTGATCTTTATAGTTGTATATAAAATGTACTATTTATCTTTTTAAAAGTGTTTCCCAGTGCTAAACCCTTCATCCAATTTTTTAATTGCTCCATTTGTAGATTTCAAAAGCCAATATAAAGAAATAGTCGCGGTTGAAAAAAAACACTTGTGGGTTTGACAAATATTTTTTGCATAATGTTCCTTTAGGGGCGTGGCAGTGGGTGTGTATTATGCCTACATACCTTTCCTAATAGGTGTCCCTCATTCACATCTCAAAAAGTTGGTATAACTTGGTCCATAGAGGAAACTGTGACTTTGAGGGGTACCCAGCCAGTGGCCCGGGGGGCACATGTGGCCTGCGTAGCCCTCTGATGTGGCCCGCAACCTCCAGCTCTGGGTTGGAATAGAGTACTGTTATTAAAGGTCAGTTTATTACTAAAATCAGTTTATATGGGCATATCTGTTCTGCAGTGGTTACTGGGCTGCTTTCATACTAATCGGCAGATGCAGAGCAGCTCAACTGTGGGTTACCTGCACTGAGCCATAGACTTCTGTTATTACCTGCAAGTTTGGTGAGCTTTCTAAAAAGTGCAGCAAACCTGCATAATATAATAGAAGTCTATTGTAATGTGCAGAAAAGCCAAAGGTACACTGCGTTGCCCCCACGGTGTGGGTAAACCACAGCGCATCAGTGTGAAAGCAGAAATGGGCCCCTTTCACACGGTCAGTCTGACCCAATTGGACCCTCCATTCACCTCCAAGGAGTGGCAGATGTAAACCGACTTGTGTCCTACCTCCAAACCGATCCGGCTGTGTCCGTGTCCACTCTGCATATGCAGAGCGGACATGGACCTGCCATCCGCCCCCTCCGCTGATTGTGGCCGGCAAACCAGTTACCAAGTCGCTTAAGTGGCCCTTGCACTTCAAAAGGTTGGGCACCTCTGCTTTACGCTGTACAGTGGCTTTGGAAGAGCTATTTGGAATCAAGACTGAGGAGTTTCTGATGTATAATGCACATTTAAATGTCATTTTTGCCGGGAGTTGGGTAAATAAAAGTAAAAAAAATGAGATTGCAGCACATGCCAATGCCCAGTGATCTCTTTTAAATTAGGAATCTTCCAAGGCCAAAATTAGTAAATCAATGTATACTGACATATGAATATACCAAACAGACGATGGGGACATTATGATTTTCAGATAAACCATTAATCCTAAAATTCTGTTTATTTTATGTGATATTTACAAGATCATATTCATCTGTTGAAAAGAAGAAAAAGCAAACAATAAGTTGGCAGATGTTTCTACAACTCAATATGCTCTAAACTATATTGATTATTTTCAGGCTTGACCAGCTGGAAATGGTGTGTTTTTAATTTGATAATAAAGAAAAAGACCGATATAGTTGGGCAGCAATGAAAACATAAAGCACAATTGAACTGTGTCTGAGCATCACAAGCTGAAGAAACTATGTCATTAATTTTTATTAATTAAAGCAAACTCACCCATCCATTCATGTCTCCATGCTTTTTTTTTTCGTTGAGAGATCCCTTTTATTAAACCCATCCTAGCATTTCTAGCCACGGTTATCTTGGGTAAATGCAGATGTTTCATGTAGCATTTACTTCCTAGAATCCCCCTGCCCTTAGCTCAGGCATGCAAGAAGGAGGGTGTGCTATAGCTGAAGAAGCCCTTCCTCCCCATCAAAGACTCCTGGGATGTATTACATAAATTTGGCCCAGGCCAGAAACCAAGAAGCAATTGTAGAAATGTAAAAAGATAGTAGAACTATAAGCATTTTTTATTTTTATTTTGGATAGAGTTAAGGCCCGTACACAAGATTAGAAAATCAGAAGTAAAATTTTGTCTGAATTTCGTTAGTATGGTGCTTTTGACAGCCGATTACGGATTTTTGGACGAAATATTCGTTTAACCACTTCAGCCACAGAAGAATTTACCCCCTCCTGACAAGAGCACTTTTTGCGATTCGGCACTGCGTGGCTTTAACTGACAATTGTGCGGTCGTGCGACGTTTCACCCAGTCAAAATGTACGTTTTTTTCCCCCCACAAATATAGCTTTCTTTTGGTGCCATTTGATCACCCCTATGATTTTTATGCGCTATAAACAAAAGAAGAGTGACAATTTTTGTATCTGTTTAAATAAGGATTAAAAAAAAAAAGTTAATGCTGATTGAGAGAGTTTACTTCTGCTTTAATAGAAGCTTTACTCTTCCCTGCTCTTTCACAAACCATATAGAAGGTTTTAAATTTAGGTGTTTTGGGGACCAAAAGGGCCAGTGTTAAGGCTCCAACCACAACAATTGTGAATGGGGCCAACTGAAATTATATGTAGGAGACTGGCCATGACATCCTCCTTTACAGGACTTTGATGGCCCAATTAGAAGTACACAAAAGATATGTAAATAGAAGTATACAACGTTTACTGGTAAATAAAATAAAATTGATCAATAAGTGGCTATAGACATATATTGAATGCATATACAAGGCAAAAATGCAGCTCTAGAGGGGTCTAAGAGCTACCGTGATCAAATCACCATTGCAGGACATGCGGACCATACCCAACGAATTTCAGAAACCTCTTTCTTCAGGGGTGTATAGAGCAGTTTTACTTCTATATTTAAAAACAAACAAAAAATTATTATAGATAACATGCACATGCAAACAGTTGTTGTTCAACGAGAGAACATCAAAATAAGGGCGTATAAGAAAAAACACACTAACATGTTGCCAAAATGGATACAGGTACATGTCACAACCACATAGCGATTTGTACAAGCCGGACAGTCATGCCCCAACCAGGATCCAGGCGGTGCAGCCAAAGGCCTTCAAAGATATATACCGTCCATATGTATGCAGCAGGGCTATTGCTAAAATTATTATCAATAGCAAGCAATTTACTTTTGTTCAGTCAGGCCTAGGACAGCACAAAACCTAAATACACTACTGGCTTTAAGACCTGCAATATGCTTCAAGTTCCCTTCAGCTTTTAGAACTACAGTAAAAGAGCAAAAAAAAACATAACTAAAACAAAATTAGGAATTGCATGTGTGCTCACACTAGCAAACCAGAGTGTTTTAAGTGGAAAACAGAAACAATATCTGTGTGTCATGGTCCCTAGTTAATATGAAAACCAAAAACGTTGTGGCAGGGACACAGTATTGTAGTAACCCTGTCATCAACTAATTTGTATTACTGTAGATTGTAATAGATTACCTCCTGTTTATAGCAATAAAATCACACAAACAAAAACGCTATACTTATGGTGAGGTTGTAGTCTCATGTAAATCTCAGCAAACCAGTGGCGGCCCGCCCATAGGGGGCGCCCGGGCGCCGCCCCCCCTCCTGTAGGCAAAAAAAATATATATATATATATATATATATATATATATATATATATATATTGGCCCCTTTAAGAAAGAAACTTAAAAAAAAAAAAATTCTTTAATGGGTTGGGATTGAGCGCCGGCCACCATTTCCCTATGAAGCGCCGCGTCACTACAATCTAGACATGGCGCTTTATTTGCGGGCTTTTAGCTTGAATATGGGTGCATTGAAAAGCGCTGATATGCTTCCCGTGCCTCTCTATGAGCGCCGGGAGCATTACTACTGTGACTTCCGGCTATTCGTCTTACAGACGAAAATCGGAAATGACGTCACGCAGCACTTTCTCTGAAGTTCACACTGCCCGAGCGGAGTGAAGCTGGCGCTGCTAAGGTAAGCCAGCCAAGCCACACTCAGTTCAAAATGGATTTGATTTATCGCCCCATTAGGTCATCAGCGGACAGCGGTGCACTGCCTGATCCCCACCCATCCACCTTGGAGCCTGTTATTGTATTTAGACTGCTGGGACTTGTAGTTCTCCATCATCTCCTGGGGCTCAGGTGCATGCAATCCACCCTCTATGGGACTACAAGTCCCAGCAGTGAGAAAAACTGAACAAATATGGTGGATTGCATGCACCTGAGCCCCAGGAGATGATGGAGAACTACAAGTCCCAGCAGGTTATAATATAAAGCTCCGAGGTGGATGGATGTCTGGACAGTGACAATTGATGGGCACAGTGGTGACATTTGATGGGCACAGTGATGACAAATGGTGGCACAGTGGTGACAATTGATGGCACAGAGGTAACAATTGATGGCATGGCACAGTGGTGACAATTGATGGCATGGCAAAGTGGTGACAATTGATGGCATGGCAAAGTGGTGACAAATGATGGCATAGTGGCTGTGTTTGATGGCATGGCACAGTGGTTGCGTTTTGATGGCACAGTGGTTGCGTTTTGATGGCACAGTGGTTGCGTTTTGATGGCACAGTGGTTGCGTTTTGATGGCACAGTGGTGATAATTGATAGGCCGAGTGAGGCTGCAATTGTTTTTTTTTTTTTTTTTTTTTGCGCCCCCCCCAAAAAATTTGAGCACCAGCCGCCACTGCAGCAAACTCTGATAACCAACAGTTCCCCTACCCATCCAGACCTCTAAGCAATCAATCACATCACCCACGAACCTCATGCATATAAAACCTAACTAAGCTCCAGGTATATGAGAGCCAAAATATGCTTAGAGTGAATTTGGAGTCTGCAGTAAATATTAAACATTTTCTACAGTGGCAAAGACAGAAAGTGTACATGCAATGGGACAGTAAATTGTAAGCTTACACTATAATGTAGATGTAAAACTGAACTGGATGACATTGTGTTTGCTAAACCACAAGGTATCATAAACAATAAGTAAAAGAAAAAAGAAAATACTGCGCAAATGGTGAAAAAATGAAATAATAAAATGTGTAAAAAGCTGCAGCAATAAATGTATAGGATTCAATACATAGCATATAATTCAATTAAACTGATATAAAAATACATAACTAATGATTAATAAATGACAGTGAAAACAGCAATAATCAGATGATATAGTAGGTTAAAACCACAAGTATCACAAAATAATTATTACAGTGGAACCTCGGTTTACGAGTAACTTGGTTTGAGAGCATTTTGATTTGTGAGCAATTTTTTTTTAAATTTTAACTCGGTTTGTGAGTGTTGACTCGCAAGACGAGCAGAATTCAAGCTAAATGGACATGCAGTACCTCATTTGGCCTGAGATACGGGGGCGCAGAAGCCAAGCAGAGCCAAAAATAGGCCTGCAGTACCTCATTTGGCCTGAGGTACGGGAGCGCATGAGCCGAGAAAAGCCGAACATTGGCCTGGAGTGTTGTCACCATAAAACAAGACGTGCCTGAACAAGAACCTTAATAGCAGAATATTAAGACAGGTATCAAAATAACTCAACACAGCCATTAATGTCTAAACCACTGACAACAAAAGTGAGTACACCCCTAAGTGAAAATGTCCAAATAGGGCCCAAAGTGTCAATATTTAGTTTGGCGACCATTATTTTCCAGTACTGCCTTAACCCTCTTGGGCATGGGGTTCACTAGAGCTTCACAGGTTGCCACTGGAGTCCTCTTTCACTCCTCCATGACGACATCACAGAGCTGGTGAATGTTAGTGACCTTGTGCTCCTCCACCTTCCATTTGGGGATGCCCTACAGATGCTCAATAGGGTTTAGGTGTGGGGACATGCTTGGCCAGTCCATCACCTTTACCCTCAGCTTCTTTAGCAAGGCAGTGGTCGTCTTGGAGGTGTGTTTGGGGTAATTAACATGTTGGAATACTGTCCTGCGGCCTAGTCTCCAAAGGGAGGAGATCATGCTTTGCTTCAGTAAGTCACAGTACATGTTGTCAGCCATGGTTTCCTCAATGAAATGTAGCTCTCCAGTGCCAGCAACACTCATGTAGCCCCAGACCATTACACTCCTACCACCATGCTTGACTGTAGGCAAGACACACTTGTCTTTGTACTCCTCACCTGGTTGCCGCCACACATGCTTGACACCATCTGAACCAAGTACGTTTTTCTTGGTCTCATCAGACCACAGGACATGGTTCCAGTAATCCATGTCCTTTGTCTACTTGTCTTCAGCAAACTGTTTGCAGACTTTCTTATGCATCATCTTTAGAAGAGGCTTCCTTCTGGGATGACAGCCATGCAGACCAATTTGATGCAGTGTCTGGCATATGGTCTGAGCACTGACAGGCTGACCCCCCACCCTTTCAACCTCTGGCAGCACTCATACGTGTATTTCCCAAAGACAACCTCTGGATATGACGCTGAGCACGTGTACTCAACTTCTTTGGTCGACCATGGTGAGGCCTATTCTGAGTGGAACCTGTCCTGTTAAACTGCTGTATGGTCTTGGCCACCGTGCTGCAGCTCAGTTTTAGGGTCTTGGCAATTTTCTTATAGCCAGGGCCATCTTTATGTAGAGCACCAATTTTTTTTTCAGATCCTCATGCCTTGTACACACGATCGGTTTTCCTGGCAGTAAAATATCCGCCGGGAAAACCGAGGGGAAAACCGAGAACCTGCTCGGCAGAATTTTCCCCCAGCCAGTTTTCCTGGCAGGAAAACTGCCATGAGAGCTTTGGCCGGGAATCCCGGCCGTGTGTATGCTCCATCGCAGTGTTTCAAATAGGGAAACTGCCGGGAAAAAGGCCGCCGGGAATCATGGCAGGAAAAAAGAAAACATGTTCTCATTTTTCCCGCTGGGATTCCCAGCGGTTTTCCTGAAGGGAAAACTGCGATGGAGCATACACACGGCCTGGGAATCCCGGCCAAAAGCTCTCATGGCAGTTTTCCTGCCAGGAAAACTGGTTGTGTGTACGAGGCATCAGAGATTTCTTTGCCATGAGGTGCCATGCTGAACTTCCAGTGACCAGTATGAGAGAGTGAGAGCAATAACACCAAATGTAACACACCTGCTCCCCATTCAAACCTGCCGTTTTCAAGAAAAATGTAAGTGTATCTCAAAACAAAATGTTTGCTTTTAGTTTTTGATAGAGTAGCAAAGGGTTAGACCCACTGTCCAATTTTTGTTACTGTGCACATCCCAAATCATTCTCTCTACTTGACCTTGTAACACAAACATGTCACATGACACTGGGGAGGGAAAATGGCTAATTGGACCCAATTTGGACATTTTCACTTATGAGTGTACTCACTTTTGTTGCCAGCGGTTTAGACATTAATGGCTGTGTGTTGACTTATTTTGAGGTTTACAGCAAATTTACACTGTTATACAAGCTTTACACTCACTACTTTACATTGTAGCAAAGTGTAATTTCTTCAGTGTTGTCACATGAAAAGATATATTAAAATATTTACAAAAATGTGAGGAGTGTACTCACTTTTGAGAAAAACTGTAATTGTAATGAAACTTGCGAGTCAAAAATTATCAAAAAAATCTTTTGGAATGATGTAGTCAAGTTAAAAATGATATGCAATTTTGCTGATTTTGTTTACAGCTAATTTAATAGATACTTGACTTTATATAGATACGTAAAACAGTTATTATAGAAAGAACTATGAACACAAAGCTGTGAAGGATATCAGGTCAGAGATGCCTGGCAAAAGGCAGAACCATTTTTATTATCTCCTTGCCGAGTTGGATTTTATTATAACTCTTTTGCATTTTTCTCTAAGCTGACCACTTTCTTAATTAGTGTTGTGCACATATTTTCCAACAGCAGTTATCACGTCTATGTGATATAGTTTATCATTAGAAAACTTTATCTGAAGGAATTTATTAGAAGAAAAACCCACTAAACCAAAGTTCAACTTGATCCCAAAATAAATATAAAGACCTTAAAGCATCACCAAGGCTAAAACATATATAACAACATAATGTACAGCCTGGCTAAGCATTTTAGCGTATATTACCAACGCATTTCAAGAACCTTGTGAATAATTTAAGCTCGAGGCAAAGCATGTAGTGTAAAATCTCCGGCAAAACTTAAGCCAGCAGTGCATTAATATTCAAAGTTCACATATTTAAACCCTAGAGTAATGCTTGAGATTTAATGGCTGCAGATCATCTTCTTACATGCAACTTTAGGGATTTTGCATAAATTGCTTTAACTTTTGGAACAGGGTAAACTGTTAAAAAAATATAGAGTGGCTGTGAGTAAATATACACTAAGAATTGACATATGTGCTGAAGATGGATATACAGTACTGTATGATTTGTATATCATTTAAATGTAAACCTGCAATTTTCAAGAAAATTAAAGGAGTTGTAAAGGAAAAAATTGCTTTGCTCAAATGACTGTTTACAGGGTATAGAGACATAATAGTTAACTGATTCCTTTTAAAAACGATTAAAAATAGATAAAAAAACAATCATATAATGTACCTTTAGTTTCAGTTTCGTTTTTGCATGTTATGCTGCCTCTGTGCTGTATAGAGCCATAGAGAAGTGAGGCTTTGGAAAACGAAACTAGAATCTCCCAGTACTGTGGTCCAAAGGAAACAGACAACCAGGAAGTGTCCAGAACAGAGAAGAATTACAGCAACATCAGAGCAAAAATGAACAATGAGGACATGAAACCAGGACTGCAGTAAGGTAAAGGAAGCTATTTAGCTAAAAAAAAATTCCTTTAGTGACCCTTTAAAGCAGGGGTGCCCAACCTTTTGAAGAGCAAGGGCCACTTAAGCAACATGGTAACAAGTCGAGGGCCACAATGAGCAGAGCGGGCGGATGACAGGTCACGGCTACGCTATGGCCCTCCGATCCGAAAGGGTACAGGCGCTGTAGAGGAAGCATCGGCTTATGGGACTCTGCTCCGCAGCCGCTTTCTTCCTCTACCACCATCTTCATTCACAACACTGATGCTGTGGTATGGCGGGTCGGCAACCTGCGATCTGGGCTTGCCAACCCACTTTACAGAGCAGGGGGTCGCGGGCCACATCAGAGGGCTCCGCGGGCCACTGGTTGGCCACCCCTGCTTTAAAGTGTATCTCAAGCCAAAATTTTAATTTTTAGTTTTTGATTGAGTGTCGAACGGTTAGACCCACTATCCAATTCGTATTACTGTGTACATCCCAATTGAGAGATTAATCCTCTCTATTTGTCTTGGTGACCATGATCACTGAGAAAGAAAGTGAGAGGAAATCCAACATTTTAGAGAAAATTTCCATTGCAACTTCCTGCTGTGTCTCTGGGACAGGAAGTGAAAGGAATGCCCCCCCAATGGTACAAAAAGCCTACCAGGAGTTTTAAGACTTTACAGCTCTGTTCAAAACAAAACAAAATTTGGCTGTATATAGAATTTATTAAAGGGAACACACGTTTTCTATATTATGTTTAGGGTTTTAGTACAGTAAATATAATATATATAAATATAATAGCCAATTTGTAGCTCTTTACATTCAACAAATTACATTCTGGTCTCATCTTTGCACATTTATCTATTTCTAGCTGCTGCAAGCAAATGTTATTTATAGAGCCCAATAGTTCAAGCTCATATTTACACATACAACTAAATGGGTCAGATAAAGTCACTTCACCCTGCCTTTCACCTCTGTTTTGGCATTTGATGATAGAAAGAAAAACTGATAAAAAAAAAACAGCTTCTGTTCTCCCTGTAGAAAATACAAGCGTTTTATCAATAATGCAAAAATAGGGAAAAATGTAAGACACCAATCAATAATGATGTTTAACCACTTGAGAACCGCGCTATAGACAAAAGACGTCCACAGCGCAGCTCTCAACTGCCGGGTGGATGTCCCTGGACGTCCTGCTGTTTACATTCCCCCCGCGCGCTGCCGAGGGCGCGCAGCGGGGAAAAACTGTGCCCACCATGTCACGTGATGCCAATGCACGTCCACGCTTGGGTTGGAAACCTCTGACGATTCCCTTCATTGAGAAGCAGAGACCTAGGGCTGGGGAATAAGCCTCAAGCGTGTGTGATCTCTCTAACCAAGGGATCATACAATCTGGTAAGCGGCTGCTACCTAGCGGTGGAGGATCCCTTTTACTATCTATATCACTCCTTCTTGGGTGCTGTATACATGTCACCGCGGTGTCTGGGTATATTTCTATATTATTCACAGAGAGACACTGATCAATGTTATATAAGCTTTCTTTTTTTCTATATTTATTTGTATGATTTATTGTCACAGTGATCACTCACTCAACGTAGTGGAGGAGACATGAGTCTCTTCACTTTATGTGTATGCACAATACATACTTATACACTTCTTTTTAATTTTAATATCACAGATATTTGCGCAGCTTATAATTTTTTGTTGTTCTGTGGTGTGTGTGTCTCACATGAAAGTTGCAGCAGTATCATTCACCAATCTTTAAGGGACCAGTGCAGTAATTAACATTTTCCATTGTACATCCAGAACCATCATGTGTGGCACAGACCCATCCTAAATCATGTATTTCCACCTACATACAGTACATCAGTGCCAGGTATGGCACATATGGCTCTGTGAAGTGGGACGTTGGGAACATCCAACTGTTTGTTAGATACTGTAAGGGGAACATGCTAAAGCCTAGTATACACTCAGGCCCGGACTCAGAAAGGACTTACGACGGCGTATCTCCAGATACGCCGTTGTATCTATGTGCTTATTCATGAACTGAGATACGCCTGAATTTTGCAAAATACGACCGACGTAAGTCTCCTTACGCCGTCGTATCCTGGGTGCATATTTATGCTGGCCGCTAGGGGCGCTTCCGTAGATTTACGCGTCGAATGTGTAAATGAGCTAGATACGCCGATTCACAAACGTACTTGCGCCCGTCACAGTAAGCTACGCCGTTTGCGTAAGGCGTAAGTTGGGCGTAACCTTACCCCTCATAAAGCAGGGGTAAGTCATGTTAAGTTATGGACGTCGAAAACGTCGGAACAGCCGTCGTATTTTACGTCGTTTACGTAAGTCGTACGTGAATGGGGCTGGGCGTAGGTTACGTTCACGTCGTATGAATGGAGCCCGGCGTATCTTAGGGAGTAAATTCGATGTGATTCTGAGCATGCGCGCGCATGTGCCTTTCGTTTGGCCATGCATTTACATGGGGTCACACTTCATTATAATACAACACGCCCACCTTCCACCTACTTTGAATTAGGCGTGCTTACGCCGGCCGATTTACTTTACGCCGGCGCAACGTTGTCGAAGAGGGCTTTGTGAATACAGTACGAGCCTCTCCAAGTTACGTCGGCGTAGCGCATATGAGATGCGCTACGCCAAACTAAAGATGCGCCGATCTCTCTGAATCCCGGTCTCAGTTTTTTAGTTCAACCCAGCAGGCAAATCACACAAAAACTGAGGAGCTTGGGGGGAGCTCAATATACTAACTATACAATGTTAGTACATCAATCTCTCCGCTAAGCTATTGTGTTCTGACATCGGGACTCCCCGCCAGAACACACCAGTCAGCGTTTGCAGCCATTGGCTGAGAACGCAGATCGGATGCTGATCAGAAGATGTTTTTTCTGGCATACCCCTTCGACAGAAGCTGGATGTTTGTCTGGATTCTGTTGAACAGGCTGACGTACACAGTGGCCGAATGTTGGCCGGTTTCTGTTGAACTGCCCGATACCGGCGGAGATTCGGCCAGTGTGTACCATGCTTTAACTGGAAGTTGTAAACCATGCAAGGGACAAGGACACCTAGGAACAGTTCAATCAGGTTTGTCCTGCATCTTTATTCAGCAAGGCAGCAAACAGACATGAGTTGAATACAGGAAGGCTTTGTGGAGCTAGTCCATAGCTTATAACAAACAAAACATCTGCTTGTCTATGTCACTAACTAAACTCGGGTCAGTTCCTTATTAACAGGACACCCTCCAGTGGATACCCCAAAACAAATAGGTACACACCTCCCAACTTTTTGAGATGAGAACGAGGGACACCTATTATTATAATTAAGCATAGGATACACCCCCTGCCACACCCCCCTTAAAGGAGAATTATACAAAAAAGTTATTAGTTGACCCCCCCCCCCCCCCCCCAAGTGCTTTTTATACTATCACTATTACTTTAAATTGGCTTTTGAAATTTACCAATGGAGCAATTTAGAAATTGGATTAAAGGTTTAGCTCTGGCAAACACTTTTTGAAAGATAAAAAAGTGCATTTTATATACAACTATATAGATCAGATCAAAATGAGGGACAAATGAGGAGGAAAAAAGGAACAGAGGGACTTTGTTCCGGATCAGGGGCATTTTCTGGAAATCAGAGACAATTGGGAGCCATGTAGCTATTAATATTCTGTCAAGCACTGTAAATGATACAAAGGAAGTAAATATTACACAAATTTCAAATCGCTGAATTCCTTTCCTTGTGCTTCCATTGTGAACTGCAATGAGATACAACTGGAGAGGCATATTTCATTTATTTGCTGGTTTACCTCACACAAGGACACAGAACTGAGTCACATTAACAGAAGGCAATGCTTGCTGTCAGTGAATTATCTGACAATATTTGGCTCACGTTTACATAAAAAGACACCCTTCTGGACTAAACAAATGTTAAAAGGAATGAAGCATCTGAAATATGAATATTACACCAGATGCACATATCCCTCAAATGAAGTGTTAGTAAACGTGATATGAAAGCACATCTATCTGTAATATTATGTGCATTCAACAGCATTTGATGCAAATCAGGACCTTGATATAAGTAACTTTTCAATTTTTTTTTATAATAAAAAAAATATGGAGACGGCTCATAGGTAGGTGGTCTACTAAAACATGGATGGTTGCACACTACAACAGTGCATTATCTGGTTTCACTGCTGTGAGGGGCGCACCCTTCAGATTTCTCCTATGGTCTTGAAGCAACATTTTCAATTATGGCATCAGCCTTTAAACTAGGGGTGGTTATGACCCACTGCTTCAATAAGCATACCAATGCATACCACTCCAGGTGGGTCCACTCTTGTTCACAACAAATGCAAAAATTGGAGTATGGCTTCATTTAAAAGGCATAGTAATAAATAGCAACATACCATCATCCAAATTACTCAAGCAAGACAGGAAGGAGTGGGGGCAAGGGGATAGTGGCTGAGACTAACCCTGTAGCATCTCCACCCAGAAAATTACTGGACTATCTCGGTACTGGTGATAACAGAATACAATATAATATAAAAAGAATTAGTTTATTATAAATAAAAAACAAATATACAGTTAACATTATTAAAAAAAAAAAAAAAGACCCCTGAACGTCTGTTTTTTTCTTTTTAATAATGTTAACTGTATATTTGTTTTTTATTTATAACTAGCTAAATACCCGGCGTTGCCCGGTCTTCCTATCTTAACCTTTTGGGGAGGAAAATCATAGTAATATAAATATACCCATCTTTTATATAAGGGTGTAGGTAAGGGTTAATTTAACTGTCATATATTTTTATTTGGCATAAAAGTAATATGTGTACCAGGTATTATTGAAATATCTCCAGGCGTACAGAAGTTATGTGGGAACATACATTTTCCATTGATTTGCATGGGACTTTAAACAAAAACCCCGACCCTCACAAAGTGTTATCGAAATATCTACAGCCGTTTGGAAGTTATGAAGTAACATGTATTTCCCATAGAGTTGAATGGGACTTTAAAGGAAAACCCTGACCATGGCAAATGGGGGTGGGTAAGGGTTAAACCACATATCCTATGTTTGTTGCTGACATATAAGTAACATGTGTGCCAAGTTTCATGTTAATATCTTTAGCCGTTTGGACGTGATGCTGGAACATGAAGTAACATGTATTTCCCATAGAGTTGAATGGGACTTTAAAGAAAAACCCCGACCATGGCAAATGGGGGTGGGTAAGGGTTAAACCACCTATCCTATGTTTGTTGCTGACATATAAGTAACATGTGTGCCAAGTTTCATGTTAATATCTTTAGCCGTTTGGACGTGATGCTGGAACATACATACATACACACACACACACGTTGAGTTTTATATATATAGATAAACAAATTATTTTTATATTATATTGTATTCTGTTAACACCAGTACCGAGATAGTCCAGTAATTTTCTGGGTGGAGATGCTACAGGGTTAGTCTCAGCCACTATCCCCTTGCCCCCACTCCTTCCTGTCTTGTTCACAACAAAGGTGGTTGCACAGCCAGGTTTTTTCTGTTTACCAAGAATCCAAAAAATATGGGTGATGGGACAACCAGCGTATATTGCATTTAAAGTGGTACAAATGAAAAAATCTGACGAACCTCTTATGCTAAAAATGTGCTTAATTTTTTCATTTCACTCATACTGTTAATAAGGCAGATAAAGAGGGAAAACATATCAAAGACATGAAACAAAAAGACTCAAAAAGATCGATATGGCCGATCATGAGGGTTATTTCTACATGATGCAGGGACATTATTAGTATCAAGAGACCAATGTATACATACAAATGATATTAAGAATTTACCAACAGGCCGGGTTTCTTGTCTGGGTGAGACTGTAAGTCAGGTGTGCCCAACCAGTGGCCACGGGGGCCACTTGTGGCCCGCAGAGCCCTCTTATGTGGCCCTCGACCTTGTGCTCTGGAATGGCAGGTCAGCAAGCCAAGATCATGGGTTGCTGACCCGCTATTCCAGAGCATCAGTCTTGTGAATGAAGTCGGCGGTAGAGGAAGAAAGCCGCTGTGGAGCAGAGCCACATAAGCCGATGTTTCTTGTATAGTGCCATCTACTGTCACAGGTGGAGTGATAACAAATGCACTCTGTCTGGGACAGCAACAGCTGGAAATACTTGAATGAAAGACTGTTATTAAATGTAAGCTTATTATTAAAATCGCAGTGTATATATGGGCATATCTGTTTTGCAGTGGTTACTGTTTACACCCACCCACCTACCACTGATCCGCTTAAAAAACAGAAGGGGGTCCGTCCCCTTCCATCAGAGTGGATCGGATCGAAGGGCCCATAGAGTAGAGTGGGCTGGGTCCGTGTCCGCTCTGAATATGCAGACTGGACACAGACCTGTTACCTGCCAGCTCCACTGATCGTGGCCCGTGACCAAGTCGCTTAAGTGGCCCTCGCTCTTCAAAAGGTTGGGCACTCCTGCTGTAAGTGAACCATCATAAAGACAAACACTGTGTAATATTTTTAGGCCTCTTCAAGAGGTAAAAAAAAAACATATATAGTAACTAGGGTTCTCAAAATCAGAAAGAGGAAAAAGAAGTGGGGAGGTTAAGTTGAAGGCAGTCAGGGCTGTGCCATCCCAGACCTCATGCATCCATAGACAAGTATTGTATGCAGGGTTGCCATGTTTTATTCAATTTAGCTTAGTTTTTAAGGAGGGTGCAGGCCACCTTCTCACTAATCATGGTCCAGTTTAATTGTTGTTTTATATAGTCACTACTGACTGGTTTTAACAATGTGCAACTAGCAGCCAGGATCATGTATGAAATTAAGCGTATGGTGTGTTTAGTAAGACTCATCAAAATTTCTGAAAGACAGCAATTTCCAGAGATCGAACAAGATTCACGTCTTAACTGAACAGATTAAAATAAACACTCTGATCCAAAACCTGATCACCTTGGGATACCGTCACCATCTCTCTTCACTTTTAACTCAAATCTCAAAATCAGTTCCTAAGTTAAAACTAATCTTAGAAAGTATTATTTTACTGAAAGGGTAGTTGATGCTTAACCACTTCCCGACCGCCGCATGTACATATACGTCGGCAGAATGGCACGTACAGGCACATTGGTGTACCTGTACGTCCCTGCCTAGACGTGGGTCGGGGGTCCGATCGGGACCCCCCCCCCGCTACATGCGGCGGTCGGGTTCCCTCGGGGAGCGATCCGAGTAGACGGCGCGGCTATTTGTTTATAGCCGCTCCGTCACGATCACTCCCCGGAGCTGAAGAACGGGGAGAGCCGTATGTAAACACGGCTTCCCCATGCTTCACTGTGGCGCTGCATCGATCGAGTGATCCCTTATATAGGGAGACTCGATCGATGACGTCATTCCTACAGCCACACCCCCCTACAGTTGTAAACACACACTAAGTGAACACTAAATCCTACAGCGCCCCCTGTGGTTAACTCCCAAACTGCAACTGTCATTTTCACAATAAAGAATGCAATTTAAATGCATTTTTTGCTGTGAAAATGACAATGGTCCCAAAAATGTTTCAAAATTGTCCGAAGTGTCCGCCATAATGTCGCAGTCACGAAAAAAATAATAATTAATAAAAATGCAATAAAACTATCCCCTATTTTGTAAACGCTACAAATTTTGCGCAAACCAACCGATAAACGCTTATTGCGATTTTTTTTGCCAAAAATAGGTAGAAGAATACGTATCGGCCTAAACTGAGGAAAAACATTTTTTTATATATGTTTTTGGGGGGTATTTATTATAGCAAAAAGTAAAAAATATTGCATTTTTTTCAAAATTGTCGCTCTATTTTTGTTTGTAGCGCAAAAAATAAAAACCGCAAAGGTGATCAAATACCACCAAAAGAAAGCCCTATTTGTGGGGAAAAAAGGACGCCAATTTTGTTTGGGAGCCATGTCGCACGACCGCGCAATTGTCTGTTAAAGCGACGCAGTGCCGAATTGTAAAAACCCCTTGGGTCATGTAGCAGCATATTGGTCCGGTCCTTAAGTGGTTAATAGACTTCCAGCAGAGTTAGTTAGTAAGTGGCTTCAAACATGCCTGGGACAAACAGACCTATTACAAAAGTAAACAAAAAAAAACATAAAAAATACAAAAACATGTAAAAAAAAAAGGCAGACCACTTCTTTCTACCATCACTTTTCTTTGTTTCAATGCTCATAACAAAGGGACTAGTACCTGTTAACGATTAGTGAGATCAATTCAATAAAAAAATATTAATGAGATCACAATAAACACTAAAATTTACACAAAGACCAATATAAATTTCTCCTAAAACTTTTGTCTGAACATTATATAAGGACATGGGCTGAACAAAACACATAGACATAGTTATTCACAGTTATATTCAGGTACTGGTCATAAACAATACAGTAAACTGCAGGAAAAGCACCATAAAAAAAAAAGAAACCATGAGAATAAGTACACAAAGAAAAATAATCAAATGAATCAAGGAAATAAAACATCAGGGAAACAAGATAGCAAAGAAAAATCAGACACAGTAAGTATCACCAGTCGCATTATGTTCGTAAAAAAAATACTTTTATACAGGTTTGAATAACTATGGCCCACTGCTTGCCATTTATTAGCACTTCACAAAAAAAAAATGTGATGATCACCATCACTTATTAGCTTCTATGCAAATAAAGTAGATAAATGTGTTTGCTGTATTTTGTGATTTTAAATGGTTTGAAAAAATATCCTGCAAAGAAAACATAAAAAGGACTTCTAAATGAAAGCATAGAAACTATCGAACGCTGTATTGACTAATTTGACTGCCGGGCCCTTGGAACAAACACAGTTATGAAGAAGTGACATTATCGTGATAAATGAAGCCATACATTTTGCTCAGGGTAATTTTAAAACAATGATTTCCTTTTCCATGAGGAAATCATATGAGTAATTAACATTTTGAAGCTGAATTGTTGAATGGTTTGTCTTGTGTTTCTTAATTGAGTTTCTTTGTGGCTGATATGTAGTTTTTCTTCTCCATTCTTTACCACTCTGGTGAAAGACAGATAAACTTTTCCTAAATGTCAGTGGAGTGAAATGGCATAATTTCTCGCTTCTGATAAGAATAATTCACTCTTTCACGTTGACTTTCTTTAAATTTGATTGCTGTAAGAGTTTAAATGTGCTGAACTAGTAAATCATTTACGAGCGCTCATACTTATTTTGCATACTTGATTATTTCTCTTCAGAAATAGCAGCTCCAAGTAGGAAGTTATTATGAGGTAATCAAATCATGATTGCAAGTGATTAAGATCCGCTAAATGGACAAGCTTCCAGCATTTATCACTCTTTGTAAAGTTTGAAATACTTCCTCTTAAGAGTTATTGTTAAAGTCTCGGATATGTCTCTGTGATGCAGTCACTGTAGCCTCAGGGGCTTATGACAATTCTGTTCTTTCAATCCTTTAGAACACCTTAAAGTTTAACAGTACTTTCACTAAAAGTTATGCATTTGTACTTTTCTCGGCAGCTTCTTCGAAATAGGAAAAGAATACTAGCAATACTGCCTGAAACCTCCTGACTTTGGGGAAAACTAACATCCCTGTAAGTAAGTTGCTTATTCAGCTCAATGCAGAACATTAAGAGCCTGTCTTGAGACAGTTTCTTCTAGTGGTGGCCTCAACTCAACTTCAGCTTTTGTAAAACTTTATCAAATAATTTGCACTAGACCTGGAAAAATAGAAAATGTAGCTTTCACTGCAATACCCATCCATTTCTGTGGCACTGTCTATCAAATACACTATGTTCTTCCCTATGGTTGCTGCTGCCCTTCAGAGGTTGACTGATACTTAGTGCCATTTAGTCCACTTTCTATAAGCCCAGGAAATCAGGGATACACCTGTAGCACTACCCCCGAAGGAGCTGCTAGTTTGTTTTGGTTGGCATGTTACCTCATGTTTTCTCCGCCGTCTAGGGTAGGGATGAGCCAAACACCCCCCCCCCCCCCCGTTCGTTTTTCACCAGAACCTTCGGACGGACCGAATGTTCGCGCGAACATTTAGAACCCCATTGACGTCTATGGGACTCGAACGTTCAAATTCAAAAGTGCTAATTTTAAAGCCTAATATGCAAGTTATTGTCGTAAAACATCTTTGATAACCCGGGTCTTGCCCCAGGGAACATGTATCAATGGAAAAAAAGTTCTAAAAACGGTCGTTTTTTCAGGAGCAGTGATTTTAATGATGCTTAAATAAAAAAAATTAAAAAAATTAAAAATCCCTTTAAATATCGTACCTGCTGGGTGTCTATAGTATGCCTGCGAAAACGTCTTTGAGAACCCGGGTTTTGCCCCAGGGAACATGTATCAATGGAAAAAAAAAGGTTTAAAAACGGTCGTTTTTTCAGGACTCCTGAAAAAACTACCATTTTTAAAACTTTTTTTCCATTGATACATGTTCTCTCGGGCAAGACCCGGGTTCTCAAAGACGTTTTCACAGGCATACTATAGACACCCAGCAGGTACAATATTTAAAGGAATTTTTCCTTTTTTTTTTTTTTTTTTTTTTTAATTTAAGCATCATTAAAATCACTGGGCCAAATTCTCAAAAGAGATACGCGGACTTAACTAAAGTTTTCTAAATTTACACGGCGCGTATCTTTGCGCCCGATCTTCAAAACGAGTTAAGCCTAGATTTCCGGATTTTCCGTCCTACCTAAAAAAATTACACCTGCGCATCCCCGGGCGCAAATTACGCTAGTCTCGTCGCTGTTTTTGATAGGCAAAGATGCAAATGAGGGAGTTAGGGCGATCCACAAAATTAAGTGTGTGTGGCGTATTTTCCGCCCTGTGCGCACCTGTTAGTTTCCCTGTGTAAATTTCCACATTATAAAAGCAGCCCTAATTTTACACATGCCGTGGAAGGGTTTGCTGAAGGTAGTGACTAGAGCTATAGTTGTGAAGGATCTGTCTGGAAAAATGCCTGGGACATCAATGATTCTGACGGCACTTGCCACCTTACAGGCACAAAAGAGGGGGAGGGCACAGAGGAGGAGGATGAGGGCACAGGAGAGAGTTTATCGGCCACGGCGTGATCTGTTTCAAATGCCAGATTATAAAGTGTATGGCAACTTCAGGTTTGATAGGGAAGCCATCCCGGAGCTCACCCAACTACTTATGGAGGATCTTATCACCCCAACCAGACGCTCCCAAGCCCTGCCACCTCTACATAAAGATATGGCAACCCTACATTTTTTATCTACAGGCTCATTCCAGCGTGCATCTGGAGGTCTGGCTGGGATGGTGCAGTCGACAATGAGCCGATGTGTCCATCAGGTGGTCCCTGCCATACTGCGGCGCATGACCAACCAATTTGTCAAGCCCACCCAGGAGGAGCAGCGTCTGCAAGCCATGACTGACTTTTACAGCATTGCTGGCTTCCCAAGGACCATCGGGGCGATAGATTGCATGCATGTGGCACTACAGCCCCCCCATGAAACTGAACACCTGTTCAGAAACAGAAAAGGGTGGCATTCCATCAACGTCCAGATGATTGTAGATGCCCATGGCCTCATCTGGCACGTTTGTGCCAAGTTTCCAGGGTCGTGCCACGACAGTTTTATTCTACGACAGACCAAGATCTACCAAGACTTGGAGATGAACGTTTATGGAGACAGCTGGCTGATTGGTGAGTGACATTGGTGTCAGGTATGCCCCCCCCATGATGCAGACATCACAAGGGGCACATGCATGACTAATATCCTCCTGTCTTTTCCCTTACAGGTGACTCTGGATATGCGTTGGGACCCCATCTCATGACCCCTTTTAGGAACCCCCAAACACCCGGAGAACGCAAATTCAACGAGGTGCACATCCACACCCGGTCAATAGTAGAGCGGACATTTGGCCTTCTCAAGTCCAGTGTCAGGGCGCAGACCTTCCACGGTCTCTTTCCCCAGTTGGTCCTGGGTGGAATCGAACCCAGGATCTCTCCATTGCAGGTCCAGCTCTTTTGTCTCTGAGCCACTGCTCAGTGCTATTCTGTGTGCTGTCCGTTAGAACCTGGTCCTGAACCTGTACTTCTGTGGACCAATCAGTGGCCAGTGCGGCCTATTTAAGCCAGCCCCTTCCCCTTTGCTAATTGCTGGTTTGTCATCAGTTCCTGTATGTGCTTTATTTATTAGTACAAACCAGCCAGATGTCTGAGACCGACCGGGCGCGCTCACCTTTTGAGACCTTGTGCCAGCAGGTCTCCGCCTTGACGGACGCTGTGCAAAAACTTCAAGAAGGCTATCTCCAGATGTATGGCCGCCTACAACAACTTGCCATCCCACCTGGGCCATCTGCTGTACCTGCAGCCCCTCTTACTGGACTTCCCGCTCCTCAGGCCGCATTATCCCCAGCAGTTATGACCACGAACCTGGAACCCCGAGTACCCACTCCTGAACGCTTCTCGGGTGACCGTAGGAAGTTCAGAGCTTTCAAAAACGCCTGCACCCTTTATTTTGGTTTACAGCCCAGGACTTTTTGCTCTGAGGCGGTGAAAGTGGGATTTGTCATCTCCCTCCTCTCGGATGAACTCCAGGCCTGGGCCCATGGTCTAATGGAGCAGAGGAGTCCCGCTTTGGACACTATTGACGAGTTTTTTATTCACATGGCCAAGCTCTATGACGATCCCCTGCGTTCATCCACTGCTGAATCCACCCTCCATAATCTGAACCAGGGTAGACGCCCAGTGGAGGATTACACCGCCGAGTTCAGGAAGTGGTCGGCCGATACTGGGTGGAACGAGTTGGCCCTAAAGTACCAATATCGCCAGGGTCTCTCCGAAGCCCTAAAAGATGAACTGGCACGTTCTGAAACCCCTGCTACGCTGGAGGGTCTGATCCAGTCCGCCACCCAGTTGTACCGACGCCTACGAGAGAGGCGTTCTGAACGTTTCCAGTCCAACCGTCTCAGCTGGGCTCCGCCACGTCTGCCTTCGGTGCCCACACCTCCTTCGGTTTCACCAACTTCTTCATTACCTGATCCAGAGCCTATGCAGCTTGGCTTAGTACGTCCGCCCCTCACTCCGGAAGAAAGACTACGCAGGCGTCGAGCCAACCTTTGCCTTTATTGCGGTGGGGACGGCCACTTTTTGCGCACCTGTCCGGTGAGACCCTGTAAGTTGAAACCTGCACCAACCCTCAATTACCATGTCTCGCATCTATCACAGACTTACGTTGTGCTTTTCCTTTCCCTGCAGCTTCCGGAAGGGGCAACCCACCTACCGGCGATCATTGACTCGGGAGCATGCAGCAGCTTCCTGGACTTGGCCCTGGACCAAAAGCTGCGCATCCCTCACCGCACTAAAGATACTCACCTTCAAGTCCACCTAGCGGATGGGTCACTTCCCCGTTCTGGATTGGTTACACATGAAACACTTCCCCTGCACGTCATCTCTGATCTTGGCCATCAAGAACATCTTCGGTTGGACCTCATCCCATCTCCCATGTTCCCCATCATCCTGGGACTCCCTTGGCTTCAGCTCCATCAACCATGTATCAATTGGCTCACCAGAGACATCAGTTTTACGTCTTCTTTTTGCCTTCAGCATTGCCTGCTACCTCCTCCTGATTCTTGCTCCACCCTCATTAGCCCACCGGAAAACCTTCTACACGTCCCTCCTGCCTACTTGGGGTACAAAGACGTTTTTGATAAACAACAAGCAGATTGTTTACCCCCACATCGGCCGTATGACTGCCCTATTGATCTCCTGCCAGGCTCTGAGATTCCCTTTGGCCGTATTTTTCCCCTTTCAGAAACTGAATTAAAGGCCCTCAAGGCCTACATCGACGAGAATTTAGAGAAAAAATGTATTCGCCCCTCCTCTTCTCCCGCTGGGGCTGGGATTTTCTTCGTCGAGAAGAAGGATGGCTCACTCCGACCTTGTATAGACTATAGGGAGCTCAATAAGGTCACCATTAAAAACCGGTATCCCTTACCACTCATCCCAGAGCTGTTCCAGCGTTTCCGCTCGGCCCGCATCTTCTCAAAACTCGACCTCAGAGGAGCTTACAATCTTGTCCGGATCAGGGAAGGGGACGAGTGGAAGACAGCGTTCAGATCTAGATTCGGACATTTCGAATACTTAGTGATGCCTTTCGGGCTTTGTAACGCCACGGCCACTTTTCAACATTTAGTCAATGACATCTTTCGTCAGTACCTGGACGACTTCCTTGTTGTCTACCTAGATCTTTTCAGCTACGCTAGAATTACACCGGAACCACGTTAAAAAAGTACTTATGATCCTCAGACAACACAAATTATATCTCAAAGCAGAGAAATGCGAGTTCGAGAAGACTTCAAAAAAATTCCTAGGTTTCCTTATATCCACTGATGGGGTTGCCATGGACCCCCAAAAGGTCAAGGCAATTCAGGAATGGCCGGCTCCTACAGATAGAAAAGGTGTCCAACGTTTTATTGGCTTCGCCAATTTCTATAGAAGGTTCATTGTGGGGTTCTCCTCCATTGTCTCCCCCATCACCAAGCTTACAGGTCAAGGGAATCGGTTCCATTGGTCACGGGAAGCTCAGGAAGCCTTCATTAAGCTTAAGTCAGTATTCTCTTCGGCACCCGTTTTACATCACCCAGATCCAACACTCCCATTCATCCTGGAAGTTGACGCTTCAGAGTCCGCCACTGGTGCTGTTTTATCTCAGAGACAGGGGCCAAAATCCCTCTTGCACCCAGTTGCTTACGCCTCCCGGAAACTTACTCCGCGGGAAAAGAACTATGATGTTGGGGATAGGGAGTTGCTTGCTATCAAATTCGCATTGGAGGAATGGCGGTACTTACTGGAAGGAGCTATTCACCCTATCATAATTTTTACAGACCACAAAAACATAGGGCCATATTCTGATACATTTCAGGCGGCGGAACGTATGTACTTTACGTTACGCCGCCGCAAGTTTAAGTGGCAAGTGCCGGATTCCCAAACCACTTACCTGTGAACTTGCGGCGGCATCGCGTAAAGTCCACCCGTGTAAGCCATCCTAATTCAAATGATCCAGGCAGGGGGCGTGGATCATTTAAATTAGGCGCGCTCCCGCGCCGATCGTAATGCGCATGCTCCGTCGGGTAAATTACCCGACTTGCATTGCGCTAAATGACGTCTCACGGACGTCATTTGTTTTGACTGTAACGTAAATGGCGTCCAGCGCCATTCACGGACGACTTACGTAAACGACGTTCAATTTTGAAATTTCGACGCGGGATCGACGGCCATACTTAACATTGAGTACACCACCTAGGGGGCATCTTTATCTTTACGCCGCGTATCGCTTACGGAAACGACGTTAAAACACTACGGCGGGCAAGCGTACGTTCGAGAATCGGCGTGAGTAGTCATTTGCATATTCTACGCTGACCGCCACCTAGCGGTCAGCGTAAATATTGCAGCCTAAGATACAACGGCGCAGGCTGGTGTATCTTAGGCATGTTTAAGTGTATCTCAGTTTGAGAATACACTTAAACATAGGAAAGGGACTTACGTAGGCGTATCTGTTGATACGCCTACGTAACTTGTTTAAGAATATGGCCCATAGAGTATTTGCGTTCCGCTAAGCGTCTAAGACCCAGGCAGGCTCGCTGGGCCCTCTTTTTCACGCGGTTTAACTTCCACATAACCTATAGACCCGGTTCAAAAAACGGTAAAGCCGATGCTCTTTCAAGAATGTTCCCGGAAACACCTGATACTTCAGAACCCAGCACTATCCTGAACCCTCAAAACTTTTTTCTGATCGCTCAATCAGACTTCCTCAATTCTCTTAAATTGGCATCTCGCCAATGTACAGATCCGGAAACCTCTTCACTTGTAAAACGGGAAGATTTGTGGTGGTCTCGAGATAAGATCTTCGTGCCAAGGGAAGTAAGACAGCTACTCCTGGGTACCTTCCATGACCTCAAGATGGCAGGCCATTTTGGAACACGTAAGACCTCCGAACTAATTGCTCGATCCTTCTGGTGGCCTAAGTGGCGGCGTGACTGCAAAACCTATGTGGCCTCCTGTGTCCGTTGCCAACGCAACAAGGGTCCTAACACCAGGGCCTGGGGTCTTCTCAAGCCACTGCCCATTCCCGGAACGTCCATGGGCAGACATCTCAATGGACTTTATCGTTGACCTACCACCCTCTGAAGGGTTCACCACGATTCTAGTCGTGGTTGACCGGTTGTCAAAAATGGCACATTTTTTGCCCATGGTTGGCACGCCCTCAGCTTCCGATACGGCAAAATTTTTTTTAAAGAGGTCGTTAGACTTCACGGAGTCCCCAAGAGTATCGTATCCGATAGGGGTACACAGTTCACATCCAAGTTCTGGAGGGAACTGTGTAAGTCCCTGGAAGTGAAGATTTTTCTGTCCTCGGCCTATCATCCGCAAAGCAACGGCCAAACGGAAAGAACTAACCAGACCTTGGAGCAGTACCTCCGTTGTTTCTGCTCAGTCTCCCAGAATGACTGGCGTTCACTATTAGTATCTGCAGAATTCGCATATAACAACTCCATTCATGCCTCCACAAATCAAACATCGTTTTGGGCAAATTATGACTTCCATCCTCCCTTCTTACCGGACTCTATTCCTGAAGCTTCTGTTCCAGCCATCCAAGAACGGTTAGTATCCATTCAACAGAATTTCTCAAACTTACAAGAGGTGATGCAGCGGGCTCAGGAGGACTTTAAGAAATTTTATGACAAAGGTAGAAGGGACTGTCCCACTTTTGAGGTGGGAGAGAAAGTCTGGCTGTCCGCCTCCAATCTAAAATTACCTGTTCCTTCACAAAAATTGGGCCCGAAATTCATCGGTCCTTTCGAGATTAAGCGCAAGATTAATCCTGTAGTCTTTGAACTGGCCTTACCTGATTCTTACCGGATTAACCCCGTATTTCATGCCTCACTTCTTAAACCCCTGGTCCCGGATCCTTTCCAAGGGAGAGCGAAGCCTCCACCTCCACCAATAGAGGTTGAAGGAGAAAGAGAGTTTGAAGTGGAAGCTATCCTTAACTGCAGGAAAAGAGGGAGACATCTCCAATACTTAATTAAATGGAAGGCCTATCCCCCAGAGGACAGTTCATGGGAGCCTTCCAGAAACATTCATGCCCCTCGGTTGATTCGGTCCTTTCAACGTGAACATCCTGAGTTAATGGACAGTTCGGGCGTCCGGAGTCCGCCCCTAGGGGGGGGGGGGCACTGTCAGGGCGCAGACCTTCCACGGTCTCTTTCCCCAGTTGGTCCTGGGTGGAATCGAACCCAGGATCTCTCCATTGCAGGTCCAGCTCTTTTGTCTCTGAGCCACTGCTCAGTGCTATTCTGTGTGCTGTCCGTTGGAACCTGGTCCTGAACCTGTACTTCTGTGGACCAATCAGTGGCCAGTGCGGCCTATTTAAGCCAGCCCCTTCCCCTTTGCTAATTGCTGGTTTGTCATCAGTTCCTGTATGTGCTTTATCCCTTGAACTAACCTCTTGACCTGGATTACCTGATTGCTTGACTATATACCTGACCTCGGCTCGTTTATCGGATTGCTGCCTTCTCTTACCCCTGACCCCGGCTCTGGACTTTGGACTCGCTTCTCTCTGTGAACCCTGATCCCGGCTTGAATCTCGGACTTGCTGCTGTCTCCATTCCCTGAACCTGGCTTGCTTCTTGGACTTCCTTATTCCTGCTCCTGATTGACTTCGCATTGGCTTCCGGCTTCTAACGTATCCTGTGGTTCCGGATCCCACACTTGTGATCTTCACCTCGGCTACTACCCAGCTACCCTCCGGTGCCGGTGCCTTCTGGTGCTTCCCTCTCTCTGTTTCCACCCTTGGAGGAAGGTTAGCGCCAGTTCGCAAAGGTGAGCCGTCCGCAGCATCTCGGTCTCGGTAAGTACGTGTCCTGATATCCAGATTCAGATGCCTTGACAAGACTGGGGGTACACTCTTGTATTCCCCAGACTTTGTCTGTCAAATTATTGGGGCATGTTGCATCCTCCATAATTTTGCTCTGAGAAGGGGCCTGCATGTTGAGTTATGTCCTGACCTGACCCCCCACCCAGGCAATCCCCCCCCCAACCACCTCTACCCGGTCTGCTGAGGGCCAGGCAATAAGGAGACAACTGGCTGAAGGCATCTTTGCCCAGTAAATGGACCTTAATTATCTTTTTTTTTTTGGTTTGACAACAAAAACTCAGAGATTATGTGACCTTTAAACATTTACTTTGCACATAAAATGCACATTACTTATGACAATGAGAATGTCTTTTTTTACACAAAACGCACATTAATTATCTCACAATGAGAATGCATTAATGCACGCCACTGTGGTCCCTAGCACAGACACATCACATGCACATCGAATTGGATTAGATCCAAGTACCCCCCCTTTGGTACTTGGGAGCAGTAACGCCCCGCCACGGCTCCAATTATGTCACTGTGCATTCATACACCATTCAGGAACCTGGGATGACTTCTTCCTGGTCCTGGGGATCCCTACTCCACCAAAACTGAGGGTGACACCCTTATGTTATCAGGAATGCCACCCCCCCCCACATTCACACATCATTCACACACATAAACCAAATCATAAGTACAGTATAATAAAAAAAAAGAAAAAAAAATCCAAAAGTACCCCTGCAACTTACTGATGTTGCCGAGTGCTCCTTCTGGGCTGACCACGGGCACGGCCACGGCCAACTGGGGGATCTTCACGGGGGGGGGGGTCTGTGCAGGGGAGGGAGTATCTTCACGGGGGGGGTCTGTGCAGGGGAAGAAGGAGCCTCCCCTGGTGTCTGTCCTCCTGCTGGCCTGCCCTCCAAGGCCACGGCTATCCTTGTCAGACAGGCAGTGATGTCAGCCGTATTAGCCTGGCCAGCCCGGGTATTGGCCTGCACAGCCCGGGTATTGGCCTGCACAGCCTGGGTCAGGGCATTCACCTCCTGGGCCACGCCTGTTGTGGCGTTCCTCAGGTCCCACAAACAGGTGATGACCCCCACTGAGTTGGTGGCCACGTCACCCAGTGAATCCCTCATTAAACCCAGGCTGTGCTCTACCTTGGTCATTGTTTTTTTAATTTCACCCAGACTCCGGGTCTGCCGGGCATTGTCCCTCAGCAGACTGACCGGCAGACGCTCAAACCCCCCCCCTGGTTTCCGGGGTCGGCCTCCTACTTGCCCCTGAGGCTTGTGGCCTTGGAGGAGGGGTTGGAGTGACCCATGGGGGCTGCTGCATGTTGAAGGATGGTTGGGAGGGGCCACCCCTGATGGTGGCCTGACTGCTGGGAGCCTCTGGGGTACCCTCAGGGGATGACTCAAAGGTCCTATCTTGGCCCATCAGGATTTGCTGGCCAATAACAATATTCTCATCTTCCTCCCCCTCATCCTCCTCCCACTCAACATCCAAATTAGGGGAGTTGTGGGCACTCCCCTCCCATGGCGAATCCTGCCCTTCTTGGGACTCAGCATCTGATGGGCCAGCAACCTCCTGCCCTGATGGGGCTGCCACCTCCTGGGCTGATGGGGCTGCCACCTCCTGGGCTGATGGGGCTGCCACCTCCTGGGCTGATGACCCAGCAACCTCCTGGGCTGATGGGGCTGCCACCTCCTGGGCTGATGACCCAGCAACCTCCTGGGCTGATGGGGCTGCCACCTCCTGGCCATCTGGGGAGGACACAAAACAATCACAGGTTGGTGGATCCACACACTTGGCACATCTTCCTTTCCCCCACCCACACATGCTAATCACCAGATAGAAAAAAAAATAAAATTACCTGTCCTCACAGGAGCATCAGAGTCAAAGCCAGGCAGGCCCACCACCTGCTGTGGGTGGAAACACTGGGCCACTGCCCATTCCTCCTCACTCATCCTGACTGGGCAGGGTCCCCCTCCTCCAGTGCCCCTGGTATGGGCATGCAGCGTTGCCAGCTTGTTCCGGGACACGCTCTTCAAATCGTTTATTTTTTTTTGGATTCCAGCGATGGTCCTGGTCTCCCCCCCCCCGCCGCATTGATCCGATCGGTGATCTTTTTAAGGATCTCCTTCCTCCTGGCCGGGGTGGTGTTGTGGCTCTCAGGGCCATGGAGAAAGCGCCCATATTTTATGATGCCCTGAGCAAGAATATGCTTCTCTGCCACTGAAAAATTTAGCTTCCTGCGCTTGGTGGCCATCACAGACACCACCCAGCAACAGGAAACTCACCCAAAAAACAATCAACAATACACACACAACAAAGAAAAAAAAACACAGCAAAAAAAATAAATAAACACAAACAGACAGCTACTATAAATTCAAAAACAAACAGGCAAAAAAGGGAAACAAAAAACAATCACACACCAAAAAACAAACACTTATCAAAAACAAACAGGCAAAAAATCAAAACAAATAACAAATTATCAAAAACAAACACCAACTATACTCTACAACTCCTCAACAACTTTTCTCACAAACAAATCTTACCAACAAACACTGACAAACGTTCAAAGCAGAAGCAACTTGCTTTAGGATGGGAACACAGGGAAATACTTTTGCAAGGGAAGTGTGTTTGACTGGGGCTATTTAGACACAGGGCGATCCTCAAACTAAGTACGCTTGTCCTTTTACCTATCTCACTGATTGCGATGAGCAAAGTTCTGCACATGCCCAGTGAGGTCCAGATTCGTGCGCGCATGCGCAGTACGGCCAGCCCTTCATTTGCATGGGGTCACGGCTCATTACAATGAAGCACGCCCACTTCCTTTCCACTTGCCATAACCACGCCTTACGCCTCGGAATTTAGGTTACGGATGGCGCAATTTTGTGCGCAAATGCACTGTGGATACGGCACTTACGACACCAACATAGGGCGCCGTAACTTAAATGACATAAGTTAGGTAATACTAAATTTGCACAGCTTTTTGAGAATTTGGCCCACTGCTCCTAAATCTTTAGGTGCAAACTACAGAGCACATGGCCAGTACACACCAAGTAGCTTTAGGTGCAAACTACAGAGCACACGGCCAGTACACACCAAGTAGCTTTAGGTGCAAACTACAGAGGACACAGGCAATAAACCACGTAAGAATACTGCAGCTAGCACAATTACCTGCCTGCCAGTAAATTAGGAAAAACTGATCTAGCTAAACTATACAGTGTATAAATATATGTACAACACCTGGGATGTATATATATCCTCTACACACTGTAACATTAACTGACTAGCCTGCCTGCCTGCTCTATCTACCTGCAAAAAATGACACTCTCTCTGTCCTCTCTTAACCACCGCAACACACTACACAAGGCTGACCTGCAGGCGGCCATTTATAGTGTGGGGCGTGTACTAAACCCCCTGAGCCATAATTGGCCAAAGCCACCCTGGCTTTGGCCAATTATGGCTCTCCGTTTTTTGCAAGCTGTGATTGGCCAAGCATGCGGGTCATAGTGCATGCTTGGCCAATCATCAGCCAGCGATGTCGCAGTGAATTATGGTCTGTGAAACGTAACTCGAATTTGGCGCGAACGACCCGTTTTGTTTGTATTTCAACGAACGATCGTATTGAGTTTGACTCGAATACGAAGCTCATCCCTAGTCTAGGGTACTTGAAGAGAGTGTAGTAAATGGAATGTCCACACAACAGGTGTCTTTTCTGTGCTTTTATTAACCAGCCGGGAAAAAACAGTAGAACTTGGTGAAGAGTATAGAGAAATGAAGAATAGCAGATCCAGGTCTATATAAATAGGAAACAGTCCTGCTTCTAATGGTAAATTCTATCTCACCAGTCTAGCTGGAGTGGATGTAGCGCACCTGGACAGGCCTCTCTCACAAGCCTGGCAACCAGAATGTCACTCGTCTCTGCCACAGACCCTCCCAAAGGTTGAACACAATAGAAATAGTAGTTGTCACGAATCCTCCTCAACAGATTCGACACCTGGATCTCCTTCAGGTAGTTTTGTTTCAGGTACTGGCTGATAGGCGACCGACGTCCAGCCTCTCAGCACCCAGTTACCTTGGTCCCCGGTGGATAGTCAGGGCCCTCTTGGAACACCAGCCTCTCTTGGTACTCCTCAGGTAGACTCTCCACCGAACAGCTTCCTCTCACAGGAACGGACAGCTCAGAACCTCTTCGGATTGGGGACCCAGTCAATCACTGGGCGCCAGCCGCAGCTCAGTTGCCCCAGGCTAACATGGTCCTGGACCAGGAATGCCGCGTGGCATGCACACCCCGGCCCGGAAGGCCATTTTGCCAGGGTGCCATGGCATGGCTACCCTGAAGGTGGGCGCCACACGTAAAGAGGACCAAAGAAAATGGTGTCTGCCTCATAAATACCCCTCCCCAGCATGCACAGCGAGGAAAACCCCTCCTGATAGGCTGCTGAGAAAAGTATCCAAATCATTGACTCCACTGCCACCACCTGTCGGCCTGGGGTGTGACCCGCACCCCAGAAACGACAGAATGAACCCACAGTACAGCCAAAGCTGAGACAAAGGCTCCAAATTTAAACAGATTAACCTGGTCAGAGTGACTTAACTCTCTGACCCCCTCTAAATTTACACTAGCACCAGTTCTGAAAAGTTACCAGGTGCTACACATCTCTTTTGGGTGCATCATTAAGTTGGCCTCGGATCACAGTACATGGCGCCAGAGAACAGAGCTGACCTCATAATGTCAGCACTGCTCTCTGCAGCAGGGAGGGTGCCCATTGTCCCAGAATTTTCAAAGTGGATCCCACTGGCCACATGATCAGCCAGAAGACACTGGGTGATGTCAGAACGATGAAACGTACGTCAAGGCGCATCTCGGTCAAGAGTTTACTTCCGGCCACTTCCAGTTTCTGTTCAGTACGGTGGTGGAACGCACGCCAATCTACATGGTGTGAGCGGGACGGTTGCCCCTATCTCTATCTGGTGACAGCCGCCTTTTACCTTCAGTGCAGAGGAAAGGCCATTTGGCTTTCTCATTTTTTCTGAATAATACTGCAGTGGAAGTACTAATAAGATTCCAGCCACATCCCCAGTGCAAAGATCGCAGACCCACAATCCTAAAAAGCTCCACCTTTTTAGTTAAAGGGGTCATGGTGGTCTGGTGAGTAGGAAATTTACTCTTATGCACCCGGTGTTGTCTCATCAAGTCTCATCAAGTCATTGACATTGGTGATGGTGTAAAGACCAAAGTTGTATCACAAAAGATTTATGGACGTTTTATATATATAATATTTTTTGTGTGTTTTGATTTTCATTATCTAGACACATTGTGATTTTTACACTGGACTATTATTCCCCTCATTGAGAACTATGCACTGTATTTAGCATATTGTTCTAGCGCCCCCGACTATTACACACCCCAAAAAGGTAACTATGATGACAATTTTGAAGAAGTAAATTCTGGGGGCCCTAGGGGTAAGTAGGACTGCGAATTGAGTATATAATATCTATAATATTGATGCCAACACAGGGTAAAACCATGCTGCAAGAAATCTGATTTCTCTTTAGCAAAGATAACTCATCATACTGGCATTTTTTAATGGGCTGCATGAAAACGTTAAAAAGCAAATGTGTAGCTAGTCCTTGGAGGGGACAAATCAGTAAGGAGAGCATAATAAATTGCAAAGTTCATAAGGTTGCTCCTTAATTAGAAATACGCTGATTAACAATGAAGCTGTCCAATTTTTTTTTAAAGTAGATGCTCCTCCAACACAATTTGAACAACAAGACTCTATGTTAATACATTTGTATTACATGTTAACTAAAGAGACATCACAGTAAAATTATCTCCCCTTCCGACCAGCCTGTCTGATTAACAGTTATAAAAAATGGCAACCACCCCAACCTAATCCCTCCTTAAAGGTATAGGAATGCACTGAATACCCAGCAATAACACAATGATAGTAAGGGGTCCAGTACGTCCCCTCACCAATACACCAACAGTACAAACAAATGGCAACCCCCCCCCCACCTATAACTGGCTTTTGCCGCAAGGAGCACATGGAAGGGCGACACACTTACCAACTAGCCTGCAACAGACTGAATTGTCCTGTCTAACAGTTCACGTTAAAACCATGGGTTTAGTTTGCACACATTTGCAAATATATGCATAAGCTGGAGGGCCACTTAAAGGGGTTGTAAAGGTATTTTTTTTAAATAACATACCTTACTTACCTCCACTGTGCAGTTCGTTTTGCACAGAGTGGCCCCCGATGCTCGTCTTCTGGGGTCCCTCGGTGGCTGTCTCGGCTCCTCCCCGCAAGAGCTAACCCCCGTTCTGGGAAGCTCTCTCCCAAGGGGGTTAGCTTGCGGGCACGCTCCCGTGTGATACAGTGGCAGTCATAGTCGCAGAGTGTATCACTTGGCTCTGCCCCCCGACACGCCGTGTCATTGATTTGATTGACAGCAGTGGAAGCCAATGGCTGCGCTGCTATCAATCTTCAATGAAGAGCCAAAGAGAAGCCTCAAGCTGGGGAAAACCATTGCGGGATGTTATTTAAGGTGCATCAGGGAATGGAAAGTAGAATAAAAGCTCTTCCACCCTCTGTATATTTCATAACACTATAATATACCCCATTGGCTTTATAAACTGCACAATCTGCAGAATTATATTCACTGCCTATTATAATATTCCCACCACCTGCAGTAATTTATCAACCACTTATCACAATATTCCCATTGTCCAACTGCAGCATGATACCCCCTAACACAATAACTTCCCACTTGCAGCAGAATATATCTACCACTCACTATTCAATATCTGCCTTCTGGCATGATATTCTCATAACTTAAAGCATAAATTCCACCTCCCTACATAATATCTCCCCTACTCCCGAGTGGATTATTTATTCCATCTCCAACATCATAAACCCACCACTCACAGTATAAGGAGCTGCTGGTTTGTTTTGGGTCTACGCTCTAGTTGCCAACCCCTGAAATTGGCTCAAAACCCTCCCTTGGCACAACTGGTATAGTGGGAATTGTGGACCCCAATAGTTTGTTGGAGGGCACAATATCCTGACACACCACAGTAAATTATGTAAATTAAGTGTTACCTTGAGTTGTATGGATCCTGCAGGATGACAGAGAGACTGTACACAAATTTCAGCTTAACCAATGTAACCCTTTACTTGAAAGAATAAAGCAAAAGAAACACAGGTAAACGATAAAAGACAGCTTGCAGAGCCCTGCAAGAGTCAGAAACAGAAATAACAAATAAATACACTTTAATTTATCATGGCTATGCAGAACTGTGTAAGCACGCAGCAAGGGGATCCCCTCAATAAGGTATCCACACTGAAGTACCTCATTGCCAAGCCTCACCCAGCTCTCACTACTAACAATACTCACAGTGTAATAGAACCAATTACTCGATCAACGAGTATGAAAATGAATATCAACAATCTGCAACTAAATATCAACAATCTGCAACTAAATAGGTAGTCTTTGAGTGATAAAGCTAACTAACGTGGTTTGGCGGGCCAGGCCAAAACCATGGGCGTAGGAACCGGGGGGGACGGGGGGACGCATCCCCCCAGGAAATAATGCGAGGGGGACAGGTATTGTAAAATCCCCCCCAGGTTAGGAGGACTTGGAGGCTCCCAAGTTGGAGCACTGCTGACATATCGCCGTGTGGGGTGCAGTTCACCCAGGTGCCACAGAGGTGGCGCTCAAGCGCCAGAGTGCGCCTCTCCCTCCTCCTCTGCATCCTCCTCTCCTTGTCTGAGGCCACCGCCGCGGTGTTTCCTAGTCCTCCCTCCTGTTCCATCCACGAACGATCTTCATCTTCTCCACCCCGGCGGCGCAGCTGCACACTGTCCTCTTCAGCTGCCGCCCAGGTGGGGTTTGGGGGGGGGGCTCTGTACTAATTGTGGGGGGGAGTGGCTTGTGGGGGGGCTCTGTACTAATTGTGGGGGGGCTCTGTACTAATTGTGGGGGGAGTGGCTTGTGGGGGGTCTCTGTACTAATTGTGGGGGGGCTCTGTACTAATTGTGGAGGGAGTGGCTTGTGGGGGGGGGCTCTGTACTAATTGTGGGGGGGAGTGGCTTGTGGGGGGGCTCTGTACTAATTGTGGGGGGGGGGGCTCTGTACTAATTGTGGGGGGGCTCTGTACTAATTGTGGGGGGGCTCTGTACTAATTGTGGGGGGAGTGGCTTGTGGGGGGTCTCTGTACTAATTGTGGGGGGGCTCTGTACTAATTGTGGGGGGGGTGGCTTGAGGGGGGCTCTGTACTAATTGTGGGGGGTCTGTATTAATTGTGGGGGATCGTGGGGGGGTTCTGTACTAATTGTGGGGAATGACTTGTGGTGAGGGGTCTGTAAAAATGGAGGGGGTGGTTTGTTCGGGGGTCTGTACTAATGGATAGGGGGTCTCTACTAATGGGGGGTGGTTTATGGGGGGGTCTGTACTAATTGAAGTGGGAGGTTTGTCCTGAGGGGGGGTCTGTACTAATGGAGGGGGGGGGGGTGGTTTGTCCTGGGGGGCAGCAGTGTGTGTGGGCTGCCGCTGCTGGTGGCATCTGAAGGACGAGTCCACGCCGCGCTCACCACACAGGCCGGACACACGCCCGCAGAGCCACCGCAACTTCCAAGGCTTCAGAAACAGGTAAGGGGGACCTGTTTTAAAGTTTCCTGTTTAAAAAAAAAAACACCAAATCCCTGCAATAATATATTCCTGGTCGTCCTACGGCGGCACACAATGGGTTAAGCTTTCTCGTAACCCCTAAAGGAAGAAAGAGTTAAACTAGCAGTGAGACAAGTTAGATTAGTTGATTAACCATAGTGGGACCACCTGTCCCCGCCCTATAAACTGCTCCCAAGAACACAGACACATGTATTTTTTTCTTTCTTTGTACCTGGAAGGATGAAGAAGACGTGAGGCAAGTGCTCACCCCCGGTGCTTCCGGGTTCTTGAGCTCAGGGGCGGCTGTATACCGGGTGCTATCTCCGGTCCCTCAGCCTGTACCCCATCATCCTCTGGTTCGGCAGCGGAGGTGTTCCCCGAGAGGCCGCCATACTTTCCCCGTCTGGAAACGGCTACGTGGATACCAGAGGTTTGTTTGCGCTCCACAGGCCGGAAACGACACAGTGGACCGCGCGTATTGATGACGCGCTTCCGGGAGTTCCGGAGATCGCGTCCAGGGACTGGAAGGACGGTAAAGTAAGCGCCGGTGGCGATCGTTTCTTTCCTTTTACACATACATTGGCGGATGCATTACCTTTCTGTATTGTAAACGGGGGGTCTCAAGACTGGGGGGTTTTTTCCCCATACCGCGGCCGCGTCACTTCCGGTCTAGTGTCCCACACTATTTCTGGCCGGCAGGGATCTGCTATGGCTGCACTCAGCCTAGGCAGCAGATCCCTTGGCCGGTCAGAGGTAGGAGCATGTGGGATTGTTTATCTTGGGGGTTTTTTGTGGAGACATCCAGTATGGGGGCCTTTTGCAGTCGAAATTCTAAAAGAGGGACTTCTCTCTGTCTTGTCTTTCCCAGATGGCGTCCTCTGGTAAAGCCAAGAGAAAGTCCAAACACACCTTCTGCAACAAATGTGAGCAGCCCATGCCGGAGTCTTACACAAGTGACACCTGTGTATCATGTTTAAACCCGTCTGACAATACCAATTCATTCCTATCATGGTTTAAAGGGGAAATGTCCAATACATTTAAGGAAATTAAGGACTCTCTGGTGCCCAAGAAAAGGAAGAGAAGTTCCAGGGGTATTTCTCCCACGGCAACTATCTCCTCTGGGGAATGTAGTGCTTCCTCTTCGGATCCGGAAATACTATTTGAGGACCTAGATGACGATTTGTATTTATTACCCAAGGACAAAGTTCCCAAGCTACTGTCGGCAGTGAAGGACACTATAGAGTCATCCAAAGACGTATCGGCTAGGCCGAAGAAAGACCAATTGTATTACTTTCCTCAAGTCCCAGATATGAGATTTCCGTTTCACCCCATTTTCGCTGACTGGTTCAAAAAGGACTGGCCCAACCCTGACAAGAAAACCGATGCGGGAGCCCGCTTTAAAACTTCTTATAGGTTGGACTCTAAGGTTTCGTCCGAATGGGAAAATCCACCCAAGCTGGATCTGGCGGCTGCCCGGATGGTAAAGCCGCCAAATTATCCGACCCTTTAGAACGCAAGGCGGATAGCTTAGCTAAAAAGAGTTATCTAGCTGCAGCCTCCACCTCAAAAATTGCAGCCTCCTCAATTCCAGTAGCTAGAGCCCTAAGGGTCTGGCTGAGTCAATTATCCTTAGATATAGAAGAGGGGGTGTCTAGAGAATCTTTGCTAAAGGATGTTCACATGATGAAATCTGCCGCTGAATTTTTATGTGATGCCCCGGTAGATGTTCTAAAGTTTTCATCCAGATCCCTCGCTTTATCTAATGCGACTAGAAGGGCGCTTTGGATAAAGCAATGGACGGGTGACTTATCTTCTAAGTTCAGTTTTGTTAATATGCCTTTTCACCCTTCATCCATGTTTGGCCCTCATTTGAAAGACATCCTCAAATCTTACAACGAGGAGAAGGACGCATCTTTTCCCGTAGAGAGGAGGAGGCCTAATAGACCTTTTTATGGAAGACCCAGATACTCCCCAAAGAAGAATTTTTCCTTTCGGGGCAGAAGACCGTTCTATAAGAAAAAGCAGGATTCAACCGCGGCCAAAAAGCAGCCCTTCAACAAGCCCAAAGAAGCCTGACGCCACCAACGCCTCTCCTCCTGTGGGAGGCAGGCTGAGGTTTTTTTCTCAGGTCTGGCAAAAGACATCATCGGACTCCTGGGTAACAGACATCGTCTCCAGAGGGTACTCCCTAGAACTGAGTTCTTTTCCTCCACAGAGGTTCATGCTCAACAAACCCTCCAACCCAGTGGTTCTAGAGTTAGTGGAGGATTTTATAAAAAAGCATGCTCTAGAAAAAGTTCCAGATCGGGAGAAATTCCAAGGCCTCTACTCCCCAATTTTTCCAGTTCCCAAAGCCTCCGGGGGGTGGAGGTTAGTAATAGACCTCTCTTTCCTAAACCAGTTTTTCGTGAAACGCAAATTCAGAATGGAGTCGATTCGATCTGCCATTGCAAACATAGAAGAGGGAGACTTCCTAGCGTCAGTCGACCTCCAGGACGCATACTTGCACATCCCTATCCTAAGATCTCACAGGAAGTATCTACGGCTAGCTCTGATTTGCAACCATCAGATTCTCCATTATCAGTTTACCTGTCTACCATTTGGCATCACCTCAGCACCTCGAGTCTTCACAAAAGTCGTGGTGGTCCTGACAGCAGCCCTTCGCCTACAGGGGATATATGTGACACCCTATCTGGACGATTGGCTAGTCAGGGCTCCCTCGGAAGTTGTGTTAAGACAGCATCTTCTCGAGACCCTCCGAATGCTGGACTCTCACGGGTTCATCGTGAACGTAAAGAAATCCTCTCTGATCCCTACTCCAGTCATTTCCTACCTTGGGTTCACGATAGACACCCTTCAGATGAAGCTGTTCCTTTCTCCTCAGAGGGCTTCCAATGTCCACAAGGCAGTGCAGGATCTCCTGCAATCCAATCACTGCTCAGTGAGGAAGGCAATGAAAGTCCTAGGTATGATGACTTCGTCCCTGGAGGCTGTTCCATGGGCCAAGGCCCACTTCAGGATGCTTCAGAACTGCATCCTGTCCCAATGGGGCAGGAGCCGAGAGTCTTTGGACAGGACTATCATCATTTCTCCTATAGTGAGGAAGGATCTCGTTTGGTGGATACACCCTCAACGCTTCCGGGGGGGCAGATTCCTCAGGACTCCGATTCAGACAGTCCTCACCTCGGATGCTTCAGGCTCAGCCTGGGGTGCCCATGTAGGGGACCACTGGGTACAAGAGGCCTGGTCTCGGAGAGAGCTTCAGATGTCTTCGAACTTAAAAGAGCTTACTGCGATCAGGAAGGCACTCATTTATTTCAAGTCCGAACTACTCCACAAGTCAGTTCAAGTACAGTCAGACAATTTGGCGTCAGTCTTTTACCTGAACAAACAGGGAGGAACACGGAGCCCCTCCATGCAGAGGGAATGTGCCCGCATCATGCTCTGGGCGGAGGAGAACCTGTTTTCCCTGACGGCCACTCACATCAGGGGTGTAGACAATGTGAGAGCGGATTGGCTCAGCAGAAACTCGATCCTGCCAGGGGAGTGGGAACTAAACCCTCAGGTTTTCAGGAAGATCACCTCCAAGTGGGGTTTGCCCGAAGTGGATGCTATGGCGAACTCCCAGAACAAAAAGCTCCCCCGGTTCTGCTCCCTTTCCAGTATGGGGGGTCCGCTAGCAATAGATGCTCTCTCGATAAGCTGGAGGAAACTTTTTGTCTATATCTTTCCCCCGACTCCGCTGATCCCGAAGGTACTGCAGAAAATTCGGGACGAGAAGGTGAGAGCAGTAGTAATCCTACCATTCTGGCCCAGGAGGGCATGGTTTCCGCTAGCCTTGAATATGGCAAGGAACCAGGTCTGGAAACTACCCATCCAGAAGGACCTTCTTCTCCAATCAGGGATGCTACATCCGGACCTCGAGAAACTCCAGCTTGCGGCATGGAATTTGAACTCAGATCCTTGACAGCTCAAGGCCTGTCGCAGGAGGTTATAGCTACCCTCATGGCTTCAAGGAAGCCTGCTACCTTGAAAGTCTACGGCAGGGTATGGTCCCTCTACTCCGCCTGGTGCGCCAGGACTTCATCCTCTCCTGAGCAGGTAGCATCTCTCTTACAATTTTTACAAGAGGGCTTCCAAAAGGGCCTAAAGCCAAACACCCTAAGGGTCCAGCTGACGGCTATTAACTCCTGCCTGAACGGAATATTTTCAAAAACTCCTCTCGTCAGCAGGTTTTTCAAGGCAATTAACAAAATAAGACCAGTCTTCCAAAAACCGTTGCCAGCTTGGAGCTTGCCCTTAGTACTAAAAAGGTTAACATCACCTCCCTTCGAGCCTCTGGAGAGTTCGTCCTTAAGGTTCCTCACATTCAAGTGCACTTTTCTGGTAGCAATTACGTCCGCCAGAAGAATAAGTGAACTGCAGGCCCTGTCATCCAAGGAGCCCTATCTCAGATTACTTTCGGACGCAGTAGTCCTAAGAACTATGCCGGGTTTCCTTCCCAAGGTTTCCACCTCCTCAAACATCAATCAGGAAATTGTGTTGCCTGTATTTAAAGATACATCTGAAGATAACCTGCACCTTTTGGACGTAAAGAGAATCATCTCTGCTTACTTGCAGAGAACCTCGGTGTTCAGACAGTCTGAGGCCCTGTTTCTACAGTTCCAAGGGCCAAACAAGGGGAAAAAAGCAAGTAAATCTTCACTGGCGAGGTGGATAAGAGACACTATCAAACACTGTTACCTTTTGGAAGGCAAAGATTCCCCTCTTCTCCTAAAAGCTCACTCTACAAGATCTACAGCTGCGTCCTGGGCAGAGAGGTATCATATTCCAATGGACCAAATCTGTAAGGCGGCGACGTGGGCTTCACCGAACACCTTCATAAAGCACTACAGAATAGATGTGGTATCGTCCGAGGGATCGGCCTTTGGCTCGAGAGTGCTTGAGGCGGCCTTAAATCATTGATCCCCCCCTTTTTTTCTTTTTTTGCACTGCTTTGCAAATCCCATTGTGTGCCGCCGTAGGACGACCAGGAATAGGAAAATTTGTTCTTACCTGAAATTTTCTTTTCCTGTAGTCCGTAGGCGGCACAGCTTTCCCTCCCATTAAATTTACTCTATTGCTGCATAAAATACATGTGTCTGTGTTCTTGGGAGCAGTTTATAGGGCGGGGACAGGTGGTCCCACTATGGTTAATCAACTAATCTAACTTGTCTCACTGCTAATTTAACTCTTTCTTCCTTTAGGGGTTAAGAGAAAGCTTAACCCATTGTGTGCCGCCTACGGACTACAGGAAAAGAAAATTTCAGGTAAGAACAAATTTTCCTATTAAACAGCCTGTATAATGTATTATTGCTGGGATTTGTAGTCCTCTGTAACTGCTGGTATTATGCATTGTGTTTTATATAATGTATCATTGCTGGGATTTGTTGTTCCTCTATAGCTGGTGGTATTCTCCATTGCGCTGTATAATGTATTATTGCTGGGATTTGTAGTTCCTCTATAACTGGTCAGTGGTAATCTGCATTGCGTAGTATAATCATTATACAACGCAATGGAGAATACCAGCAGTTACAGAGGAACAACAAATCCCAGCAATAAGTACATTATACAACGCAATGCAGAATAACGCCATCTATGCTATCTTTCTCTGTAAAAGATAAAGAAGTTAAACAATCACTTTAAGCATCATAACCATTTAAGGTTAATGGAGCACAGATATAATGTATGGAGTGTGCGCGCCGGGGGGGGGGGGGGGGGGGGTCGGTAAAAATGCTGTCCCCCCCAGATTTGTAAGGGTTCCTACACCCATGGCCAAAACCACAATATAAATTATCTTAACAGTTCGTGCACGTATGCGTTGGCGCTCAAAGAAGAAAAAAACAATTTGTAATCCAAGGGGAAAAATAGTAACTGGTGGAAATTTCCTGAACACGCACAGTATAAGTAAGGAGCTGCTGGTTTGTTTTGGGTCTACGCTCTAGTTGCCAACCCCTGAAATTGGCTCAAAACCCTCCCTTGGCACAACTGATATAGTGGGAATTGTGGACCCCAATAGTTTGTTGGAGGGCACAATATCCTGACACACCACAGTAAATTATGTAAATTAAGTGTTACCTTGAGTTGTATGGATCCTGCAGGATGACAGAGAGACTGTACACAAATTTCAGCTTAACCAATGTAACCCTTTACTTGAAAGAAGAAAATGAATATCAACAATCTGCAACCACTAAATAGGTAGTCTTTGAGTAATAAAGCTAACTAACGTGGTTTGGCGGGCAAGGCCAAAACCTCGATATAAATTATCTTAACAGTTTGTGCACGTATGCGTTGGCATGCGTTGGCATGCGTTGGCGCGCAAAGAAAAAAAAAACATTTGTAATCCAAGGGGAAAAATAGTAACTGGTGGAAATTTCCTGAACAGTGAATTCACAGTGATGAATATCAACAATCCACCCTCCTGCAAGGCAGTCAGTATGCTTGGGCAGGTGCCCATCTCACCCAACCAGTTCAGGCCTTGTCCTACAGAATCACTCCATCCACAATCTCCGACAAGGCGCAGGGGTACTGGGGTCCCGTACTATCACTCCGTCAAAGGTTCTGTCTTTCTTTCTCAATAGCGCTCCGCCTATGTGAATATAGGCCTCAATTCTAACCTAGACTTCCAGGAAGACACCTCGCACAGGTGTCCTCCTGAGTTGAAGAGGCGGTTTAGAGAGAGAGTGCCAACCACGTCCTCTCCCTTAAATTACCTCTCCCAGCATGCCGTACGGGGAGCAAAACACTCTGGGATTGTACAGCTGCTCTCTGTGTAATGTAGTCTATAACAAGCCAGGGCAAATGTAGTCTCATTTCTCCCTGCACTCAATTTCCCAACATTCCCTGCGGTATCAGGACAAAAGTAAGCAGCAGGTGGTTATAACACAATTTGGCCACAGGAGGGAGCTGAGATCCTTCTTAATCAGCAGATGGTAGTCTTTTATATCACATAAAAATGGTGATATCCCGCTACAAATGCATTACCAACGGTAACATAAACACTGCTCCCTCTAGCATAAGAACCTCATCAACATCATCGCCTGCCTCTTGCAAGCAGGATGAAGTTTTCCTCAGTCTCCTCTCCCCAGTGATCACACTATAACATTGTAGCTCTGTCGCAAGGTTAGAGGCTGCAGTAGGGGCTGATCTGTGTCAGGCACTAGAAATTACATGAATTCATCATCACGAGCTAGCATGCCTGAGCTAAGGGGATATGGATTCCAGGAAGTAAATGCTACATGAATCATCAGCCTTTATTCATTATGGCTTTGGCTAGAAATGCTGGGAGGTGTTTTTCAAAGTGATTTTTCAGCAAAATAAAGCATTGAGACATGGATGGATGGGTGAGATTGCTTTGAATAAAAAAAGTAATTTAAGGGGTTACTAAATCCAAGATCCTGATTCCCTATATCAGTATACAGGAAATGCAATTATTTTAGTAACTGTAAACACCTTTTGTCATCAGTAGTATATATCAGTCTTGTGACTCCTATCAGTGTCTTATTAAAGCTTGTAGGATAGGTTTTGAGGCTGCAGGATGCCTAACCCTCTGTTTGAACAATGCTGATCACCCCCCCCCCCCCAAGAAAAAACAACTCTAGCAATGCACACCAAACTGAGCATGTGCAGAATGACTCCAAAGGCTTTGTCTTATCAGGAAATGGATTGGGGACTGTGAAAGAAGGGGAGGATCAGAGAAGACAGGATCAAACAGCCGTTTTACACAATGCGGAGGACTTGTCTATTATATTACATTTTAAAGTGATAGTAAAGACTCTTTTTTTTAAATAACAAACATGTTATACTTACCTGCTCTGTACAGTGGCTCTGCACAGAGCAGCCCGAATCCTCTTCTTCTGCTTGTGTCCTTCGTCGGTGCTCCCGGCCCCTACCTCCTTTCTAGTGCCCCCACAAGTCGACAGAATGGCACGGCTGGGCACAATCACGTAACTGTACGTGATTGTTAAATGCCCAGCTGTGGGTCGCGACCTGGTGCGAAACTCCAGGACCGCGGCCGCGGGACCCACGGACCCGATCGCCGCTGGGGTCCCGCGTTCGGTCCCTGGAGCTGAAGAACGGGGAGAGCTGTGTGTAAACACACCTTCCCCATTCTTCACAGTGGCGCTGTCATTGATCGTCTGTTCCCTGATATAGGGAAAGGCGATCAATGCTGTCACACGTCCAGCTCCACCCCCCCTATAGTTCGAAACACATATGAGGTGACACTTAACCCCTTCAGCGCCTAGTGGCTAACTCCTAAACTGCAATTGTAATTTTCACAGTAAACAATGCATTTTTAAAATGACAATGGTCCCAAAATGTGTCAAAATTGTCCGATGTGTCTGCCATAATGTCGCAGTCACGAAAAAAATTGCCATTAGTAGTAAAAAAAATAATAATAATAAAAATGCAATAAAACTATCCCCTATTTTGTAAACGCTATAGATTTTGCGCAAACCAATCAAACGCTTATTGCGATTTTGTTTTACCAAAAATATGTAGAAGAATACGTATCGGCCTAAACTGAGGAAAAAAAAAGTTGTTTTATATATTTTTGGGGGATATTCATTATAGCAAAAAGTAAAAAATATTGCATTTTTTCCAAAATTGTTGCTCTATTTTGGTTTATAGCGCAAAAAATAAAAACCGCAGAGGTGATCAAATACCACCAAAAGAAAGCTCTATTTGTGGGGAAAAAAGGACGCCAATTTTGTTTGGGAGCCACGTCGCATGACTGTGCAATTGTCAGTTAAAGCGACGCAGTGCCGAATCACAAAAAGGGGCCTAGTCCTTTACCTGCATATTGGTCCATGTCTTAAGTGGTTAATAAAGGCTACAATTTGTTCAACTGCAACTGTCCAGAGACAATTTTTGTTCTTGCTTTAACAAATCATACATGCACTTTAGTTTTCTACTTTGCACCTGAAAAATTAAAACTGGTATTCAAATGGTCGCTTAGGGCAAACCTTGGCATACTGCCGTTTTTACACGATCCTCATTATCAGTAAGTTGAGCATTTTTTTATTATTATTATTATTATTATCATCATTATGCAGCTGAGTGTTACATTTGACTTTGAAACTTTTTGTGCACATTGACCACAAAACCCGGCTGCACCACAGTTTGGTTTTTCTTTTGTTTGTTCTTCATATTTCTGTGACCTTTAGAGATACCTTTTGTTTCTGTTGATCCATAAACGCCTCCAGTACATTCCACAGAGGAAAAAGATCAAGAAAATACTTTACAAAGTTTATGTAGCATGTCAAATTCAAACAGACAGAGATGTGTAAAGCAAAAAAGCAATTCGGGTTCGTTAAGCAATGCATGAAGTAGCCAATACAAAAATCAAAACGTACATCTTGGAAGGCCGTTATGCGCTATGATTCATTTGCTGTGCAATAGAGCTGCGGCGGTGATCAGTGAAAAGCCAGTGTAGCAGACCCTGGAACATTTGCTTTTCTTTTTTCTACATGTCAGCAAAAATAATGAAAACACTCACTTTGCACAAGAAAGATAAAAAATAAAAAATGACCTGTACTTTTCATTTCGGACGCATGTCGCTGCACAATTCTACAAAACAAATATTTTACTTAACCAGTCTATTTCTTTCATGGACCATATCTCTCTACCTAGTTCATCGCTGAAAAAAAAAAACAGGGAAGGAAAGTTTTATAGGAATACATTCTGGAGCTAATGCCCTGATGTAGAGGACAGAGGTACATCACGTCTTCCCCGTTATTTTAACTTGTGCTCTGCCAAATGACTTTGGCAGTGCGGAATTTAATCTTCCTTGTATTTAAGTGCCAGGTACAGTATTGCTTTGTCAGTTGCTGCCACCTAGGGATTTATAGACATTGAAGTGATTAGGAAAATATCTGACTTTGCAAAATGTTTTCTGCTGTACCCATGTAGATGTATAGGATATAATATTTATTGTAAGGCACTGCAGGTATTAGTGTAGCACTGATGTGAAAGTGCCAGTATTTGGGCAGAATCCTGGGTTAAATAAGACAGCTTTAGACATACCGTATACACATTTTTTTGAGCTGAAAATGCCCCCCCTCGGCTTATACTCGAGTCACCTTTTTGAACCTGATCTCCCGGACTTTGGGGACCCGGTACCGACCCCAAACTTGGCACACATGTAGTCACATTTTTCCTCTACAAGTGTGCAGTTTGTTGTCTGGGGATTCTACGGCCGGGGAGCACCAATTTTTCAAACCCGGGAGCCCCTTCCACAGATTCCCATGTTAAACAGTCATTTCTCTGGTGAATTTGCGGACCCGGTACCGGACAATTGTAGGTCCTCTGGACCCGAAACTAGGCACACATGTAGCCCCATTTCTCCTCTACAAGTGTGCAAAGTTTGTTGTTTGGGGGACCTATGGCTGGGGAGCACCATTTTTTTAAAGCCAGGCACCCCTTCCATAGACTCCTATGCTAAACGTCAGTGTAGTCATGAACACAGTGGGGCATGGGCATAGTGAGGCATGGGCACAGTGAGGCATGGACATGGACACAGTGAGGCATGGACACAGTGAGGCATGCACATGGACACAGTGAGGCACAGTGAGTCATACAGATGGACACCCTAGGCTTATACTCAAGTCAATACGGTTTCCCATTTGTTTGTCGTAAAATTAGGTGCCTCGGCTTATATTCGGGTCGGCTTATACTCTAGTATATATGGTAATCTTCTTGAATATAATATAAAAAGCTAATAGAAATTTAGATATTAGAACTATGGTGTGGTGAATTTGCTTAGAGCTCCCTGAAAAGAAGATAGCGGATACTTAAAGGATAAGTTCACCTTTCAGGAAAAAATAATAAATGCACATTATTTTGCAGGAAAGAATGTGTATTCATCCCCCTTTACTCTTATACCCCTAATTAAAATCTAGTGGAACCAATTGTCTTCAGAAGTCACCTAATTAGTAAATAGAGTCCACTTGTGTGTAATTTAACTTCAGTATAAATATGGCTATTCTGTGAAGACTTCAGAGGTTTGTTAGAGAACCTTAGTGGACAAAACAGCCTAATGAAGGCCAAGGAACTCACCAGACATGTCAGGGATAAATTTGTGGAGAAGTTTAAAGCAGGGTTAGGTTATATAAAAATATCCCAAGCTTTGAACATCTCCTGGAGCACTGTTCAATCCATCATCCGAAAATGGAAAGAGTATGGCACAACTGCAAACCTACCAAGACATGGCAGTCCAGCTAAACTGACAGGCCAGGCAGGGAGAGCATTATGGTATGGTGTGGTATCTCTGGAGGAGCTGCAGAAATCCCCAGCTCAGGTGGGCGAATCTGTCCACAGGACAACTATTAGTCGTGCACTCCACAAATATGCCTTTATGGAAGAGTGGCAAGAAGAAAGCCATTTCTGAAAGAAAGCTAAGCTATAAGAAGTCCTATTTGCAGTTTTTGAGAAGCCATATGGGGGACACAGCAAACATGTGGAAGAAGGTGCTCTGGTCAGATGAGTAAAAGCAAAATGATATGTGTGTCGGAAATCTAACACTACACATCACCCTGAACACACCATCCCCGTCGTGAAACATGGTGGTGGCAGCATCATGTTGTAGGGATGCTTTTCTTCAACAGGGACAAGGAAGCAGTTGCTGGGAAGATGGAGGGAGCCAAATACAGGCCTTAGAAGAAAACCTGTTAATGTCTGCAAAAGACTTGAGACACAGGGGCGGAGGTTCACCTTCCAGCAGGACAATGACCCTAAACATACAGCCAGAGCTACAATGGAATGGTTTAGGTCAAAGCATATTCATGTGTTAGAATGGCCCAGTCAAAGTCCAGACCTAAATCCAACTGAGAATCTGTGTTGAGACCTGAAAATTGCTGTTCACAAACACTCTCCATCCAATCTGACAGAGCTTGAGCTATTTTGCAAAGAAGAATGGGCAAAATTTCACTCTCTAGATGTGCAAAGCTGGTAGAGACATCCCCAAAAAGACTTGCAGCTGTAATTGTAGTGAAAGGTGATTCTACAAAGTATTGACTCAGGGGGGCTGTATACAAATGCACCCCACACTTTTCACATATTTATTTGTAAAATATTTTGAAAACCATTTATCATTTTCCGTCCACTTCACAATCATGTGCCACTTTGTGTTGGTCTATTACTTTAAATCCCAATAAAATACATTTAAGTTTTTGTCTGTAACATGACAAATTGTGGACATTTTTGAGGGGTATGAATACTTTTTAAAGGCACTGTATGTCAAAATGTTTACTATTATCTGTCTCTTGACTATACCTTTGCATTTTATTAACATTTATCTATTTACTCTTTCCTGGAAAAAGAAATTTATTATCTGATCTTAGCCTACATTTGCATTTAGTCAGAGCTTACCTACCAACCTCTGTGTCTTCCTGCAAATGGATCTTCTAACACCTGTTATCAAATCAGTGTGTTCTATCCAATATTGCTTGACCTGTTCTACCTAAAGCCTCATACACACGAATGGACTTTTCCATGGATTTTGGTCTGAAGGGCGTTGGCCGTGAACTTGGTATGCATACAGACGGCACAAAATTTTCAACCAACAAAACCTAAATATGTGTTTTTTCTGCTCTTTAGCGCCACCCATTGGGCAACTTCTGCTAATGTTGTCTTAACGTTTAACATTGGTTCTGAGCGGATTTGTATACACATGATCGGATAATCCGATGTAACAGATTTATTATCAGACAGTTGGTGAACATGAACAGCCAACATTTGTTGTCGTTAATTCAGCGAACAATTGTCTGATGGAGCATACACACGGTCGGATTATGCGACAAAACACGTCCATCAGGCAATTAGTCGTAAAATTGGTTCATGTGTGCCTTTAGTGTTCAGCATCTGATGTCTTACCAACATAGCTAAACAAACTCCCCTCTAGTTCTTGCTCTTTCTGCTCAAATCCACAGCCACCATACAGTATTTGGTTGGCGGTTGGAGGAAAACCACCTGACTTTCAGAAGACAGATTAAAACTCTGCTCTTTTGATGTCATTGAGACACGAACAACTAGCGCCCAGAGGCGATTCAGTTCGCATGTGCCGCGCTATATAAGTTTTTCATTCATTCATTCATTCAGTATTTGGACCTAATATTTAGTTTCTGTAAACTAGTTGCCCACAAAAATCTCAGAGACCCGGTTGCTCACAACAGTCTGCCTTCCAATTTGAGACTACTTCAGACACCATGCTATGTTCTCTTTCCAATTTCCTTAGCAAATTGTTTTGTATCACACAAAAGAATATTCAGTAGGTCACACAATCTTCTTATCTGAGCGATATAGGTTCTTGATTTGGCCAAGCAGATTACAATATAGATGTCAGGACCTGGGCTTGAATCTGGGACCTCTTCTGTGTCTGGCATTGTCTCTTCTCACTGAGCTATCTGGGATGCTGGACAGCGCCCTGTCTGATCTGCTGGATAGACCTATCTGATCCATTAGACTACTCTGCTTGGTGTCTTGATTGCCTTGAACCCCTTGCTCCTCCCATGAACTTCCTATATAAGCCTTGTCTCAGCACTTCTTCTTTGCCAGGTTGTTGTGCCTTCTCAGCCAGTGCCTTGTCTGCTCTGCTGCCATTTGTACCTGCAACCACCTGTGTTTGACCCTCAGCCTGTTCCTGGACTACTCTTCTGCCTGATCCCAATCTGCAACCACCCGTGTTTGACCCTCGGCCTGTTTTTTGACTACTCTTCTGCCTGATCCCAACCTGCAGCCACTCGTGATTGATCTCTTGGCTTGTTTACTGACCACGCTGCTGTTTCATCCTTGTCTGCTCATCTGCTATTGTATCCCGGCTTGCTCACACCCTGGTGGGGCAAACTTGAGGACCGTGACCTGGTACTAGCTTGCAGCTAAATCCATCTCCACCATCAGGAGCTCTGGGGAAAACCAGCTAGTACTTAGACTTCCGCAACTCAGGAGAGCCTGTATTATCTGCCAGAAGTGACTGCCTGTATACCTGTCCTGCCACTGCTATAGCTATTGGCCTCTGAGCCTGACGCCAGACTGTGACAATAGAACTTTGTTAAGTAGATAACCTTTTTAAAGACTTACAACGTACAACAGCATGGAGAATAAATTGCATGCACCTATGTAACATGACCAAGAGCATGTGACTTTAGAGCTACCAACGTTTTCAAGCAGCAGGTCACAACAGCATAGGCCGACACTCAATCAAAATGTATTGGATTGGTGCTAACTAATAAATCAGGCCAAGTCATCAGCTGATCTGCATGTACGTTTTATAGAAAGAACAACAAAGGGGACATTAAATACAAATAAATGTAAATCAGCCATTACTAACTAGACACCAGCAACAAAACCACAAATTAAGGCTAGGTGTGATAAAACACAGCATTTGTCACATATGCCGCTTTGTAATGAGTGTTGTGGCGGCCGTGCTGGAAATACAAAATAATACTCATTTGTCTTCTCTCCAAAAAATGATGACAAATGTGCCTTAGAAGAGCACCAGTATTCCCAATTTGCTGCATACATCTTCTTTTTAGTATGGTTAGTTTTATACAACGCTTTATCAAAATAACCTCAGCAATTTAAAAACATTTTGCAGAATACAATATTTAAGGGGATTTCTATACTTTAACCACTTCCAGACCTTAGGTGTTTTTCAGATTCGGTGTTTGCAAGACTAAAACTGTTTTTTCTGCTAGAAAATTACTTAAAACCCCCAAACATTATATATTTTTTTTTCTAACACCCTAGAGAATAAAATAGTGGTCATACCAATACTTTTTGTCACACCGTATTTGCGCAGCGGTCTTACAAGCGCACTTTTTTTGGAAAAAAATCACTTTTTTGAATTAAAAAATAAGACAACAATAAATTTGGCCCAATTTTTTTATATATTTTGAAATATAATGTTACGCCGAGTAAAATGATGCCCAACATGTCATGCTTAAAAATTGCGCCCGCTCGTGGCATGGCGTCAAACTTTTACCCTTAAAAATCTCGATAGGCGATGTTTAAAAAATTCTAGAGATTGCATTTTTTGAGCTACAGAGTAGCTCCAGGGCTATAATTATTGCTCTCGCTCTAACGATCGCGGTGATACCTCACTTGTGTGATTTGAACACCGTTTTCATATGCGGGCGCTACTCGCGTATGCGTTTGCTTCTGCGCGCGAGCTCGTCGGGACGGGGCGCTTTAAAAAAAAATTTTTTTTGTTTTCTTATTTATTTTTATTTATTTTATTATTTTTTACACTGAAAAAAAAATAATAATAATTTGATCACTTTTATTCCTATTACAAGGAATGTAAACATCCCTTGTAATAGAAAAAAGCATGACAGGTCCTCTTAAATATGAGATCTGGGGTCAAAAAGACCTCAGATCTCATATTTGGGCTTAAATGCAAAAAATAAAAAATAAATAAAAAATGTCATTTTTTCAAATGACCAAAAAAAAAATTTGTCTCTTTAAGAGGCTGGGCGGGACTGACGTTTTGACGTCACTTCCGCCTAGCCGAGCTATGGGGACGGGCGAAGGAGATTTTTCCTTCAGTCTCGTCCCGCTCACCAGCCGACAGCATCCGATCGCCTCCGCCGCTACCGACGGCTCCGGTAAGCGGCAGAGGGCGCGGGAGAGCGGCGGGAGGGGGGGCCCTCTCCCACCACCGATAACGGCGATCTCGCGGTGAATCCGCCGCGGAGACCGCCATTATCGGATTCCAGACCGCGCACACTAAAGATGGATACCTCGGTTGTGACAGCAGCTGCTGCCGTTACCGAGATATCCATCTTTAAAAATAGGACGTACATCGTCGTGCGCAGGTCTGGAAGTGGTTAACATCTCTTGTTGACAGCGCTCTTTCTGAAGACCTGCTTTAAGATAAGAGGAACATCCAAGCACATTCATTATGCTGAACTATTAAGAAGGATTAATAGCAAGTATACATAATAGGAAAAATGTGGCTGCCGCCATTGGGGCGGACAGATCAGGCACTTTTGAGACTATTTTGAGACCAGTGACATTTATGTAGCGATCAGAGCTAAAAATAGCCACTGATTATTGTATAAATGGCACTGGCAGGGAAGGGGTTAACACTAGTGGGCGATCAAGGGGTTAACTGTGTTCCCTAGGTGTGTTCTAACTGAAGGGGGGATGGGACTGCAGGCCCCTTTAGTAGTGTAGCAAAAAGAGAGGTTTTTGGTTCTTAGCTGTCCTATTCCTGTAGCTACTGCTCCCAGTACCACCTCTTCAGGCACTGCCAGCCCACCTGGCTGCATCTGCACCTTTCACGAGCCCTCCTGGCTGCTTTTCCACAGTCCTCCCAGTCTGACTCTGCATCCACCCCAGACTGCTTGCACTCAGTCCCTTCAGGAATGCTTATGACTAAGTCTCACCAACCCTCTTGGCTGTCTTCCTCCCTGGAGATTTTGCCAGCAGTGTCCTTCCTCATGCTGTCCCTTCCTTGCTCCCGTGCCTTCTGGTAAGGATCTCCCTGTGTGCCATGAAGAGGGGTCCCTTCCACATCTGAGCCAAGGCCTGAGTTCACCCCCCCTCAGACTGGGGAACTATGCTCAAAGGCTTCCGAAAGCCTTAAACTCCATCTCGATCTTCCATCCAAACTCCACTGCTCCAGCTGGGCTGATCTGAGTATTTGAAGGGGCCTGCCCCCTGCCAACCCATCTGTTGCGGATTGGTCAGGGCCCTCAGAATACTCCAGCCAACTCCTCCTAGACCCCTGCCAAAGGCTTCTGGAATCTTCTCCAAGTTTCCAGCAAGTACGGAGGAGTCACCAGAGATGCTGCTGCCGAGTCATCTAGCACTCCCTGAGTCACTCAAAACCTTGACCCAGAAAAACACACAGGCCTGTCTGCCAGCCAAGCATTCGCTGTGCCCGTGAATGCTGCCACACTGTGCCCACCATTGCAGCCTCACTGTGCCCGTGAATGCAGCCTCACTGTGCCCACCATTGCAGCCTGTGCCCATGAATACAGCCTCACTGTGCCAACCATTGTTGTCTCACTGTGCCAATGAATACTGCATCACTGTGCCCACCATTGCAGCTTCACTGTGCCCATGAATGCAGCCTCACTCTGCCCATCATTTCAGCCTCATTGTGCCAATCCATACAGGCTCACCATTGCCTGGTAACACACACATAGACAGTGGACATTTCCCGTGTTGTATCACGGAGCTGGGTCTGTGTTTGGCGGCCGCGCTGTAACAAGGTCCCGCCCCCATAGACCTGCTCACGTGATAGCATCACACGAGCCTAACACAGACCCAGATCCGTGATACACAGAAGGAGGAGAGAGGGGGAGAGGGAGTGAGGGTAGCGCTGCAGACCCAGCTCAAAGCAGCCCCAGGGAAGGCGGCCTACAGGGAAATTTCCCAGTATACTGGTAAGCCAGTCCAGCCCTGGTTTGGAAGCTTGAGTTTTGCTTTAAATAGAGCAACTGTAAAAATTACCAGTTTAGGCTTAAGGCTGTCCCTTTGTGAAATAAGCTGTATTAGTATACAAGCAAAACCACATTGATTTCTCTGAAGGATGCAGTTCAATTTACCATCACACAACCTGTCTAGAGACCCTTAAAAAGTTAATTTTAGTAGATAGAGCTTCATTGACTTTACAATTTTCTCAGATTAACAAATGCTGCCACATGAAATAAACCCAACAAATGGATCCAGCTCCCTGTAGAAATCAGAAGGTATATACAAAGTTTACTGTTGGCTAGCAATGCATAGAAAGCTAAAACATGTACATCAAACCACATGAACTAACAAATGAAATCTAGGCTAACGCAAATCACTAACCCCACATAAATTACTTTTATTGTTCATCCCTGCTTCAATTTTATAAGGGAAATGTTTTGGGTATCATGAAAACGCTCCAGACTTTCCTGGCAACTGTCACGTCTTCTCCAATATATGCTAAAGCAGATAAAGAAGCCAAAAGACCTCTATCCTCTAAGTGTGTTTAGAAAAAAGAAAATGAACAAAGAACAAATAAGAAGTGAGCCTGCAGGGCGCCATGAATCTTGTAAAGTACGTGTGTTCAGCACTTTCCAAAATGAGTTGTCATTCCGCTAATTAAAGCACGATTGTCTGCGTTTATGCCAAGATTCATTAATATGTGCACGGTCATTCTTCACACTGGAGCTGCTTGGATACTCAACATCGTCAGCAGGAAGTGGAGTGGAAGTCAAAGAGATGGTAAGGATAATTAATAGTTTATACAGATGCAGGAAAGAATGAAAAAAAGCAGAACACTGCAAACAAAACGCTCATTTGTGCATTAATGTTTGATCATAGCTGTGAAAGATGAAGCAGGGCATAGGGAATCCATAATATTATGGGGCTGGATTCACACCAAATAGATGTAAAGCAAATCCTAACTGCAGTTTGCTAAAGCTCTGCGTTTCATAAATACGTAATTGCCATTTTGAAACATAATACAATGCATCTGGAAAGTATTCACAGCGCTTCAACTTTCCACATTTTGTTATGTTACAGCTTTATTCCAAAATGGATTAAATTCATTATATTCCTCAAAATTCTACAAACAATACTCCATAATGACAATGTGAAAGAAATCCTTGCAAGTTTATTAAAATAAAATAAAATCTCATGTACATAAATATTCACAACCTTTGCCATGACATTCAAAATTTAGTTCAGGTGCATCCTGTTTCCACTGATCATCCTTGAGATGTTTCTAGAACTTGATTGAGTCCATCTGTGGTAAATTTAGTTGATTGGATATGATTTGAAAAGGCACACACGTCTCTATATAAGATCCCACAGTTAACAGTGAATGTCAGAGCACAAACCAAGCTATGAAGTCCAAGGAATTGCCTGTTGACCTCCGAGCAGGGGCGGATCCAGGGGGGCCGGGCAGAAATTTCCCCCCCCCCCTAGAAACTATTTGCGGGTAAGGGAGTTGGCGGGTGAGAGAGTGCTCGGTGGGCGGCTCAGTGGGCGGGTGAAAGTGAGAGCGCAACGTGTGCAGGTGACGTGGCAAGTGACAATCCGCAACTTGTGGCAGGTGACGTGGCAAGTGACAATCCGCAACTTGTGGCAGGTGACGTTGCAAGTGACAATCAGCAACTTGTGGCAGGTGACGTGGCAAGTGACAGTCCGCAACTTGTGGCAGGTGAAATGACAAGTGACAATCTGCAACTTGTGGCAGGTGACGTGGCAAGTGACAATCCCCAACTTGTGGCAGGTGACGTGGCAAGTGGCAATTCGCATCTTGTGGCAAGTGACAAATGTGTGGCAGGTGACGTAAGTGACAATCCACAACTTGTGGCAGGTGACGTGGCAAGTGACAATCTGCAACGCATGGAAGGCGACGGTGACAAGTGACACACTCGGGGCTCCCACTGATTCTGCAATTTGGTGCGTTGAACCATTAAATTTTATATTACAGTGTAATAATAGAAATAATGTGCTTCGATCATTCTGACACCATAACAACCATGGTGCCAGGATGATTGAAGCTCCAACAACAGTAATTTCCCAGAAAAAAATTCCCCTAAAAAAACATATTTTCTGGCAGTGGCCCTCCCGAGACTAGACTCTGGATCCGCCCCTGCCTCCGAGACAGGATTGTATCGAGGCACAGATCTTGACAAGGGTACAGAAGGGGCCTTAGTCAGGAACCAAGAACCCGATGGTCACTCTGACAGAGCTCCAGCGTTTCTTTGTGGAGAGAGGAGAACCTTCCAGAAGAACAACCATCTGCAACACTCCACCAATCAGGCCTGTATGGTAGACTGGCCAGACAGAAGACATTTCTCAGTAAAAGTCACATGACAGCCCCTAGAGTTTGCCAAAAGGCACCTGAAGGACTCTCAGACCATGAGAAACATAATTTTTTGGTCTGATGAAACAAAGATTGAACTCTTTGGCTTGAACGATAAGCATTATGTCTGGAGGAAACCAGTCACCGCTCATTATCTGGCAATACCATCCCTACAGTGAAGCATGGTGGCGGCAGCATCATGTGGGGATGTAGTCAATCAGGATAGAGGGAAAGATGAATGCAGCAATGTACAGAGACATTCTTGGTGAAAACCTGCGCCAGAGCGCTCCGGTTTTTATTTTTTGCGCTATAAACAAAAATAGAGCGACAATAAATATTGCTATAATAAACATCCCCAAAAAATATATAAAAAAAACTTTTTTTTTCCTCAGTTTAGGTTGATACGTATTCTTCTACATACTTTTGGTAAAAAAAAACACAATAAGCGTTTATTGACTGGTTTGCGCAAAAGTTATAGCGTTTACAAAATAGGGGATAGTTTTATGGCATTTTTATTAATATTTTTTTTCATGACTGCGACATTATGGCGGACACATCGGACACTTTTGACACATTTTTGGGACCATTGTCATTTTCACAGCGAAGTGCTATAAAAATGCACTGATTACTGTGAAAATGACAATAGCAGTGAAGGGGTTAACCACTAGGGGGCGATAAGGGGTTAAGTGTGCCCTAAGGGAGTGATTCTTACTGTAGGAGGCGTGGCTGGACGTGTGATGTCTCTGATCGTCGTTCCCTAAAACAGGGAACAGACGATCAGTGACAAGCCACAGAGAAGAATGGGGAAGGTTTGTTTGCACTCACATCTCCCCGTTCTTCAGCTTCTGTTACACGATCGTGGGACACCGGCGGTGATCGGGGGCCATGGGTCCCGCGGTCACAGAGCTTCGGACCGGGTCTGTACGTGCCTGTGCCCAGCCGTGCCATTCTGCCGGCGTATATCGGCGTTAGGTAGTCCACAAGTGGTTAATACATGCTATTGATGTATAATATTACATATGCTTGTTGCACATTTAAGATGGCATTGTTGGTAGACATGTGCACTGCCGAAAAATGTTTTATTAGTTTTTTAGCTTTTTTCTTAAATTCGTAAATTCGTAAATTTTGGGAAATTCAGAAAGTCAAAAACTCAGAATTCGGAAATTCAAGAATTCATAATTCGGAAATTCGAAAAATCGAAAATTCTGAAATTTGAAAACTCTGAATTCGGAAATTCGGACATTCAAAAATTCGGAAAATCAGAAATTCGGAAAAACTAAAATTCGGAAATTCGAAAATTTTAGAAAATTCGGAAATTTGGAAATTCGGAAATTCAAAAATGTTCTAATTCTGAATTTTCTAATTTTCAAATTTACGATTTTCTAATTTTCCGAATTTTCTAATTCCGAAATGTCAGAATTTTTGAATTTACGATTTTCGAATTTAAAAAATTTTCGAATTCCAAATTCCCGAAATTTCCAAAATCTTGAATTTTCACATTTGCAAGATTCTAAATTTCGGAAATCCAAAAATTCGGAAATTTCAAAATTCAGAATTCGGAAATTTCGGAATTAACGAATTTGTCAAAATTCATTAAAAAAAATATTCGGAACTAAACGAATTGCAGATGTCTAATTGTTGCCCTATTATCCTGCCCATACAAGTGCCAACCCTCGATGCAGCCCTAATCGAGGCACAATCTAGACTACAGCTGCACTGATCGGACTGCCACTAGTAGTTGCAGATAGGACATGGCAAAGGTCACACATTGTGTAAGACTGCAGTCAGGTCAAATTGCCACAGTTTTGGGGTTTCAGTCCGACAGTCCTTGGAAACCTTATCTAAATTGCCACAGTTTTGGGGACTCGGAGAGGGTGAGTAGTAGACCCTTTGTCTGTGGGAATGCTACCGTCGACTGGTGTCTCGCCTGAACGTTGGGAGGAGATCATTGCAGCCAACACTACTGAGCCCTGAGGGAGAGCGGGAGGAACCAAACCCTAGGAGCTGGTGAGAGGCCACTGGCCATACCCTACCACACATAAAGAACATGTGTCACTTATTAGGGACACTGTTTTGGCACAAATAGCCAGGTTTGGATGGATTTGATTCTGAGCACTTCAACACTGGATTTGAGCCCCAATGTGCTGTTTAGCAGGGGAAGGTTTGACAAAGACTTTTGGACCATTGTCATAGCATTGCCTCTTAGACAGGACTTTCCCCAGTGTAAGGGGTCATTCACTAGTCCACCTGTTTATTAGCAATTCAGTACTTTATCTTCACTGTTTCACATACTTGTTTGAGTGAATATTGTAATTTTCTCTGGTTACTGTATTATTGTGTATACAGTATTGTTGCAATAAATATTCACCTGTCAGCCCCGGTGTGTCAGAGAGTGCGGTGCTGCCTGGAGAGTGGTGGGCACTGGGAACGGGCCCCGAAAAAATTGTGGCAACACTTGTCAGCCTCTGATAGACTCTTACAGGCTGCCAGTAGCGGGGTTGGTCGGGACTCAGGAGGCATTGACCTTCCACCCACACCTAAATGCCAGCACCTCATGTATGGGGGCTAAATTCCCAGCCTGCATGGGGCCTGAATACACATGCAATCCGACAGTCCTTGGAAACCTTATCTAAATAATAATACATATAATGAATAAAACCATTACTTTCTAAAAATATGTAACTAATTTCCTTGGCTTACAAATATATAAAACCACTTATTATTTATCAACGGTCTTTTTCAGTGCAATATACAGTGCCTTGAAAAAGTATTCATACCCCTTGAAATTTTCCACGTTTTGTCATGTTACAACCAAGAACGTAAATGTAAGCAAAATGATAAATGGTTTTCTAATTTTTTTATAAATAAATATGTGAAAAGTGTGGCGTGTATTTGTATTCAGCCCCCTTTACTCTGATACCCCTAACTAAAATCTAGTGGAACCAATTGCCTTCAGAAGTCACCTAATTTATAAATAGAGTCAACCTGTGTGTAATTTAATCTCAGTATAAATACAGCTGTTCTGTGAAGTCCTGAGAGGTTTGTTAGAGAACCTTAGTGAACAAACAGCATGAAGGCCAAGGAACAAACCAGACAGGTCAGGGATAAAGTTGTGGAGAAGTTTAAAGCAGGGTTAGGTTATAAAGAAAAAAAAAAGAGTTCAGAAATATTTCTTAATCCCATTGCAATGTACACTACAAACTGTATGATTGAATTGGTTCTGATATTGCTGTTTTACTAATCTGCCAGCTTATTATTCTGAATAGGAAACCTTCAATTTGTTTGCAAATATTAAAGATTCTAACTACCAGTAAGAATAAGTACTTACATTTAAAGAGCACCTGTCATTTCAGATCCATCATGGCAGCGCCTGTTAGCGGGCATCCGCTCACCTGCTGTCGCCACGTCCCTCACCTTGTTGTGTCACTGCTGCATCACCAGCCGTCCCATTAAAGTGAATGGGACTGTCAGTGAGTCAACAGTGGGTCAGAGCAGGAGCCACTGCGGGACAGAGATGACAGTTGCTCTAATCGAGATTGAGTTGATTTAAATCAAGCCTTTTTACTAGTGATTTAAATCGACTTGATTTAAATCAAATCCACCCTGCCACAGGACAACTATTAGTCGTGCACTCCACAAATCTGGCCTTTTTGGAAGAGTGGAAGAAAGAAAGCCATTGTTGAAAGAAAGCCATAAGAAGATTTGTGAGAAGCCATGTGGGGGAAACAGCAAACACGTGGAAGAAGGTGCTCTGGTCAGATGAGACCAAAATTGAACTTTTTGGCCTGAAAGCAAAATGCTATGTGTGAAACATGGTGGTGGCAACATCATGTTGTGGGGATATTTTTCTTCAGCATTTGGTTTTAAGGGGGGAGGAACAGTGCCCAGTCCTTGGTATCATAGGGAGGAATAGTACTCCATTTTTGGTGCCAGTGGGAGGAATGATGCCCCATTGTTGGTTGCAGAATAGTGTTATGTATCAGTGGGAGGAATAGTGCCCAAAGAGCCAGAAAAGGGAAAGCAGTTTGGAGACCCCTGGTTTAGATGAAAGCCTATTTGTGTGTTAGAATGGCCCAAAGTCCAGACCTAAATCCAATTGAGAATCTGTGGCAAGAATTGAAAATTGCTAAGGGAGCTGCGGTGGCTCAACGCGATTGGCACTGCGCTGACAAGCCATTCACCTCTGCAGCTAGGGGTTCGGATCCCGGTCTCGGCTACATGTGAATTGAGTTTGGTGGTCTCAGCCTGGCTCCCGGTGGGTGTGCTATGCGAGGTAAGCCTGCGCTTAGTACGCCCACCCCCCTCCCACAAAAACCACCACACTTACACGCACTCGAAATTGGGTTAACATGCACGCACTTTGACCACGCGGTCTCTAAAAAAGAGAGGCGAAGGACTAACGGGGCTGGTTGAGCGGGCAAATCCTCTCACTCCCTTATAAGGAGTCCCTCTGCCCCGTTGGGCTTCAAAGCGGAGCAGGTAGGGCGGGCTGTGTGGGAGGACTCCCTCACACACCCACCATTGCCACCCGGGGCATGGAGAAAGGTGGCAGATTGCCTCTGGGGGAGGCCTGCCTACTCCCAAGTCCGGCTCCTCTCTCGAGTTCACGCACAAAATACACTTATAAAAAAAAAGAATTGAAAATTGCTGTTCATAAACGCTCTCCATCCAATCTGACAGAGCTTGAGCTATTTTGCAAAGAAAAATGGGGAAAATGTCACTCTCTCTAGATGTGCAAAGCTGGTAGAGACATCCCCAAAAAGACTTGCAGCTGTAATTGCAGGGAAAGGTGATTCTACAAAGTATTGACTCAGGGGGGCTGAATACAAATGTACGCCACACTTTTCACATATTTATTTGTAAAAAAAAATGAAAATCATTTATCATTTCCTTCCACTTCACAATTAAGTGCCAATAACATTTTTTGGTTGTAACATGACAAAATGTGGAAAATTTTAACCACTTGCCGACTGCCTTCCGCATATATGCTGCAGCAAGGCGGCCACCCGCGATCTCGGTGAAGAGAGGCAGAACGGGGATCTACCTATGTAGTGGCAGATCACCATTCTGACAGGGGAGGATAGAGAAATCAATCCCAGTGATTAGGAACAGCATTCTCTCTCTACTCCAAGTCAGTCTGTCCCCCTGACAGTTAGAAACACCTCCCTAGGGAACACTTAACCCCTTAATCGGCCCCTAGTGTTAACCCCTTCCTTGCCAGTGCCATTTCTACAGTGATCAGTGCATTTTTATAGCACTGATCACTGTATTGGTGTCACTGGTCAAAAAAAAGTGTCACTTAGGGTCAGATTTGTCTGCCGCAATGTCGCAGTCACGCTAAAAATGATCCCTGCCATTACTAGTAAAAACAATAATAAAAAAAAGCCCCTAAATCTTTCCCCTATTTTGTAGACGCTATAACTTTTATGCAAACCAATCAATATACGCTTATTTGGAAAAAGAGGGATAGGATCTGACTGGTCTAGACTAAAAAATAATATTTTTAACAATAGCACCTCATCCCAAAATTATATATGGGAAAGTAGAACAGTGGCGGGACTATAACGGTGCATGCAGAGACCAGTAAAGAAAAATAGAACCAATACTGTAAATTTTAATGATTTATTAAAAGACACAAAGTAGCGTCAGGTTGTAAGGCATATCATAGACTATACAAAAGCCTACTACACAGATCAACAACCTGATCACCAATACAAAGTTAAAAAGGTTCCCATAGCAGACATTAGTACTATAACGGAGATCGCAACCTGGTTGGTAAACCCTATATATTTCGCCCGGTTAGGCTTCTTCAGGGGTGGTTGAGATCAGAGTTTAGGATTCTGATAATGACATACAGAAAAAGAAAATTAGTGATTTATACATTAAATATATATAAACAATAAATAAATAAATAAAGTCGCTCAGCCAATGTATATCACATAATGCCTACCTGCTAGTCCGTAGTGGGAGTAAAAAAACTACAGGGTGCGTATATACCCTGATTCCATCACATGCCTGAAGGGTCAGGCCGGATGAGCACAAGTTGACAGCCACAAGGATACCCTAGGCAGGAAAAGGTGAGAGGCCGCTGCAGATGGAATTCACACAATCCCCAACCATCGGAGGGGCAAAGGGGGGGGGGGGGGGCACCCAGAGACAGGGTGACCAACTGTGGAGAAGAGTAGCAATATCAGTATCTATTAGAATATGAATATTTAATAAAAATATTTATAGAAAGTGATAAGAAAAAAGAAAAAGTGTACACTCACAGTGCTTAAATGAACAGGTATAGCATCTGTGGAGGCATACGCCCAGCTTAGGACCGAAGACTTGTCAATTCTGTAACAAGCTGAGCCAAATATTATGTCACAAACTATGCAGAAAATATATAATTTTGGGAATCAAAACAAAAAACAGGGGAAAAAGAGCGAGCATAGAAAAAAAGAAGGAAAGAAAACAAGAAAAAAAGAAAAAAAGAAGCAAACATTGGTTTACTTCTATATTAAGGATATCAATATAATGATTATAGTGATCTTCAGCCCACGGCTATTCCATAATAGGATAAAAGAATACAAAAATCGGCTCATAAAGAAAAAGTTTAGTTGGAAAAATAAACCAAAAAAAGAGCGTAGGTAAGAAGACAGTTAATGAGGGACATAATAGTTGGTTTGAGCAAGGAAATAGGTTTGTATACACAGCAGCTATTAAGCATGATAGAGAGTATACCTGGTCAATCGCGCTCAGCAGCACGGGTTATCTCCACAGGAGTGTGCAGCACACTGACACTCCACGACAGGACAAGGTCCTGATATACCCCTCAGCCCCTCCCACACGTCCGTGCGTCAGAGGGGGCGCGGTCGGGCGTGAGCGGACACATAGTGTCAGTGCGCAGACGCCCCACACTGATGCTTAGCATGAGGCCTACAATCCCCAGCAACCCCTGGGTTAGAAGGCGTGGACGGCCGAGTAATCGGCCAGTCACAGCGCGCCGGGGGAGGGGCACCGCCAGAAAGCGGAGCGGCCCATAGGCAGGGAAACAAACCCCATGTCAAAGAGCCGGGAGTGGCCAAAACGCCGGTGGATAGGGCGAGGAGCCAGCAATCAGGGGGGAGAAGGAAAACCACTGACAGAAACGGGCTCACATTGTGAAGCCCTTGGGTGTCCAAATGGAGGGAGGCATAAGGTGAAAAAACAAACGCAGCAGCATCACAGATCCAACAGTGTAGGAAGGGGGAATCCAACGGGCAAAGGAATGGCAACTTGGTATGGTAAAAGGATGTGTCATGGCCCATAACTAAAAGGCAAGGCCATTGAAAAAACCACGTATGGAAATAGGCAGGGTGGCAAATGCATATATACGATGGCAGAGCGATTCACAACAAAGTTCATACACATAAATAGTAATTGTAGATCAAAATAGTGATTGAAATCAAACACATCTAAGGCATTTAAATACAGAAATAATATTTCATACAAATACATCAATTAGCAAAATGCCAAAATAGCCAAGAAAAGAAAAACAGACAGGGAAAAAGAAAAGATCAGGGGAAATGGTAGAGCATATAGAGGCAGAAGGTGACAAGAAGGGGTAGAAGAAAGGGATGGGGAAACAGAGGATGAAGGGAAGGAATGGGGGAGGGAGGTGGAAGGGGGGGGGGGTGGGGGAAAAAAGGGGGGGGGGAGAAAAAGGGGAAAAAAGGGGAAAGAGAATGGAAAACAAAACAGAACAGACAAATGATGCAGAGTGACAAGCATCATATATTTCATGCTGAAACAACCCAGACGGTCGCCCGATGAGAGCATGGCGAGTCAGTCAATAGAGCACAGGGACAGTGGGATTGAGACACATAGAATAGATAGCCCTTACAGGAAAGATTTAAAGCTGATGTATTCATTCAGTCCTGGGTAATGGGTAGCGTTTAAGGTTTGTATCCATCTAGTTTCAAGTTGCAGAAGACTGCGGTCAATACCCCCACCCCTAACATGTGTAGGCACATGTTCCAGGGCAGTGAATTTCACCATAGTAGGCTCGAAATTGTGCTCATGTCCAACATGCCGGCTGATGGCAGTGGTGGAAAGTTTTTTTCGAATAGGTGCAATGTGGTCTGATATACGTTTGTGGAAAGGTCTTTTCGTCTTGCCTACGTAGAAGCACCCACATAGGCATTTGGCCAGGTACACCACGCCAACAGTCTGGCACGTGACCCGATGCCGGATGGTGTGGGTACGTCCACCCGGCAGGACGACTGTCGATCCACTTAGGATAAAAGGACACATGTGGCATCCTTTACATGAGAAGATGCCGTTGATTATGTGTGGGGAATTTTCTAGGGGATTGTGATGACTCTGAACGAGTTTGTCCCGCAGAGATGGTGCTCTGCGGTAGGTGACTTCAGGTCGATCCTTAATAAATTTATTGACAGTATTGTCAGCCAGTAGTAACGGCCAATACCTATCCAAGATTTCCCTAAACTGTGCATGGCAAGCAGAATACTGGGTAAGCAGACGTATTGGTTGCAGGGAGTTAACCTTTCTGGGGGGAAAAATCAAGTCTCTGCGGTCAATACTCGCGGCTCGATTGTAGGCCTTCTTCAGGATATTGTGACTATACCCTCTATCTTTCAAACGAAAATATAGGTTTTTAGCAGCTATTTCATAATCTTTCTTAAGGACACAATTCCTTTTTAATCTAATGTATTGGCTGTAGGGTATGCTTTTTACAAGCGACTGCGGATGACCACTAGAGGCATGCAGAATAGTGTTACCTGAGGAAGGCTTACGAAAGAGAGAGGAGTAGACAGTTCCATCCGATCCAATAAAAATGGTAAGATCGAGAAAATTAATCGATTTTAAACTGCATTCCATGGTAAATTTAAGATTAAAGGTATTTTTGGCCTGTCTGTTCATGAATAACTCAAGTTCCGTTCTGCCACCAGACCACAGTAGCAGAACGTCATCGATGTATCTGTACCACGAAATAACGTGGCACAGATACATCGAGGATTCATCATCAGAAAAGAGCTCCTTCTCCCACCCCCCCAGGTACAGGTTGGCATACGATGGGGCACATTTAGTCCCCATCGCAACCCCCTGCACCTGGAGGAAGTGGGAGGATCCAAACATGAACACATTTCTGGTGAGAATGAACTTCAGTAAACCCAGGATAAACATATTATAAGGTTCTGCCTGATCGCCTCTATCCTTTAGAATTTTACCCACAACTTCAATACCCCTATCGTGGGGGATTGCGTTATAAAGACTTTCAATATCGATAGCAACCAACCAGGTATTGGGTGGGACTGATATGCCGTCGATAGTTTGCAAAAGATCAATCGTGTCCTTGATGTACGAGGACAGCGCGGTAACATGCGGGCGAAGATAATTATCAACCAGGGAACTGGCATTTTCTGTTAACCCCGCACAGCCCGATACTATGGGTCTACCTGGTGGGCATTTGAGAGATTTATGAATCTTAGGTAGGGCGTACATTGTAGGAACCCTGGGTTCCTGAGTGTTCAAAAAGTTCCACGTATCCTTATCAATCAGGCCCTGACGATAGGCCTGAGTGATAAGATTCATTATTAAAACTTAGAATTACTGACTGAGATATTGGGCGGTACCAATCCTTATTTTCAAGGATCTTGTAACACATACGTTCGTAGTCTTTTACGTTCATGACTACTACGTTGCCCCCTTTGTCTGAGGGTTTGATTACTATGGAGCGATTATCCTGAAGACTTCTGAGAGCTTGTCGTTGGTTGAAAGTAAGGTTTGGGGAATTGTTAGAAAGGTCAATTTTCTCCACTTCTTTTGTGGTCTGCTGGACAAATGACCATATACTGGCATTTTTTTTTTTAACCTAAAATATCTAGCACAAATTGCCTGGTCATGAAGGGGGTAAATCCTTCCGGAGCTGAAGGGGTTAAGTGGTATGAATACTTTTTCAAGGCACTGTATTTTCAGTATCTTTTTCCACTTGTTCTTTTTTTATCTCACCTATTCTACATGCAGTCATCTTTTAGATTGTATATGATATTCAATTTAAAAGGATAATTTTATTATAGATAACTAATTTCTGTACAAGGAGCTGAGGAGGAGAGGAGAGCCGCTGAACGAAGCAGGGTGCTGGGATGTGGGGTGTGGCGCTGGCGCACCCAATGTGCCTGACCCTGTCATACAGATGCAGCCATGCTGAGGACAGGAGCCGAGGAGGAGAGCCGCTGAACCGAGCGGGGATGTGACATCATGGCGTGCTGGGCGGCATTGTAATTCGCGCCTTCTGAGCATGTAGCGCCTATGATGGATGTCACACGTCCCGCGGTACCTGATTGGACCAGTGGGACGTCCATCATAGGCGCTGCAGGTTTCAGAAGGTGGGACCTGCTGTGTCTCTCGGCCACACTCGGCAACAGAATGGTCCCTGCTCGGCGGCGCTCGGGGCTAGTAATTAACTACTGCATGCCCAAGACTTTTCGGCTACCTATTCGGGGCTCCAGCCTCCCCAGCCCACCCCTAATGACGCCCTTTAAGCCTCATTTGAGATCTACCCCTCAGATCTACAGCGACTGCACTTCCAAGTGCACTTTCAGGTGCACTTGTAGTGCAAAGTGGATTTGCCTTTCATAAATAACCCCCAGAGTGTGCAATAAGGAGTAAATTGCACTTAATTGCTCGTTTTAAGGCATATAATTATTTATTTTGCATAGTATCAGGACATTTACAGCATATTGCACTTTTTATATATATTTTTGTTGTATATGCACATTGGATATAATTCTGTATATGCACATTTGATTTTTGATATAGCGCTGCACTTATTTTGTATAATTTGTTATGTAATATGAACATAGGTATCATGATGGTTTTATTCATCTTTTTGTGGCAGGTCTGGTATAACTCTATTAAGGTTTGCATTCAGATCTCCACTAGATGGCGCAGAGAGCCCACAAAATTGAAGTAAAATCATGCTTCTAGATTTTCATTCTTAAATATTTTAGAAAAGGAAAACAATTCTACATAAATAATGTCAAATAAATGCCAAAATGAATGTCATACCATTATATAAAGAATTTACTGAAGCTTGCAGAGAGAGGTTGTAAACCCTCACCTTGTAAAACAAGAAATAAAATAGAAAATAGAAATGAAAGCCAAAACATTTGTTTATATATCGGCACTGATTCTGGTAATCAGCCGCAATCTTCCGGTGCTTCAGTGACAGGCACTCATCAAGAGTATTGACTAGGCCTGCTATTTCTGACCCCCTTTCATTCATTGAAGCCATGAATGAATAACAATCTATGAATGAAGAGGGCGGAGCTTTTATTCATCTGCCTGTCCTCAATTTATCGCTTTTCAGTTGTGGAAGCTGTAGCACAGCTTCTATGAATGGAGAGGGTGGGGGCAAAAAAGGCTGGCATAGGCAGATTCTTGATGAGTGCCTGTCACAGGTCCAGCTCTGGTATCGACACCCACAGCACCAAACGACTATGGTGCTATGACTTACGACTAGGACAATGATTTTTGTGATGGGAACGAGGGACACATACTAGCAAAAGTATGTAGGCATAGAAGACCCCCAGCCCCCCACTATCACCACCACCATGCCCCCTTAAAGGAGTGTAGCGCTACCCCCCGAAGGAGCCGCTGGTTGATTTGGCACCGACCTACCAAATTACCCTGGCAGTGTCTAGGGGTGTAACTGTGAGAATTGCAGCAGTGAGTGGATGTCCAGACATCCAATAAAGAGTTTTCAATGCTTTATTGTCCAGGGCAAACACGGCCAACATCAACACAAATTGGGAAGGTCAAGGTTGATGAAGGAAGAAAAAGAACCATGCGGTATCAGGCCTGGATATAGAACGGAGCAATCAACACTGCTCTGTATAGAACCAACTTTGCTACACGTCGCCACTCTGCTTGGAGTGGGTAAAGTGCCCCCGGACAGACCCCTATGATAGGCCTGGCAGCCGGAGCGTCACTCTGGATAATACTGGGAGGAACAGGCCTCTCTCACAGACCTGTCTCTAGGGCCCCTGCCACGGGCCAATTTCAATAGAGGACTTGGGTGAATAAGGAAAAGAGAATCCTCCCAGTAAACTTTTCTATAAAGGGTCCCCGGATGACAGCAAGCATACCTGTCAGTGGTCCGGATACCCGATCCCAGACTGGGATTCTGTCAACAGGCCTTGGAACCCAGTGAAACGCTGGGGTCCCTTCTCTCATCAGGATGAGGTTCGATGCAGAGTTCAGCTTTGGCCAGGTGGGCCGCGCTGGCGGGGTTTATGGATGCGCGTACCCTGAAGGTGGGTACCGCACCTGGAACGGGGATCCCGCAAAGACTTCCTAACACATGACCCCTGTTTCAGATATACCCTCCCCCAGCATGCCTCGCAAGGGAAAAACTCCTCCAATTGGCTGCTAGGGAAGAATCGCTCCGCCAGAACCCCTCTGGCACCAACTGCCGGCCAGAGGTGGCATTGCACCTCCTGACCACAGACTGACCCAGAACGACAGAAGTCCCAAATTTAAGCAAACACCGAATGGGAGCAAGGGGGCGCTACAGGAGAAATATACAAAAAAAATTAGTTATAGCGGAGCTCCACCCTAAAGTGGAACTCACGCTGATCGGCACCCGCCCCCCCTCCGGTGTCACATTTGACACCTTTCAGGGGGGAGGGGGGTGCAGATACCTGTCTAAAGACAGGTATTTGCACCCACTTCCGGCCACACGCTACGGGCAAAAGACAGGTTTTTCTGACTTCCCGTCTGTCGCCCGTTGTGTGCTGGGAACACTCGGCTCCCAGCACACAGCGTGTGAGCCAATCGGCGGGCGCAGCGCGACTCGCGCATGCGCCGTAGGGAACCGGGTAGTGAAGCCGGAGCGCTTCACTTCCTGGTTCCCTCACTGAGGATGGCGGGGGGAGCAGCAGAGAGACGAGCGATCGCTCGTCCTCTGCTGCGGACTGCGCTTGACTCCAGGACAGGTAAGTGTCCTAATATTAAAAGTCAGCAGCTGCAGTATTTGTACCTGTTGGCTTTTAATATTTTTTTATACTGGCACATCCGCTTTAAGTACCATAAGTGATTTTAATTTTTTACCACTTCTATTTCTTTATATTGGCTGTTGAAATTTACAAATGCAGCAATTTAGAAATTGGATGAAAGGTTTAGCACTGGGAAATACTTTCTGAAAGATAAAAAGTGCATTTTATATATACATTTTGGGGGGCGGCAAACAACCACCAACCCCCCCATTTGGTTTGTCGGCAGCACCCCCCCTTCCCTGGCATTTACCCCATTGGCTGCAGGCAAGAGGGCTCCTACGGGCGGCAGGCAGTGACCTAGTTGTGGGCTCCTATGGGAGGCGGGCAGTGTCCTCTCTGCATCACAGCGGCTTCTGCCATGCGGCTCCTCTCTCCTCCTCCTAGGCATCCAATAGGATTGCCTGTCCTTTCAGCCAATTAGGTGACCGTGACAAAACCTGTCTCCTGATTGGCCGGGACAAGGATCAGTGTTACAACAGCGAAGATTGATTTGCTGTTGCAACACACCTGGGTAGGCTCGGAGCGCACTATATGCGACCTGAGCCCACCCTATATTGAAGTCTATGAGAGTCTCTAATCGGTGCTTCAAAAAAACAGCCCCCCACATTGGAATCAATGCGCCAGTGTCATGAAAGGGGCCGGACACATAAGAACTGGCATTCTAGAGGGCTGAGAATCATAAAACTGTTACCCATTCTATATCCTATCTTATTCTACATCCCATCCTTTCCTGCAGCCTACTTTTTCACTGCAGGAGAACTCTGCTTCCAGTACTAAATGTACCTATTCATTGTTTTTTTTTATTATTTCCTTTTGTAATTTTTTTCCTTTGCTGGACAGACATAACTTTATATCCTGTATGTCCTGTGTATACCAAATAACGCATACTGGGTGCCCTCTGTCGCCGCTGCTCTTTGCGCTGGCAATAGAGCCTCTGGCGGCGTTGGTGAGGTCCTGTGGGGCAGTCGCGGGGCTGACGATCGGGGGTCTAGAGGAGAAGGTATCTCTCTACGCTGATGACATGTTAATATACTTGTCGGACCCCCAGTCGTCCCTCCCGGCCCTGCTGGATCTCATTGGGAGGTTTGGCCACTTTTCTGGATTCCAGGTTAATTGGGACAAGTCCATTCTGTTTATGATGGACCAGGCGACGTCGGTCCGGCTACCACCATCTTGTCCACTACAGATAGTCAGCTCCTTCCGGTACTTGGGAGTCATAATACAACATCCCATGGCCTACTATGTCAAGACTAATTTAGACCCCCTCATAGGGCGCTTGAAAACTACTTTCAAAACCTGGGCTAATCTTCCATTAACATTGCTGGGTAGAATTAATATTTTTAAGATGATTTTCTTGCCACGATTTTTGTATGTTTTGGGTAATTCGCCAGTGTATGTCACTAAAAATAAATTCAAAGAGATAGATTCCATCCTCACTTCCTTTTTGTGGGGAGGGGGGGGCGGTCAGGATTGCCAAGGACACCCTTCAGTTACCAGTACTGGAGGGCGGATTGGCCCTCCCCTGCCTTCAAATGTATTATATTGCCTCTCAATTGGCCCACGTACACTGGTGGTTTTACCCCGAAGCCAACAATGCAGCCACTGCATTGGAGGCAGCCATCCTCACCTCCTATGAATCCCTGCAAAATTTGATTCATCGTATGTCCCTTGGGGGGCGGGAGGGAACGAGTATTATAGCTATGACTCTACGGATTATTAAACTCACTAAATTGCAAGTCCCCTCCAGCAGTAATACATACTCACCGAACACTCCACTGTGGGGGAATCCGAACCTTCCGGAATTTTTCCGTAGATCGGATGGGGGATACTGGTCGAAAAGGGGGGTAAAAACTATTTTACATCTGTTCTCAGGCAATGTGTTTCGTACTTTTGAGGAATTTCGTAGAGACTATAATCTGCCACGCACGGCTTACTTCCTTTACCTACAGATACGCCACACTGCAGCAACGCAGTTTGGCCTTCGTAACATAGTCGTCCAGCTTTCTCGGCTGGAGCGACTACTAACTGACCCCTCGCACACCAAGTTAGTCTCCACATATTATGGGTCTCTCCTGCACACTACGACTCAAAGGCTGAGCAAAGCGGCTGCTAGCTGGAGAGCTGACATCCCTGAGCTGACGGAGGAGATCTGGCAGGAGGTATTGCCCCTCCAGGTCCCCTCTGTCATTTCGTCCCGTGACAAGGTAATACAGACCAAACTGTTATATAGATCCTACTTCACACCATGCTTACTGTTCAAACTGAGCAGAATCCCCTCAGCGCTATGCTCCCGATGCGGCGCGGCTGATGGCACGTTCTTTCATATGATGTGGGAGTGTGCTCCGATTAGAAAGTTCTGGTCGGAGGTCACGGCCTTCATTAGCTCGCTGACTGAGATACCCAATATATGTAATCCTCTGAGGTGTTTACTGGGCCACATTGATGACGAGACTCTATCTAAGAATATGCAAACCTTCCTGCGGATAGTACTGTTCTATGCTAAGAAGTCTATAACCTTCCACTGGAAGTCTCCATCCTTACCTACCATTACCTTTTGGCTCACCACCATCAATCGTGCTATACCGCTGTATAAGATGACATATGAGGCCAGAGGGTGTCCAAAAAAATTCTTGAAGGTCTGGGGCTCTTGGGTTGATTCCGAGAGCACCATACCTCCTGCTCCTTGAACTTTGACTGATGACTCATACCTCTGCCCGTTGAATAGAACTAAGTGAGTAAATGAACGATTCTGTTGTTTTTCTCCCACCTTTCTCTGTGCGTTTTTATGAAAATGCTCAATGTGTACCAGCTACCAAAGTTTTGTAAAATGATGTACCGGGCGATGTTCGCCTAGGATGTGTGTTTGTTGTATTGTCTGTTTTGTATGTACAAAAATTTCAAAATAAAAATGTACCTTTAAAAAAATAAAAAAAATAACGCATACTGTATTTTATTTACTCATGCATATATTTTTTCCTTTACTACAATGTACAACTCCAATATAGTTTTTCCTGTTTACCAACCAGGACACTTTTGCTAGTTGTTTTTATATAGGACTCCAAGAAAATATTCATCCTTGAAGTGAGGGAATGGAAATGTAGACAGACAGTTTTCTATAGGGGAAGTGATGTATATCACAAGATTCAAAGCTTTATCTAAAATGTGTCCAACAGAGCAAGGTCTACTGTAAGCTATTTTGGTAGGTGAAGCATAGGGAAGAGTGAGGAAGTATTTGGCCTTTTTCAGTAGTGTATTTAGGTTGTGTGCTATCCTAGGCCTGACCAAACTTGTGCACCCCCTAATTTAAATATGACCCACCCCTTCCCATCAAGGCCACACCCCTTTCTGTTTAAGACCCGCACTGGAATTTTTGAGTGGGGGCACTAGTTCTGAAGGCCTGGGGGGGGGGGGGGCAATGGATTCCCTTAATTTGCATACATTTTCTCTAACTTCCTGTTTGGCTATGGGGCAGGAAGTGAAGGGAAATCTCTGCAATGGGACAGGGGTGGTAAAAAATAAACTGACCGGGGCTATAACCCTCCCTTACTCTATCCAAAATGGAAAAAAAAGTGTTGCCTATAGTTCTACTTTAAGCACAAATTTCTGTTAAATTTATGGAGGACTAAGAAGATATAACCATGCCAATGGTGCAGCAGAAAACATATAGTACAGTCAGGGGCGCCATCAGGGGGGTACAGGCAGTACACCTGTAAGGGGTCCTGAGGTCCCCAGGGGCCCGGATGGCAACCCCCTTTAACCTCCAGCTACAGGCATCATCATTATTAAAAAAAAAAAAAAAAAATTCTTTATATATATATATATATATATATATATATATATAATGTGTATATATATATATATATATATATATATATATATATATATATATATATATATGGACCCAGAGGTCCCCAGGGCCCCGGATGGCAACCCCCCTTTTTTTTATAAAAAAAAAAAACGTTTATATATATATATATGTGTGTATATATATATATATATATATATATATATATATATATATATATATATATATATATATATATATATATATATATATATATTTATTTATTTATTTATTAAAGGGCTCAGAGGTCCCCAGGGCCCCATGTGGCAAACACCCTTTTTTTTTTTTTATAAATATTTCTTTTTTTATTTTTGTTTATATATATATATATATATTTTTTTTTTTATTAAAGGGCCCAGAGGTCCCCAGGGCCCTGGATGGCAACCCCCCCCCTTTTTTTTTAATATAAATGTTTTTTTTTTTATATATATATATATTTTTTTATATTTTATTTTTTATTAAAGGGCCCAGAGGTTTATTTTTTTTATTTTCATTAAAGGGCCCAGAGGTCCCGAATGGCAACCCCCCTTTTTTGTAATTTCTTTTTATAAAAAAAAAATATATTAAAGGACCCAGAGGTCCCCAGGGCCCCAGATGGCAACCCCCCTTTTTAAAAAAAAATATATATATTTTTTATATATTTTTATTAAAGGGCCCAGAGGTCCCCAGGGCCCCAGAAGGCTACACCCCTTTGTTATATATATTTTTCTTTATTCTTTTTTTGTAAAGGGCCCCCCGCTTCTCAATTTCAGGTGGCAGCACCCCCTCCCCCCCTCCCCCCGGTTCTCTGCTCCAAGGGGCCCATGCCTGAAGCTGTGTAAGGGGCCCCATAATTCCTGATGGCGGCCCTGGTCAGCAGTAACTGGTACAATTTCAGGGCTGACTATGAGGACTACACCCTAGCCACAGGGTTAAATGAGAAACCTGCAGCAGTGCAAGCAGCCACACTGAGAAGGGTAATGGGCAGTGAATGCCTCCATGTTTACAAGCATAATCTCAACCTCACAGAGGAGCAAGAGTGACACCAAAACCATGGGATTTTAGGTCGCACCTTCTATTATTCTAAATAAAAACACAGTACAACCAAATTGGTGTTTTAAATGGCCGCGACGCCTTTATTCGTATTTGAGCAATTGAGATATGTCACACTGCAGAACTTACTGACAAACATATGAAAGCTATGGAGCAGAATAAACTGATCGACAATAGAATTGCAGCCGCTAAACAACAGCAAAGCTTCAAAAACCACCAGCATAATATTCAGCACAAGGGTCACCTACACAACTCACCTGGGAGGAAGCCTGCATCATGCAAGTATTTCTGCAATGTGCATGTACGAGAGAAAGAAAAGTGTCCTGCATATGGGAAAATCTGTACTGCATGTGGTAAACCAAAGTCAAGAGCGTGTCTCTCCAGTAAAATGGAAGCAATGAAGCTGCACACAATTGAGCAAATGTCAGATCCGGAGGACGCACACCTGCTTAGCATTGATATGGTTTACTCCTCAGAATGCATTGGTGCTGTAAACACAAAGGGCAAAACATTTTTTAAACCTCAGATTAAACAATATAATACAACCCTGCCAGCTGGACTCGGGCGCAACGTGTGATGTAATGAGTATAAGTGCCCATTCACACCTGAGCGTTTTGTAGCCTGAAGCGCGACGCTCCAAAACGCTAGAGGGGAAAAAATACATTATTCTCAATAGAGATGGTTCACATCTCCACTCCAAAACGCCTGACGCCGAACGCCTGAAGCTCAAACAAGTTCCGGACCCTTTTTTGTCACGCGAATGAGACGGTTTGGGAGTTTTTGAGTGTTTGTATTTCCCATAGAAAGTAATGGAAACGCTTGATTCAAGCGACTAGCGCGACAACGAGCGTTTGCTACGGGAGTTTTGTCGTTTTAATCAATAGAACATTTCACTCAGGCAGAAGATAAAAAAATCTACCAACATAGCAACAAGTGATGAAAAGATGATAATTTGTCCTATTGGCTAAAATAAAAAACGTCGAAGTACAAAAACGTCGGACGACGCTGTATGCAAACGCGCAAATATGCATGAATACGCACGACAAAATGCCGGAAAAAAACGCCGGAAAAAACGACCAAATAAGCTACGCTCAGGTGTGAATGCAGCCTAAAGGCCAAAATTAAACTGGCACCCAGAGCACCCCTTCAGTAAGGTGACCAGATTTTTAAAATGAAATCCGGGAACATATTTTTTCTTTACTAGTAATGGCAACAATCAGCGACTCTCTGCCCATCGCCGCCCGCCTCACAGCCTCTCAAATCTTACTCTCCGGGCCCTGGCTACTACTGGATGGGGAACAGAGGAAGATCACTCCGCCAGGGAAGGCAAGGAGTTAGGCAGGTGGCTGGCCAGGATTTGAGCCAAGGCAGAAGAACATGCAAGCGAAGCTGAATGGGCATGCGCCCGAAACTGAAGAAATATTCCCTCCACTCCGACCAGCAAATGATCATCAGAAAGGGGCACAGATAATGGAAAAAATACAACCCCCCTATGTTAGTAGGCATGGCGGAGCGGGGGTGTGTAATTTAACCACTTCCATACTGGGCACTTACGCCCCTTCCTGCCCAAGCCAATTTTCAGCTTTCAGCACTGTCGCATTTTGAATGACAATTGCGCGGTCGTGCTACACTGTACCCAAACAATTTTTTTATCATTTTGTTCCCACAAATAGAGCTTTCTTTTGGTGGTATTTGATCACCTCTGCGGTTTTTATTTTTTGCGCTATAAACAAAAGAAGAGTGACAATTTAAAAAAAAAACACTATTTTTTACTTTTTTATTTAATAAATATCACAATTTAAAAAAAAAAAAAACGTTTTTTTTCCTCAGTTTAGGCCGATATGTATTCTTCTACATATTTTTGGTAAAAAAAAATCGCAATGATCATATATTGATTGGTTTGCGCAAAAGTTATAGCGTTTACAAAATAGCTGATAGATTTATGGCATTTTTATTTTATTAATTTTTTTACTAGTATTGGCGGCGATTTGCGATTTTTTTACTGTCACCGTGTCATTGCGGCGAACACATCGGACACTTTTGACACGTTTTTGGCGCCATTCACATTTATACAGCGATTAATGCGATAAATATGCACTAATTACTGTATAAATGTGACTGGCATTCAAGGGGTTAACACTAGGGGGTGAGGGAGGGGTTAATATGTATCCCTAAATTGTGTTCTAACTGTGAGGAAAGGGGGGTGACTGGGGGAGGTGACCGATGCTGTGTCCCTATGTACAAGGGACACAGATCGGTCTCCTCTCTCCCCTGACAGGACGTGGAGCTCTGTGTTTACACACAGAGCTCCACGTCTTGTCCCTGTAGCCGCCGATCGCGAGTCCCTGGCGGACATCGCGACCGCCAGGCACGCGCATCGGCATCTCGGGGACGCGCCGGGCGCGCGCGCGCGGCCGCCGGCGCGCTCGCGCGCCCCCCAGTGGCCGCAAGAATACAGGACGCCAAATGACGTCCTGTTGAATTTTCAGAGTAACCGTGGAGCCGTCATTTGACGATGGCCCGGTACTCTAGTGGTTAAATGTTTTTATCTTAATTCTGCACTGAATGGCCCAGATTCACGAAGCAGATACGACGGTGTATCTCGAGATACGCGGCGTAAGTGTAGATGTGCGCCGTCGTATCGATGCGCGGTACCCACAGAAGCACATACACGTGAACTTAGGCTTCACCCGTCCAACGCAACTGTCCTCCGCCGGCGAAACTTAGGCGCATATTTAGGCTAGGCGTATTCTTCGTTCCCATTGATTAGCTATTCAATTATGCAAATGAGGGCGAAATGCCGATTCACATGCGTACGATTGTCCGTCGTAGGCTACGCGCGGTGCGTGTAAGCTGCTAGCCCGATCTAAAGTTACCCTTCATAAAAGCAGGGGTAACTTTGCAACGGACTTGCACAGGTCAGCTGGAGAGCAGCAACAGCAGCAGCGTGACAGAGGAGCTGAGCAACAACACTTGCAGGACAACACATCTGTGTGCCAACATGTCAGGGGCAGCCGTGGTCATAGTACTACGGCGTCTACGCGCACGCAGGAGGAGGAGGAGGGCACAGGAGAGGGTACCCCGAGATCGCATGGACCTCTTTGGCATGGTTGAATCGGAGGTGTTTCGCTTGTTGAGATTTGACACTGAAGCCATCATAGAAATAGTACGATCCCTGCAGGATGACCTCACCAACCCAACACATCGATCACAAGCAGTGCCGCCACTGCTCAAGGTCATGGCAACCCTGCATTTTTTTGCCAGTGGATCATTTCAAAGAACCAGTGGGAATTTGGCTGGGATGTCCCAATCCACAATGAGTAGGTGCGTGCACCAAGTTGTACCCGCTATCCTGAGACGGATGTCCCACCACATTGTGAGACCCACCCAGGAGGTCCAGCAGGCAAAGGCAAGAACCGATTTCTATAAAATAGCCAGATTTCCACGCACTGTGGGGGCCATTGATTGTTCTCATGTGGCACTCCAGCCCCCCCGTGACACTGAGCATATGTACCGTAACAGGAAGAATTGGCATTCCATTAATGTACAAGTAATAACCGATGCTCAAGGCCTCATATGGCACGTCTGTGCTAAACACCCTGGGGCCACCCATGACAGCTTTATCTACCGGCAAAGCGACATCCCAAGACAATTTGAAGAGAACGTGTATGGGGACAGCTGGCTGGTTGGCGAGTGACATGGGTGTCAGGTATGACTGTCCCCCCCCCATGATGCAGACATCACGAGGGGCACATGCATGACTAACATCCTCCTGTCTTTTCCCTTACAGGTGACTCTGGATATGCCCTGGGACCCCACCTGATGACCCCATTCCGGAACCCACAAACCCCAGGAGAAAGAAGCTACAATGAGGCTCATATACGTACCCGGGGAGTGGTGGAGCGCACGTTTGGCCTCCTGAAGTCACGGTTCCGATGCCTAGATCGGTCTGGGGGTACACTGTTGTATGCCCCAGACTTTGTGTGCCAGATTATCGGTGCATGTTGCATTTTGCACAATTTCGCAATGAGAAGGGGCCTGCAGATTGAAGTCCGTCATGACCTGACCCCCGAACCAGACATTCCCCCCCCACCCGAGGGTCCCCCGTCTGCTGAGGGAAGAGCAGTCAGGAGATGCCTCGTGGTAGGCTTATTTTCACGTGCAACACGCACATGAAACATGTCACAATGCTAATGCACGCATGCACCCCACTGTGGTCCCTAACACACCCCCCCCCCCAAACACCAATAAATTGGATTAGACCGAAGTACACCGTGCGGTACTTGGGAGCAGCAACGCCACGTCAAGGCTCCAATTATGTTGCTGTATGTTTTTCAGAAAATATTTGTCAATATATATATCCCAAATAATAATAAAATAAATACAACTCCAATCGAGTTTCATAATAACAAAATATCACTCATATCATGAGTATAAATTAATAACCAAAAATCAAATAGAATATAAAAAAAATATATTCTAAATGGCACTCATCTGGCCCGACGTGTACTACGCCTAGTGCCAAGGCTCCGTGCCCTCTGTTGCCTGGGGGCAGCCGCGGGTGGGGGGGGTGGGTCATTGGAAGGAGGAACATCCCCCGGTCTCTCCCTGGCTGCCTGGATACCCTCTAAAGCCAGGGCTATGCGGGTGAGGACCGCAGTGGTCTGATTCCCCACCGCCTCAATGGCTGCTGTATTGGCCTGTATGGCCACTCCCAGACTCCTGACCTCTGCCACAAGGCCTGAATTAGTGTCATCAAGGTCCCTAACGCAGGTCACCAACGCAGTGCTGTTGGCACTGACCTCCTGCACATTTTCACTAATGGTGGCAGTGAAAGCAGCCTGGGTCTGCTGCATGGAGGCCAGGCTGGCTGCCACCCGGCGCATATCACATGCAACAGAACCCACATGTTGGGTCTGCCTGGCCAGGTCCATAGCCAAAGTGGCTTCTAAGGCATCAGGATCACCCCTCGTCTTCCTAATTGCCTTCCTGGGTGCAGGTGAGGCTTGGGGACGAATGTATGGGGAGGACCCTGAGGGAACTTCCCTTAGGGAGGATGGGCTTCCCAAAAGGTCGGAGGCCCTTAGGGGGCTTCCCAAAAGGGTGGAGGCCCTTGGGGGGGTTACAATAAAGTTTGAGTCCCTTGGGGGGGTATCCCCTATGGAGGTATGGGAGGGTCCAGCGACGGTGGTCTCATCCCCCAGATATATGCCATCATCCAGGTGCCCGTGCTCCTCCTCCACTTCCTCTAATGGAGAGGTGTGGACACTGGTATCCTGGGATGGGCTTGGTTGGCCAGCAGCCGAGGATGGGCCCGCTTCATCCTGCATATCTGTGGATGACACAAAACAGTAATATGTTGGTGGACCCACACACTTGTCACATATTCACTCCCCCCCCCCCCCCCCACATGCTATACACCAGATTAAAGAAAAAACACACTCACCTGTCCTCAAGGGCTGATCAACTGACTCGAAGCTCTCCAGGCCCTCCACCTGCTCCTTCTCCAGGCACCTGGCAATGACCTCCTCATCAGGTGTCAGTCTTAGTTTCAGGGCTGGTCCACCTCCGGTGCCCCTACTGTGTTTTTTTATCTTGGCCACCTTCTCCTTCACAAGACGCCGCAGGTCGTTGATCTTCTTGGCGATCTTGTCTGGGGTCCGGTTGGCATAGCCAAGGGCACTCACCTCCGCTGCAATCTGTGCCAAGATTTGATCCTTACGGACCTTGCTGGTCGAGCCACTTTCCTTGCCGTGGAGGAACTTGTTATACTTCCTCATGGCATCAATAATCACCGCCTTCTCCTCAATAATAAAGTTTTTTTCCCTCCTATCTTTCGTGCCAGCCTCAGACATCTTTTTTGATCTGAACAAAGCAAAAGTAGCCACACCAAACGACCAAAACCAGCAGGTGTACTTTTGCACTTGACTGGCGCATGTCCAGGCGGATTTATGCCCTGGGCGGAAACGGTGGGCTGGGTTATCGTGGGGGGGAATACGATCGGCGAATTGGGGCGCATGCGCAGTGGGACGCGGGGATGCGATCACGTGACGGCGCATGCGCCGTTCGTTCGGACCGTAATTTGCATGGGGTCACGATTCATTTAAATGGATCACGCCCACCTCCTTCCCAATTTGAATTACGTCGGGTTACGCCATCAAAATTACATTACGATGGCGCATCGCAGCGCGCATTTGCTTGCTGAATAGGCTGCTTGCCTCTCTAAGTTTCGACGGTCTAGTGTATCTGCATTGCGATACGCCCGCCTATTGATGCGCTGAGCTTCGTGAATCTGGGCCATTGTCTTTGAAATTGCCCCTGCCCCATATTAAATCCAATCTGGGGACAAAACCAGGGACAGACTTGGTCCGGGGACAGTGTCCTCAATCAGGGGACTGTCCCCTGAAACTGAGGATGTCTGGTCACCCTACCCTTCAGCCTAGTAGCACCAAACTAAAGTTGTATTCAGGGGAACTAATGGAATCATTGGGGCTATCCTTAACAGAATGCAGCATACGTGATTGTATACACAAACTGAACTTTAAGATTGTTGACGCCGATCAGAAACCGCTATTATCAGGTTCAACATGTGAGCACCTTGGACTGATGCTGTTCAACATTCCTGCTGAGCTACATAATGTTGATAATCAGCCTGCAGAATCTCTGACTAGGCCACTGACAAAACAGCAAATTCTTCACGCCTACAGTGGTGTGTTTGAAGGCCTGATAGTCTTTGTTCCAGGAGAGGTTCGTTTTGAACTTGATCCTTCCATTCAACCTGCACAATGTGCCCCACGCAATGTGCCTATCGCCATTAAACTACAGGTTAAAGCTCAACTAGATAAATATGAAGCTGAAGGACATCTAACTTCAGCATCAGAGCCTACAGATTGGATCAGTAACATGATTGTTATCAGAAAGCCTGAGAAGATCAGAATATGCATTGACCCCAAGTTTCTGAATGTAGCGGGGTCATCCTGTCAGAGTCTTACGACAGGTTATCCCCGCTGGAACTTTATCCACATTTGTACATATGTAAGATACCTTTAAGGAAGTTATGCATTGTGGGACTGCAAGTAGCAGGAGATATGGACTCCATTGACTCTGAGAAGAAACAGACTACATTTCCCACAATGTCCGTGTTATTGGAACATGTGACATCTCCGCACAGACTTATGGGGGAGATTATTTAAGGAAAGGGAGTGGCTGATCTCGCTCTCTCGGGACCTTCACTTCTCTCCTCTGCGGAGCTGCTGACAGAGTGAAGCCGTGCTGTTAGGCCAGAAGCCTGGGCCTATCCACCGAGAGACCAGCCATCCAGACGGAAGCAAGACTCCAGCATCCGGCCAGTGTTCCTGGGGATTGAGGATGCAGCCCAGCTGACGACTGAAACAGTGGAGCACCCCCCGTCCGGAATCCTTTGTGCCGTGGAGCAGTGTTTGCCAGTGCGCCCTTTTCTGAGGAGAACTCAGGCGGATTGGCCTGTCGGGTGAGAGAGCACATGCTCAACTTCAGACCCTCTGTTTAGTACAGACACCTAGTGCCACCTCACAGGCCACAGACACGTGTTCGGCCCATAGCCGGAACTTAGAGGCCCAGTTAACTGTTCCAGTGTTACCAGAAGTGGTTGACGCTGACGAGCGGTCAATCCACCAACTTTCAGCTATCCCAGACATTTTGTTGCGCAGTTTCTTTAACTGATTGCCACCTGTGGATTACAATTTTAACGTGCACCAGGCCTGTGCCATTTGCCAATAGGCAAATAAGAAAAAAAAACATGTCCCCAGATTTCATTTAAAAAATCTGGTCACCTTAACCCAGGGGCGTCGTTAGGCCCGGGCTTAGGGGGCTGGAGCCCCGAATGGGCCCCCGTAAAGCCCCGAGTCCCGGGCATTTAGCTAGCCGTTGTTAGCCCTGAGTTGTTAGCAGTTAGTTGTTAGCACCGGGACCGTTCTGATCCCGCGTGCCGCCGCGCCGAGACGAGTCCTGCCGAGTGCCGCCAAGCCGATTGTGGCCGAGTCCTGCCGAGTGCGATAGCAGGCTGGTCGCGCCTTCTGGAGCCCAACGCCTATGATGGACGTCCCACTGATCCAATGCCGGGTCGGCAGGACCTGTGACGTCCATCATAGGCGCCGCAAGCTTAGAAGGCGGGAATTACAATGCCTCCCGGCACGCCATGCGACATCCCCACTCCCTGCTTGGTTCCACAGCTCTCCACGTCACGGCTCCTGAGCCTCCTATGGCTGACTGACTGACTGTATGATGGCACACTGGGCGCGCCAGCACCGCACATCACGGCTGCCTGCTGCATCCCCGCTCCCTGCTCGGCGGCTCTCCTCCTCGGCTCCTAAGCCTCCCTGGCTGCACTATGACAGGCACATTGGGCGTGCCAGCGCCACACACCACGGCTGAGGTAGGTCAGTAATTGTGTATGCCTACCAGGTCAGTCACAGTGTATGTATGTTGGTCAGGTCAGTGTTAGTGTATGTTGGTCAGGACAGGACAGTGTATGTTGGTCAGGACAGGTCAGTGTATGTATGTTGGACAGGTCAGTGTATGTATGTTGGACAGGTCAGTGTATGTTGGACAGGTCAGTGTATGTTGGACAGGACAGGTCAGTGTATGTTGGACAGGTCAGTGTATGTTGGACAGGTCAGTGTATGTTGGACAGGTCAGTGTATGTTGGACAGGTCAGTGTATGTTGGATAGGACAGGTCAGTGTATGTTGGACAGGTCAGTGTATGTTGGACAGGTCAGTGTATGTTGGACAGGACAGGTCAGTGTATGTTGGACAGGACAGGTCAGTGTATGTTGGACAGCTCAGTGTATGTTGGACAGCTCAGTGTATGTTGGATAGGACAGGTCAGTGTATGTTGGACAGGTCAGTGTATGTTGAACAGGTTAGTGTATGTTGGACAGGTCAGTGTATGTTGGACAGGACAGGTCAGTGTATGTTGGACAGGTCAGTGTATGTTGGACAGGACAGGTCAGTGTATGTTGGACAGGACAGGTCAGTGTATGTTGGACAGGACAGGTCAGTGTATGTTGGACAGCTCAGTGTATGTTGGACAGGTCAGTGTATGTTGGATAGAACAGGTCAGTGTATGTTGGACAGGTCAGTGTATGTAGGACAGGACAGGTCAGTGTATGTAGGACAGGTCAGTGTATGTAGGACAGGACAGGTCAGTGTATGTAGGACAGGACAGGTCAGTGTATGTAGGACAGGACAGTGTATGTAGGACAGGTCAGGTCGGTGTATGTAGGACAGGTCAGGACAGGTCAGTGTATGTAGGACAGGTCAGGTCAGGTGGGTGTATGTAGGACAGGTCAGGTCAGGTCGGTGCATGTAGGACAGGTCAGTGTTAGTGTATGTAGGTCAGGTCAGTGTATGTAGGACAGGTCAGTGTATGTAGGACAGGTCAGGTCAGTGTATGTAGGACAGGTCAGGTCGGTGTATGTAGGACAGGTCAGGTCGGTGTATGTAGGACAGGTCAGGTCAGTGTATGTAGGACAGGTCAGGTCAGTGTATGTAGAACAGGTCAGGTCAGTGTATGTAGGACAGGTCAGGTCAGTGTATGTAGGACAGGTGAGTGTCAGTGTTAGTGTATGTAGGTCAGGTCAGTGTATGTAGGACAGGTCAGGTCAATGTATGTAGGACAGGTCAGGTCAGTGTATGTAGGACAGGTCAGTGTCAGTGTTAGTGTATGTAGGTCAGGTCAGTGTATGTAGGACAGGTCAGTGTCAGTGTATGTAGGACAGGCCAGTGTCAGTGTTAGTGTATGTAGGTCAGGTCAGTGGTGTATGTAGGTCATGTGTCAGAAACAACCATGAAAGACATGCTAGTGTGCCTAAGAGCTTCCTTACATGCTGATCTCATGGAGTGTGTAACTGACATACATACACACACTGACTTACATGTGTGTGTGTGTCTGTGTGTACTGACACACCACACGTTAGTGTGTGTACTGACACACACGCACGCGCGTAGGTCAGGGTATGTGTGTCAGGTAAGTCGCACCGCCGCTGCCCTCCCCTCGGTGCCGGCTTCGGGCTGAAGCCCCTGGTCTTTTTGCCACCTAGCAACGCCCCTGCCTTAACCTAATCTTTACAATCAAATTGTATCCAGTCAGGCAGATCCTTGCACTACATAGTTGTTGCTAGATCTAAAGGAGATTGTACAGTCAGATTGTAACGTTTGATGAGCCTAACCCCACCCACTCCCCAGATTGATCATGCTGCTCTCCAAAGGTGTCTCCGTTGCTCCTCCATCCAGAGTACAGAGCTTATGACCCTTATGCCCTGTACACACGATCGGAATTTCCGATGGGATAAAATTTGATGGAATTTCCCGTCGGAATTCCATTTAAGCTGTCTTGCATACACTCTGTCAGACCAAATTCCGACCGTCCAAAACACGGTGACGTAAAACACTACGACGAGCTGAGAAAAATGAAGTTCAATGCTTCCGAGCATGCATCGGAGTTTCACACAAACGATCAGAAAAAAATAAAACATGTTCTATTTCTAAACTCCAACGGAAAAAAGTCAGATGGGGCCCACACACAGTCGGAATATCCATTGAAAAAATTCTGTCTGACTTTTTTCATCGGAAATTCCGATCGTGTGATTGAGAAACTTGTAAAGCGCAACACATGCGAACTGAATCGTCTCTGTGTACGCGGCATCAGACTTCCAGCTGAATCATGAGTACAGCCCCGGCTGTCTGCCTTTGAAGCTTAAAATGACACTAAACTCTGGTGTAAAAAGGAAAATTCCATCAATGTGCAGTGTTCTTAACTCAAAAAAGTGCCTTCTGTCTATTGCTCTCAGCCAACCCCATATCTCCAAATTCCTTTTTTTTTTTGCTGCTGTGATCTGACTTCCTGTTAGACGGTGGTTACATTTGTTCTTCCTGGTCTCACTGTATGAAGGAACATGGCCAACTTCTATTGCTCACTTCAGAGATAGACCAGTGAACTATGGGTAGTGTGACTGTGCATAAAGAAGTGCAGAACTAACGTGCACGGCACTGTTCCAAACAAACTGAAGTGGAGGGGAAAAGGAGAGGTTTGGGAGGATGTTACAAGGAGGCAGAAACACAGTAAGAAAGAATTTCATTAAAAAAATAAATGACAGGGCTATTAAAGTGGTTGTAAACCCAACCACACATCTTGCACCTACAGGTAGGCCTAGATTAAGGCTTACCTCTAGGTGCAAGAAATATCTCCTAAACCTACACGGTTTAGGAGATATTTTACAATTGAGACGAGCACCGATGTCTGCGGCGCATGCGTGCCATAGACTATGGCGCAGGCCCACTGAGCGTGCCGTTTTTTTTAATGGGGTTAATGCCGTATTTCCACGCATGCGCGGGAGTGACATCATCGCCGCTCCGGCCAATCATAGCGCCGGAGCGGCAATAACAGGAAGAAGCGACGAGGGGGACATGGCGGCGGCAGTGGACGGGATGGAGGAGGACTTCGGGGGCTTTGATCGCAGGTAAGTGGCACATAATGAGCTAGTATGCTGTGCATACTAGCTCATTATGCCTTTCTCTTGCGGGTTTTTTTTTTTACTTCCTCTTTAAAGCGGTGTTCCAGTCGCAATTTTTTTTTTTTTGAAAGTCAGCAGCTACAAACACTGTAGCTGCTGACTTTTAATAAGGACACTTTCCTGTCCTAGGCACCCGCGATGTCGGCCCCCCGAGGCCGAGCCCTCGATCGTGGCACGCCATCCTCACTAAGGGAAACGGGCAGTGGAGCCTTGCGGCTTCACTGCCCGTTTCCTTCTGCGCATGCGCGAGTCGCGCGTCGCTTTATGAATAGGCGGCTGTTCTCTGGGATACACACAGTTTAGGGTGGACCTTTGCTTTAAGTAGTGGATGTGTATGGATCAGTTTTAAAAAATAAAGATAATAAGGATAACTCCCATACACACTAGTGTGACTTCAGATGCCGCTGATGTTGCCCAACACCACACAACATTGGAAATCACATTATTTTTACATTATGGTTCACATCAATGCAGCGCAGCTGAAGTTAGTTTTCGGAAATGGTAAACGTGCTTCTCTTGTTGCACCACATCCCAAAGGTGCTCTATTGGATTGAGATCTGGTGACTGTGGAGGCCATTGGAGTACAGTGACCTCATTGTCATGTTCAAGTGGTGAGATGATTTGAGCTTTGTGACATGGTGCATTATCCTGCTGGAAGGATAATTTAGAAGATGGGTACACTGTAGTCATAAAGGGATGGACATGGTCAGCAACAATACTCAGGTAGGCCGTAGTGTTTAAATGATGCTCAATTGCTACCAAGGGGCCCAAAGTGTGCCAAGTGCATAGGCGTGCGCACAGGGTGTGCCGGATGTGCCCAGGCACACCCTAATGACCCTGTGCAGCACAGATTCCCCCTACTGCCCTGGCTCCCCCCTCCTTCCCTCTGCAGTACTACCGCCTTGCCTCCTTTCCTCTCCTGCCGCTGTTGCTGCGAGGATGTTTAAAGATGAGCGAGGAAAGGGGCCGGTAAATATGTATTTACCAGCCCCTTCCCTTTCTGAATGAACATGGTGAGTGATCGGTAGTGTGTGTTGAGCTTTGGGGTGCACACCCTGATGCAATAGGCTGCGCACACCTATGGCCAAGTGAATATTCCCCACACCACTACACCACCACCAGCCTGAACCATTGATACAAGGCAGGATGGATCCATGCTTTCATGTTGTTTACACCAAATTCTGACCCGACCATCTGAATATCGCAGCTGAAATCGAAACTAATCAGATCAGGCAAAGTTTTTCTAATCTTCTATTGTGCAATTTTCAAGTTTTGTGAGCCTGTGACAATTGAAGCCTCAGTTTCCTGTTCTTAACTGACAGGAGTGGCACCCGGTGTGGTGTTCTGCTGCTGTAGCCCATCTGCTTCAAGGTGTTATGTATTGTGTGTTCAGAGATAGTATTCTGCATCCCTTGGTTGTTTTAACGAATGGGTATTTGAGTTTCTGTTGCCTTTCTATCATCTCAAACCAGTCTGCCCATTCTCCTCTGACATCAACAAGGCATTTTCCTCCACACAACTGCCACTCACTGGATATTTTCTCTTTTTCAAATCATTCTCTGTAAACCCTAGAGATGGTTGTGTGTGAAAATCCCAATAGATCAGCAGTTTTTGAAATACTCAGACCAGCCCGACTGCCACTAACAGCCATGACACATTCAAAGTAATCTAAATCCCCTTTCTTCCCTATTCTGATGCTCAGTTTGAACTTTAGCAAGTCGTCTTCACCACATCTAGATGCCTAAATGCATCTAGTTGCTGCTATATGATTGGTTGATTAGCAATTTGTGTTACCATGCAGGTGTACCTAATAACGTGGCTAATGAGTGTATATGTGCTTGCCTTACGCTGCATATTTTATGAGGGGGGGGGGGGGTCAATGTCTCTTCTGCTCTCCAGTGCAACTAATCAAACATATGTCATGTCTTGATAGCTTGCATCTTCGTCTACAGTAGCCGAGGTACGACAGCTGTGACCCCAGAAGTGACGGCACACATGTTGCTCCCGAGGTCACTAGTCACAGGACGGATCTGTTCCCCCTGCACTCACCGGGGAAGCAGTTTTCTGCAGTCCTGACCTACCTGGCGGAGCGGGAGAGTCCGAGAACCACCCATTGTGCAGCCGGCAATGCCATCAGGGGGGTGCCCTTTTTGAGAGCCCTGTAAAAGTGATTGGGCAGCTCTTGAAGTTCACAGATGCAGCTTGATTTACCTACTTGTCATCCATGACTTTTATAAGGGCATTGGCAAAACGTGGCTCAACCCCCCCCCCCCCTCCCTAGGGTTGCCACCTCATCCCTTTAAACCCAAACACATATGAATTACACAGGTTCTGAGGCAAATTTAATGTAGATAAGGCACCAAGTGAGTTTAATTACCACCGTAATCAGCCACAGAACCTGTGGAATTTATATATGTTCGGGTTTAAAGGGTTGAGGTAACAACCCAACCTCCCCCCTCCCCCCAATCCAAAGGTGGAAACTAATGCCGCGTACACATGATCATTTTTCAGCATGTCCAAAAAACGAAGGGCCAGCTTCAGGTAGAATTCCGGCGGCGTAACGTATTGCATTTACGTTAAACACGCGGCAAGTATTAAGGGCAAGTGCTTGATTCACAAAGCCCTTGCCTGTAAACTTGCGGCGGCGTAGCGTATATCCGTCCGGTGCAAGCCCGCCTAATTCATATGGGGCGTGTATCATTTAAATTAGGCGCGTTCCCACGCCGAACGTACTGCGCATGCTCTGTTTTGAAATTCCCCGCATGCTTTGCGCGAAATGACGTCACACCGACGTAATTTTTTGAACGTCGACGTGAGTAACGTCTTTTCCTATTCACGGACGACTTACGCAAAAAAAAAAAAAAATTAAAATTTGACGCGGGAACGACGGCCATACTTTAACATGGCAAGTCTAAATATAAGCCAAGAAATAGCAGCCTTAACTATACGCCGGGAAAAGCCGACTAGCGACGACGTAAGAGGATCGCTGTAAACAGCTAATTAGCATACCCGACATGGAAAACGACGCAAACTGCACCCAGCAGGCGCCAAAGTATTACACCTACGATCCGAAGGTGTACAAAGCCGTACGCCTGGCGGATCGAAGCCAGAAGCCGTCGTATCTTGGTTTGAGGATTCAAACTAAAGATACGACGCGGCAAATTTGAAAGTACGCCGGAGTATCAGCAGATACTCCGGCGTACTTCTTCTGTGAATCTGGCCCAACGTTTTCCTAACTTCATCATTAAAACGACGTTGCCTACACAACATCGTTTTAAAAAAATTATCTAGCAAAGCGCGGTGACGTACAACACGTACGACGGCACTATAAAGGGGAAGTTCCATTCGCCTTTGGGCTGCTTTAGCTGATTCCGTGTTAGTAAAAGACGATTCGCGCTTTTCTGTCTGTTACAGCGTTTTACAGCGTGATGAATGTGCTTACTCCATTATGAATGGTAGTTTTACCAGAACGAGCGCTCCCGTCTCATATCTTGCTTCTGAGCATGCGCAGATTTTTTACGTCGTTTTAGCCCACACACGATCATTTTTTACAACCCGAAAAATGACATTGTTTAAAACTGCGTTAAAAAATGCAGCATGTTCGAATTTTTTTTTGTCGTTTTTCAGAACCTGAAAAATGATGTGTAGCCCACACACGATCATTTTAAATGACGTTTTTGAAAAACAACGTTTTTTTCATGTTGAAAAATGATCGTGTGTACGCAGCATTAGCCTGACTAGCACTAGTTCTACTATGACCAGGGGAAATAAAAAACTTAACAGACAAGGCCGACAGACTTTCTTCAATGAGTTCAGAAGTCTTGCCTAATCTGGGGATTTCTTACTGTTTTTCCCTTTCACAAATAAACACGGCCTTGCATGCATGAAACTTTCTGTCAGAGTCGTAACAGGGGATTACCTGAGGAGCTGGTGACATCAACGCTCACAGAGATCATGTTTGTTTTCTGAAGGCGGGGTGTGACATTACCTTGAACCTTGGTCATTGTACCTACATAAAGCTCAAAAAAAAAGCTTTGTCTTTGTTTTTAACGGCTACAGAAAAATGACATAGTATAAATCCATTACAGGATTTTTTTTTTTCAAATAATATGTAATTTGACGTCTTCTTCCTGATCATGTGCATGTGAGGTATGTGACAAGTGGGTGGTAAAACAGGAACTGCAGGATCTGTGACTTTTCTTCTTTCAGTTTCGCCAGTTAAGGACTGGATAGTGCTGAGGGCTGGAGAGGGAGGGGGTAGTGTGGCTTCTACGTATTCCAGGAAGACATTTCTTCTATTTCACAGTCAGGGCTACAACGTTTTCACACACACTGGAATATCACAATTCTCTATTCTTGGGATAAGAGTGGCGACTCAAGATGAGCAGCACCAGTACGAGCAGTCAGGAGACTGGGTGTTCCTCTCCTGCACAATGCCAACAGGACAACTTGTATCTGCAGACCGCCAACATCAGTAGTAACCTTCAATTCATCTCTAACACCAAACTAACAGATCTAAACTTCATCAACAAGGGGGCTTATGGAACTGTATACCAGGCCCTTCATTCTGACTGGAGAATACAGGTAGCTGTGAAGTTCTTCCCAACAGAGCGTCATCTAGTGGAAAGGTGAGTGCCACACAATATAAATTTCTATAGACACTGAAGACGTTACAAAGCCAAAAGTTTGGTTTAATCTGGTCATACACTAGTAGATCTTCGAATGCCGCTCCGGCAGGTCTCAGTTGCCAGCTACGGTAGGGGGCAGCGTGGTGATCGATTCAGTGCATCATATGGTTCCTTTTTTTGTACAAACTTTATTTGAAGTATAAAAAACGTACGGCAAATGTGTTGCTGTACATTGCAGCGTGATTTGGCACCGTACGCTGCAATGTGAATCAATTGTTTCCTGTGTGTCCCTACGGTGAGGGATGTATTACAATGCGGTAAAACTCTTAGGCCGCGTACACACGGTCGGTCAAAGCCGATGAGAATAAACCGAAGTTCAGTTTCATCGGTCCAAACCGACCATGTGTACGGCCCATTGGTCTTTGGTCCTTTGGACCAAAATTTTAAAACTTGCTTTAAAATCGATCCGATGGACCGCTGACCGATCGGTCCAAACCGATGGTTAGTACACAAAAGCATCGGTTCAAAACCCGCGCATGCTCAGAATCAAGTCGACGCATGCTTGGAAGCATTGAACTTTGTTTTTTTCAGCACCTCGTGTGTTTTACGTCACCGCGTTCTGACCCGATCGGATTTTGAACTGATGGTGTGTACACACATCAGACCATCAGGCCACTTCAGCGGTGAACCAATGAAAACGGTCCGTCGGACCATTCTCATCGGATGAACCAGTCGTGTGTACGTGGCCTTAGATAAGATTTTCTGAATAAAATTTGTTCGGAATTCGAACTATGTATGCCCGGCTTTATGCCACGGGTTGAATTCGGACCAAATTTTTCTTTAAAAAATCAGAAATTTTGTGCGTTTTGTGATCCAATGGTGCCACCATTGATTTCGAAATTCGACTAAACAAGCCTTCAATTTCACCTCATGTTGCTACAGAAAAGAATTTTCGTGTCCGGGAATCTTCTTTACTTTCCAGGAATTCTCTTTTCTAGCACTCATGCTCATTTATTTTTCGATTCTTCCATTATCGATTAGAAATTTTTTATTTTTTTCAGAACATTTTCTAAGTGCCCAAACACTCAAATTCAATGGCCGCATGAAAACTGGCCATTGCTGAGGCCCACAAATGGTGCTAAATTCGAACAAGAATTCTTAGATAAGATTTTAAAAATAAAATCACTTGGGGTCGAATTCTGACTGAATTTTCTTTCAAAAATCTGAAATTTTGTGCGGTTTGTGATCAAATGGTGCCACCAGTGATTTTGAATTTCGACCAACAAAGCCTTCAATTTCACCTCATGTTGCTACAGAAAATAATTTTCATGGCTGGGAATCCACTTTTGTTTCTAGGAATAATCTTTTCTTCTACTCATGTGCATTTCTTTTTCGATCATATTTCTGAAACGATCGTTAAATAGAAAATCATTGTTTTTTTTTACAAAATTTCCCAAAATGCCCAATCACACAAATTCAATGGTTGCACAAAAATTGTGTTGCGGCCCACTAATTGTGCAAAATTCTAATGAAAATTCTTAGAAAAGATTGTCGAAAGAATGCGATTGTAAACAGATGTGCGTCTAATTACAACCGTTTACCTCCAAGACCTTCCAGGTCCAGAAAAAAATAAAGGAAAAGGTCCTTTTCTGTTTTTTACGACCTGAATGGTCCTGATTGGATATATGTAGGTCTATGTGCAGGCGCATGTAAACGGATGTGCGTCTGTTTACATTACCTCCAAGTCTGAAATAAAATGGAAAAGGTCTGCATCCTTTCCATTTTTTAAAGCCCTCAATGTGACAAACCGAAGGTAGTCTGATGGGACGCAAGTCCATTTACATTTAGCTGCTCATAGATCTAATATGGGTCTGGATAGGCCCTGCAGAAAAAGTGGACACAGATGTCACATCCATTTTGTTCTACTTCAGTTTGGTACGGGATTTGTTCACAGATTCCCAGGTGATCGCACCGGACACATAAGTGGCCTTATAGACTATTCAGTTATGTGCACTACTTCATTATTATAATTATTATTATAAAGTATTTATATAGCACCAACAGTTTGAACAGTGCATTACAAAAGACAGACAGTAACTTTACAATACAGTTTAAGACCAGAGAGTTAAAGCGGGGGTTCACCCTATCGACAGGAAAAAAAAAAAAATTTTTTCTTTTACCTTTAAATCAGGCACTGTAGCGCGAGCTACAGTATGCCTGTCCCGAATTTTTTCCCCCCATACTCACCTTGTAGTCGTCCATCGAAGATACCGGGGAATGGGCGTGCCTCTGGAGACGGAGGATGATTGACGGCCGGCTCTGGCGCGTCACGCTTCTCCGGAAATAGCCGAAATAGGCTTGGTCTTCACGACGCGTGCGCATAGCCTGTGCGCACGCGCCGTGAAGAGCCGAGACCTACTCCGGCTGTCTTCGGGGAGAGTGACGTGCCAGGGCCGGCCGTCAATCATCCTCCCTCTCCATAGGCACGCCCATTCCCCGCGGGAGCCGGAATCTACGATGGACGACTACGAGGTGAGTACGGGGTTAAAAAAATCGGGACAGGCATACTGTAGCTCGCGCTACAATGCCTGTCTCGATGGTAACATCATGTGGGTCAGGGTGAACTACCGCTTTAATAGGGCCCTGCTCGCAGGAACTTACAATCAAAAAGGGAAGTGCAAGTAAAACAAAATGTAATAACTATGCAGGTATGAGTTGTTCAAGAATGAAAATACCATTATTATTTTTTTTTATTATTAGTAGCATTGCTTGTACAGAAGGGTGGAAGGAATTTCCTTACAGCTGAGGGAAGTTTTAGTAATTTTTGGGCAGAGAATGACAAATGTAGAACCTCTGTCAGGTTTTCATTGTGCCCCCTCAGTCCCACTAAAACTTACCTGAGCCCCATCTAGATCCAGAAGTGCTGCAGGAGTGTCTCGGTTGCCCTGGACTCGCCTCCTTATTGGCTTAGACAGCAGCGTGGCACCATTGGCCTGTGCTGCTGTCAATCAAAGTCAGTCAGCCAATGAGGAGAGAAAGGGGGCAGGGCCGGGCTGCAGTTCCGTGTCTGGATGAGCACACAGAGCAGCAGCTCGACTTGGGTGCCCCTATAGCAAGCAATTTGTTGTGGGGGCACTCAACAGGAGGGAGGGGCCAGGAGCACCAAAGAGGGACCAGAGAAGAGGACAATCTGGACTGCTCTGTGCAAAACCACTGCACACGGCAGGTAAGTATAACATGTTTGTTATTTTTAACTAAAAAATTTTTACTTTAGTATCACTTTAAGAGCCCTCAAGGTAGACCTCAAGGAATCACAATAGTCTGGATGAAAATGCCACTTCACTGTTTAGTGTATAGAAAATATTTATATTTAGGTTCAGTAAAAACAGCAAACCTATTTCTGGGGCTCCATTTGGCCCCCTTCATCAGGGCTGAAATAGAATGTATTGGAAAAAGTTTGAAGGGTTTTGAAACAAATAAAAACATCTGAACAAACTGATTTGCCTGTTGCAGCTGGACTTCATCGCCTAACCCTAAGATCAAACTGCAACAAATATTATAACAGTTGGTTAAAAAAATTGTGTTTTTTACTGAACCATAAAAATATTTTCTGAAAAAAAGACCAGTGCAGTGAAGCTTTTATCCCCCTCTCCTCTTTCTTCAGGTTTGTTTTTTATTGTCTGTATCCCTGGGCCAGATCCACAAAAACCTGACGTAACTTAAAAAATCCAATTTAAGTTACACTGCCTTAAAGTTTCTACCTAAGTGCCTGATCCACAAAGCACTTATCTAGAAATTTCAGGCTGTGTAACTAAAATTCCGCCGGCGCAAGGCGTTCCTATTCAAATGGGGCGAGTCCCATTTAAATGAGGCGCGCTCCCGCGCCGGCCGTACTGCGCATGCGCGAAGTTACGTTACGCCGAGTTTTGAGGATCGCGACGGCTTAAAGTTGCGTCGGGGGAAAAAAAATGACAGCGGCATGCATTCCTGAGGGAGAACTCCATGCCAATTTTCAAAGAAAAAACCGGCATGGGTTCCCCCCCCAGGAGCATACCAGGCCCTTAGGTCTGGCATGGGTTGTAAGGAGACCCCCCCACGCCGAAAAATTGACGTAGGGGGTCCCCCTACAATCCATACCAGACCCGTATCCAAAGCACGCTACCCGGCCGGCCAGGAAGGGAGTGGGGACGAGCGAGCGCCCCCCCCCCTCCTGAGCCGTGCCAGGCCGCGTGCCCTCAACATGGGGGGGTTGGGTGCTCTGGGGCAGGGGGGCGCACTGCGGGCCCCCCCACCCCAGAGCACCCTGTCCCCATGTTGATGAGGACAGGACCTCTTCCCGACAACCCTTGCCATTGGTTGTCGGGGTCTGCGGGCGGAGGCTTATCGGAATCTGGGAGTCCCCTCAAATAAGGGGGCCCCCAGATACCGGCCCCCCACCCTAAGTGAATGGATATGGGGTACATCGTACCCCTATCCATTCACCTGGAGGCAAAAAGTAAAAGTTAATAAACACACAACACAAGGCTTTTTAAAATATTTTATTATTCTGCTCCGGACGCCCCCCCTGTCTTCGTTATTAGCTCAATTAGCAGGGGGGGCTTCTTCTTCCACTCTCCGGGGGTCTTCTCCGCTCTCCGGGGGTCTTCTCCGCTCTCCGGGGGTCTTCTCCGCTCTCCGGGGGGGGCTTCTCCGGACTCCGGGGGGCTTCTTCCATCTTCTCCCCTCTTCCGCTCTTGACTCGGCGAACCCCGGTTCTTCTGCAGCTCTCCGGTGCCTTCTTCTTCAGCGCTGGCTGCCTGCTATGTTTGTGTGTTAGCTCGATTTCAAACAGGCAGCCAGCGCGGTCTTCTGTGGCGTCAGGGTCTTCTGGTCTTCTGTTCTTCCGATGTTGCCTCGTCGCCTGTTGTCGCTGTAATGATGGAAGCGCGCCTTGCATCACATTTATATAGGCATCACCGTCCCATCATGCTCCGGCAGGTACCCACGTGGTGGGTGCCTACCCACGTGCACCCACCACGTGGGTACCTACCGGAGCATGATGGGACGGTGATGCCTATATAAATGGGATGCAAGGCGCGCTTCCATCATTACAGCGACAACAGGCGACGAGGCAACATCGGAAGAAAGGAAGAGAAGACCCTGACGCCACAGAAGACCGCGCTGGCTGCCTGTTTGAAATCGAGCTAACACACAAACATAGCAGGCAGCCAGCGCTGAAGAAGAAGGCACCGGACATCTGCAGAAGAACCGGGGTTCGCCGAGTCAAGAGCGGAAGAGGGGAGAAGATGGAAGAAGCCCCCCGGAGTCCGGAGAAGCCCCCCCGGAGTCCGGAGAAGCCCCCCCCGGAGAGCGGAAGAAGAAACCCCCCCCGGAGAGTGGAGAAGACCCCCGGAGAGCGGAAGAAGAAGCCCCCCCTGGTAATTGAGCTAATAACGAAGACAGGGGGGGCGTCCGGAGCAGAATAATAAAATATTTTAAAAAGCCTTGTGTTGTGTGTTTATTAACTTTTACTTTTTGCCTCCAGGTGAATGGATAGGGGTACGATGTACCCCATATCCATTCACTTAGGGTGGGGGGCCGGTATCTGGGGGCCCCCTTATTTGAGGGGACTCCCAGATTCCGATAAGCCTCCGCCCGCAGACCCCGACAACCAATGGCAAGGGTTGTCGGGAAGAGGTCCTGTCCTCATCAACATGGGGACAGGGTGCTCTGGGGTGGGGGGGCCCGCAGTGCGCCCCCCTGCCCCAGAGCACCCAACCCCCCCATGTTGAGGGCACGCGGCCTGGCACGGCTCAGGAGGGGGGGGGCGCTCGCTCGTCCCCACTCCCTTCCTGGCCGGCCGGGGTAGCGTGCTTTGGATACGGGTCTGGTATGGATTGTAGGGGGACCCCTACGTCGATTTTTCGGCGTAGGGGGGGTCCCCTTACAACCCATACCAGACCTAAGGGCCTGGTATGCTCCTGGGGGGAACCCATGCCGGTTTTGTTTTTTACAAATTGCCGTGGAGTTCTCCCTCGGGAAAGCATACCAAATGCCGTCGCTGGAATGGGCTTTTACAAGGTGTAACTAGTTTACACTTTGTAGAACGAGCCCTAATTTTACACTTGCAAAATAACACTTACGGCGCAAAAAGGAAGCTAGAAAGCTTTGTGGATCGCCTTAAGTGCTAATTTGCATACTAGCAACGGCATTTCGACTCGAAATGCCCCCAGCGGCGGATGCGGTACTGCATCCTAAGATTCGGCAGTGTAATTCAATTACACATGCCGGATCTTCTGTGTAACTTTGGAAAAAGCCTTTTGAGGATCGTTTCCAAAGTTACACACAGACTGAACAGCACTTAAGTCGGAGTATCTCTTTTGAGGATCTGGCCCCCTATTTCTATCCTAGAGAACTACTGGAAAATCTCTCCAATGGAGACAAAGACAGCAACAAAAACACTAGGGTGACTTTGAGACTATGTACTCTAAAAAGGACAATGCAGTTTTCATGAAATTCATAAAATTCCAGAGAAAGTATGAGACCTGTTATGTCTGTCAGAGGGTTCTTAAAATATCTCTGCAGAGAACCTTCTGTGATTGGAGAAGAGCACAGTCACATTGTCTGTAATGTGATCACTTTCCTTCTCCTGTTGATAGTTTTTGCCCTAATTCATTTAAAGCAGAGTTCCCCCGAAAAAAAATATTAAAAGTCAGCAGCTACAAATACTGCAGCTGCTGACTTTTAATATATGGACACTTACCTGTCCTGGGCGCCCACAATGTCGGAACTCGAAGCCGATCTCTCCCTCGGATCTCGGGGTGCTGTCGCCGCCAACGGCTTCACTTCCTGCTTCCCTACTGCGCATGCGCGAGTCGCGCTGCGCAATCCCACTGGTCCCTGCTGTCTTCTGGGACCTGTGTGTCTCCCAGAAGACAGCAGGGGGGGTAGGCGCAGGACATGGCGTAGGTCACCACAGTGATCTATGCCCGGAAGTGGGAGCACATACCTGTATTACACCGGTATCTGCTCCCTCCTCCTCCCTGAAAGGTGCAAAATGTGACACCGGAGGGGGGATTCCAAAAAGCGGAAGTTCCATTTTTGGGTGGAACTCTGCTTTAAATTTATTTTCTTATTTACAGTGAATGCAAAGTGCACAAATACTAATCTCCTCTACAAGAATCCAACAACCATGCCATGCCAGTTCCTATGCCAGCACTAGCATCTTCTCTCCAGCTTTTTCTGAGTGCTGTATCTTTACTCATCTTGATTGGCTGGCATGGGGTGAGGTACAGTGCCTTGAAAAAGTAATCATACCCCTTGACATTTTCCACATTTTGTCATGTTACAACCAAAAACGTAAATATATTTTATTGGGATTTTATGTGATATGTGACCAACACAAAGTGGTACATAATTGTGAAGTGGAATGAAAAATTATAAATGGTTTTCAATTTTTTTTACAAATAAATATCTGAAAAGTGAGGCGTGCATTTGTATTCAGCCCCCCTGAGTCAATACTTTGTAAAACCACCTTTCACTACAATTACAGCTGCAAGTCTTTTTGGGGATGTCTCTACCAGCTTTGTACATCTATAAAATTACATTTTTGCCCATTCTTCTTTGCAAAATAGCTCAAGCTCTGTCAGATTGGATGGAGAGCATCTGTGGACAGCAATTTTCAAGTCTTGCCACAGATTCTCAATTGGATTTAGGTCTGGACTCTGACTGGACTATTCTAACACATGAATATGCTTTGATCTAAACCATTCCATTGTAGCTCTGGCTGTATGTTTAGATTTGTTGTCCTACTGGTGAACCTCCACCCCAGGCTCAAGTCTTTTGCAGACTCTAACATGCTTTCATCTAAGATTGCTTTATATATGGCTCCATTCATCTTCCCATCAACTCTGATCAGCTTCCCTGTCCCTGTTGAAGAAAAGAATCCCACAACTTGAACCTGCCACCACCATGTTTCACAGTGGTGATGGTGTGTTCAGGGTGATGTGCAATGTTAGTTTTCCCCCACACATAGCCTTTTGCTTTTTGGCCAAAAAGTTCAATTTTGGTCTCATCTGACCAGAGCGCCTTCTTCCACATGTTTGCTGTGTTCCCCACATGGCTTCTCGCAAACTGCAAACAGGACTTCTTATGGCTTTCTTTCTACAATGGCTTTCTTCTTGCCACTCTTCCATGTCTGGTGTGTTCCTTGGCCTCCATGATGCTGTTTGTTCACTAAGGTTCTCTAAGGCCTTGTACACACGACCGAACATGTCCGCTGAAACTGGTCCGCGGACCAGTTTCCGCGGACATGTCCGACCGTGTGTAGAGCCTAGCGGACAGTTTTCCGGCCTAGCGAACAGGTTTCCAGCGGACAAAAGTTTCTTAGTATGCTAAGAAACTTGTCCGCTGGAAACATGTCCGTCGGACATGTCCGATGGTTAGTACGACTCATCGGACATGTCCGCTGGTTATGACGTATAACCAGCGGCACGAAATCCCGCGCATGCGTCAAATTGATTCGACGCATGCGTGGAAGCATTTAACTTCCGTGTTAGAGAACGTCGGTGTCTTCTACGTCACCGCGTTCTCTGTCCGCTGGGATTTTGGTCTGATGGTGTGTACACACATCAGACCAAAAGCTCCCAGCAGACATGTCCGATGAAAATGTGTTTATACTGAGATTAAATTACACACAGGTGGACTCTATTTACTAATTAAATGATTTCTGAGGGGCAATTGGTTTCACTAGATTTTAGTTAGGGGTATCAGAGTGAAGGGGGCTGAATACAAATGCATTCTACACTTTTCACATATTTATTTGTAACAAAAAAAGTTGAAAACCATTTATAATTTTCCTTCCACTTCTCAATTATGTGCCACTTTATGTTGGTCTGTCGCATAAAATCCCAATAAAATACATTTTCATTTTTGGTTTTAACATGACAAAATTTGGAAAATTTAAAGGGGGTTGAATAATTTTTCAAGGCACTGTAACTTCCACGCATGTGCAAGAGTTCATGCCTCTTGGCACCAAGACAACATGCCCAGAATGTAAACTGAATTGTGCGTGTGCAGCTTTGTGTACATGCCACAGAAGACAATGAACAGGCAGGTAAAGCTGACCATAGATGAGTCGTTATTTATTTATTTTTAAACCAGTGATTCCACATTAGAGGTGGATTGAGGAATCCTCCCTGCTGAGTCAATGTATTCTGACAGCAGGGAGGCTATAGCCTGCAGTACTGATTGAGAGGAAATTTCAGTTGTACAGAAGTCATTCTATAGCCTGCAGCACTGATCGAAAGAAGGGCACTTTTACAGAAATCCACCGGTAGATCGACTTCTCTATGCCCATGCATAGATCGAAATTTGGCTGGTCCCTGCTGGTAAAGCATGACATGCACTTGTTAGCAAAACCTGAATGATCTCAAAAGCATCTCAATTGATTCCATCAACACAAGCACAAAGCCTGTTGACATAGGCCATAAAACAGAGCACATTGTAAATAGTTTTCTTTAAAAGGCAATGCTGTGCCCTAATAAGGCCACTATTTCAGTAAGGTGGAATGGGATCAGAACCTCTGTCAGGTTATTAAAGCTGTCTGTTCACTCCTTCAATGGGGTCACAAACCACAATAAAAGACAAAATTTGAAACTTTTCCCACTCTATTCAAAACAACAGAAGGAAAGCTTTGGCTGGATTTGGGATTCAATTTCCTGCCATAACTGGCTCAACATGTCAGGCATTGTGTGCTACTTTAAAAATGTGCCATAGATAGAGACCCTTTTCCATCCATTGTTGTGAATTGAAAGCCTGTAGGGTAGGTGGGTAACGCTTTCTCCATGTTCTCCTCCTCATTGGGCACCAAGTGTGGGTTACATAGGAGGCCTAACCCAGGGTGGGTTCTTCTGGGCTATACTAGGCACCTTGGATAGGGTCACTGCATTACACATGTGGTACCTTTATTCAGGGCCGGACTGGGAGTAAAAACCAGCCCTGGAAAACATTTCATACCAGCCCCATAGCATTATTATACCAGCCCAACATCATAACGTCATTATTTTTTTGTTCATAAAAGAGAAAACCATACATTTTAAAGAAACATTTAAAGAGCGTATTATATAAAGATAAGTCAGATATGAAAGCACATAGGGCTAGGGAGATTAAATATATATATATATTACACAGTGGAACCTCGGATTACGAGCATAATCCGTTCCAGGAGAATGCTCGTAATCCAAAGTGCTCACATATCAAAGTGAGTTTCCCCATTGAAGTTAATGGAAACGAAAATAATTTGTTCCGCATTGACTTCAATTGCATGCCATACCTCATGTGGCCAGAGGTGGGGGGTGCCGGAGAGCATCGGAGACACTCGGAAATGTCACTTGCCACTTGTCACCAGATTCAGCATGTCACTTGCCATCCGTCCCCTGCCACCAGATTTAGTGTGTCACTTGCCACCCATCCCGTCACCAGATTCAGCGTGTCACTTGTCACTTGGACTGGGTGACAGCAGGGGGACTGGGCGACAGCAGGGGGACTGGCTGACAGCAGAGGACTGGGCGACAGCAAGGGGACTGGGTGACAGAGGACTTGGCGACAGCAGGGGACTGGGTTACAGAGGACTGGGCGACTGGGTGACAGAGGACTGGATGGCAGAGGACTGGGTGACAGCAGGCTGGGTGACAGCAGAGGACTGGGTGACAGCAGGGGACTGGGTGACAGAGGACTGGGTGACAGGGGACTGGGTGACAGGGGACTGGGTGACAGCAGGGGACTGGGTGACAGAGGGCTGGGTGACAGCAGGGGACTGGGTAACATGGGACTGGGTGACAGAGGGCTGGGTGACAGAGGAATGGGTGACAGCAGGGGACTGGGTGACAGAGGGCTGGGTGACAGAGGGCTGGGTGACAGCAGGGGACTGGGTGACAGCAGGGTACTGGGTAACAGGGGACTGGGTGACAGCAGGGGACTGGGTGACAGCAGGGGACTGGCTGACAGAGGGCTGGGTGACAGGGGACTGGGTGACAGAGGGCTGGGTGACAGAGGGCTGGGTGACAGAGGGCTGGGTGACAGAGGACTGGGTGACAGGAGGCTGGATGACAGAGGACTGTGTAACAGGGGGCTGGGTGACAGAGGGCTGGGTGACAGAGGGCTGGGTGACAGGGGGCTGGGTGACAGGGGGCTGGGTGACAGAGGGCTGGGTGACAGAGGGCTGGGTGACAGAGGACTGGGTGACAGAGGTCTGGGTGACAGAGTGCTGGGTGACAGAGGGCTGGGTGACAGGGGGCTTGGTGAAAGGGGACTGGGTGACAGGGGACTGGGTGACAGGGGACTGGGTGACAGAGGACTGGGTGACAGAGGACTGGGTGACAGAGGACTGGGTGACAGAGGACTGGGTGACAGGGGGCTGGGTGACAGGGGGCTGGGTGACAGGGGGCTGGGTGACAGGGGGCTGGGTGACAGGGGGCTGGGTGACAGAGGGATGGGTGACAGAGGGCTGGGTGACAGGGGACTGGGTGACAGAGGGCTGGGTGACAGGGGACTGGGTGACAGAGGGCTGGGTGACAGAGGGCTGGGTGACAGAGGGCTGGGTGATTGAAAGCTGACACAATGACAGGCTGGACTGGAACAGTTGGTATGGAGATGGGCCAGACAGGAATAAGAGAGGACACAGGAGACAGGCTGGCCTGGAGAAGCTGGCACAGCAAAAGACTGGAAAGGAACAGTTGACACAGGAAAAAAGGCTGTGCTGGAACTGCTGGCAAAGGGGCAGGTTGACCTAGAGTGGTTGGCACAGAGACAGGCTGAAGATGAACTGGTGGCACAGGGACAGACTGGTCAGAGGCTGGAATTAGCGAACTAGAAGGTTGGTCTAAATTAGGGCTTGTTTACACGTGCTTCAAAACATGGCTTTGGACACGCTTTTTTAAAGCTCTCTGAATGCCAGTCAAAGCTCCTGTCACCAAATAAAATGGTTAGCTTACAGTCCTTGTGTTTGCTTTGCTTCGTTTCTAACATTATACCCCATGTCGCTTTAGTGGTGCTTCAAAGCGTCTTCAAAGCCTCCATAGAAGTCTTTGACAATGCTCGCTTGAAGCACCTTTAGCTTTTGAGAGGCTTGAATTCAGCTTTAGCTTCGCTTTATTTTGGAGAAATTGCAGGTATGAGATCTCCACACACATCTGCCAAACTTCATTAAAGCTTCAAGAAAAGCACCACCAAAAGCATTTTTGAAACACCACCAAAGCATACAAAGCATGTTGAAGGGATAAGCGCTTTAAAGCCGAAAGAAGCCGAACGTTGGTGCGTCTCTATAAGGTGCCTGCGCACCGACGTTCGGCTTCTTTCGACAATTTGTGACGCGTGTCAATCAGATAGGAACGCCCAGTCCCGCAGAAGACATACCCGGAAGCTGCAGTAAAAATACGGTATGTACGAAAACAAAAAAAAACAGCAGATTGTCATTAGGACAACTCGGCTGAATGTAATGTTAAAAAATTATTTTTTGGGTGAACCTCCGCCTTAACCACTTGACCACTGGGCACTTAAACCCCCTTCCTAACCAGACCAATTTTCAGCTTTCGGTGCTCTCACAATTTGAATGACAATTACTCAGTCATACAACATTGTACCCATATGAAATTTCTGTCCTTTTTTCACACAAATAGAGCTTTCTTTTGGTGGTATTTGATTACCTCTGGGTTTTTTATTTTTTGCGCTATAAAAGAAAAAAGACTGAAAATTCTGTAAAAATAAAAAAATAATTCTTGTTTCTGTCATATTAGCAGGTTATTTCTCACACACAGCATATGCATATCACAAATTGCACCCCAAAACACATTCTGCTATTCCTCCCGAGTATGGCGATACCAAATGTGTGAGACTTTTACACGGTGTGGCCACATACAGAGGCCCAACATGCAGGGAGCACCATCAGGCATTCTGGAGCACCCAGACCAATTCTGACATTTCTCTCCTACATGTAAAAATTATCATTTATTTGCTAGAAAATTACATGAAACCCCAAAACATTATATATGCTTCTTTAGCAAAGACCCTAGAGAATACAATGGCGGCCATTACAACTTTTTATCTCGCACGGTATTTTCGCAGCAATTTTTTGAACGCGTGTTTTTTTTTAAAAAAGTTTTGTGCTTAAAAAAAACACAAAAAAGTAAAGTTAGCCCAATGTTTTTGCATAATATGGAAGATGAAGTTACGCAGAGTAAATAGATACCCAACATGTTACCCTTCAAAATTGCACACGCTCGTGGAATGGCGCCAAACTTTGCTACTTAAAAATCCCCATAGGCGACGCTTTAAATATTTTTACTGGTTACATGTTTTTAGTTACAGAGGAGGTCTAGGGCCAAGATGATTGCTCTCGCTCTAACGTTCGCAGCGATACCTCACATGTGTAGGTTGAACATCGTTTTCATATGTGGGCGGGACTACGTGTACGTTCGCTTCTGCATGCGAGCACACAGGGACAGGGGCACTTATATATTTTATTGTTCATTTTACTTTATTTATTTTAGTTTGACACTTTTTTCCCCAAAAATATTTTTTTTTAATCACTTTTATTTCTATTATAAGGAATGTAAACATCCCTTGTAATAGGAATATAGCATGACAGATCCTCTTTACAGTGAGATATGGGGTCAATAAGACCCCACATCTCACCTCTATGCTGGGAAACCTGAAATAAAAAAAATTATCCTGGCTTCGATCGTAGCGGTGAGTGGTGAGTATTGCAGGGTATTGCGGAGTATTGGAGGATTACAGAGTATTGCAGAGTATTGAGGTATTGCAGAGTATTGAGGTATTGCAGAGTATTGAGGCATTGCAGAGTATTGAGGCATTGCAGAGTATTGAGGCATTGCAGAGTATTGAGGCATTGCAGAGTATTGAGGCATTGCAGAGTATTGAGGCATTGCAGAGTATTGAGGCATTGCAGAGTATTGAGGCATTGCAGAGTATTGAGGCATTGCAGAGTATTGAGGCATTGCAGAGTATTGAGGCATTGCAGAGTATTGAGGCATTGCAGAGTATTGAGGCATTGCAGAGTATTGCGCAGGGTATTGGAGTATTGCGCAGGGTATTGGAGTATTGCGCAGGGTATTGGAGTATTGCACAGGGTATTGGAGTATTGCGCAGGGTATTGCAGAATATTGCGCAGATTATTGCAGAGTATTTTGCAGGGTATTGTAGTATTGCGCAGGGTATTGTAGTATTGCGCAGGGTATTGGAGTATTGCAGATTATTGCGCAGGGTATTGCAGAGTATTGTGCAGGGTATTGCAGAGTATTGCGCAGGGTATTGCAGAGTATTGCGCGGGGTATTGCAGAGTATTGCGCGGGGTATTGCAGAGTATTGCGCAGGGTATTGCAGAGTATTGCGCAGGGTATTGTGCAGAGTATTGCGCAGGGTATTGCAGAGTATTGCGCGGGGTATTGCAGAGTATTGCGCGGGGTATTGCAGAGTATTGTGCGGGGTATTGCAGAGTATTGTGCGGGGTATTGCAGAGTATTGTGCGGGGGTATTGCAGAGTATTGCGCAGGGTATTGCAGAGTATTGCGCAGGGTATTGCAGAGTATTGCGCAGGGTATTGCAGAGTATTGTGCAGGGAGGGATGGCTGGATCTGTGACTGCAATTGTCACAGATCCAGCCACAGCAGCTGCTGCTGCCACCCGCTCTCCCCTTACATGACGCCGGTTTGTTTACAAGTGATTGCTCCATCATTTCACGGAGCGATCACGTGGTAAACGGCCGCTATCAGCGGCAATTTACCGCGATCCGTGATGCGCCGGGTCTTCTAGACCCGGCGCTCACGGATGTTTCCAGGGACGTCCTCCCAGAGTAACTCGACCGCGCTGTAGACAACTTTTGTCTATAGCGCGGTCGGCAAAAGGTTATTGTGTGTTGATGTCGAAGCAAGTGTAAGTGGTCTGGTCTGAAGCTGGCGATGACACAGACTTGCTAAAACTGGTGGTTATACACACTGATCTGAGGCTGTTGTGGTAGCATGCAGGTCTGGAGTGGGAGCAAGGTCCGACTGGATGGGGACATAAGCAGACACAGGATCTAGTCGTATGGTGGCTGAGGTGGGATAAATAGCATGAGTAGAAATACACTTTCACTTTTTTTTCTGTTTGGTCATGAAATTCAGTAACTGTAGAGGAACGAATAGGTTATTAAGTTGGTGGGAAAGTGGGATGCTGAAATTCATGATGGCGGTAGCTGGATAGGGTGTTGACTGGAACAGAAGGATGTGGAGTAGGGTACTGATATGTAATTGGGAGTAGGGTGTACTGATTTACATCAGTGGTTGCTATAGGTAACACCCATGAGAATCTCAGGAAGACCAAAATCTAGAAACGTAGATGGAATGATGAAAATTGTGTCTGACATGTCAGATCAAGCTCAAAATAAAACAAAACCTAAATTACAATTCCCTGTCTAACAAGAAAATGAACAACATTAGTACAGTCCAACAGGGCCCCTCAAAAATATGATGAATAGTGTTGGAAAAAATAGTATTCATCATCCACCAGTAACCCCACCAAAAGACACAACTTTAGATACACTGAAAGCGTGTTGCCAACCATTAGTATTTTTACTGGGGGCCAGTAAAAAAATGGCGCTTTTCTCCTGCCAGTAAATGCCAGTTGCGACGAGCCAGAATCGCAGGGGAACACGTGAGGTGCACGGTGGGCCGATGAGAGACAGCAATAATACAGTTCATCGGTTTACTCACGGTTAGCAGAAAGCCTCCCTGGGCCGGTCGCACAGTGAAAGGGAAGACAGCACGAAATCCTCCGGGGCACGCTCTGCGATAGGGAAACGCCAGCCAAGATGGTGGTTGAGGTGCCCGTGATGACAGGGGTGTTTAGAGTGCTTGTGGCGGCTGGGTCCCTTGATGATATTTGTCGTGACGCCAGTACCGTTAATGGTGGTACAACCAGTTGTAGTAACAATGTTAAAGAATGAGGTAGACAGTGGCAGAATACAACTCACAACTTTTACTGTGTCTGGTTTTGGTTGCAGTACAAACATCCAGTTAGAATACAGTCTCTGGGTAAATAGAGGAATTCTGCTGATCCACTGCTAATAGGCTTTAGTAGGCCTGGACTCAGGCTGTGGTTCAGTAATAATGCTTACTTGTGTCTGGTCCTTTTTGAATCCAGTGACATGGGTGAGGTTGCCGGAGGCTAATAAATCCTTCACCTTTATACTCAAAGGTCTTTGCTGCCGATTAGTGGCTTTTATCCTTTGATTTTAGCAGTTTAAATGTGTCCCTTCCCTGGACTGACCTTCTCTCACCTTCACATTCTCCTTTTTCTCTGCACACTGCTTCCTGTACTGAACAACTGACCACAGATAAGCCTGAGCTGGGATAGATTTCCCAGAGTGGTGCTATCCCCATCTTGTGGTGGGAAGTAAGAAGCACACCTGACCAGCCTATGAACAGGGATACCACAGGTATACAATGCAAAATGACATGCAATATAGCAATGACAAAGAAGTAATACTTTTGCAGTTCCCACATGTCCTGAGTGGGACGCTGCATACCCCCATGGTAAAACGTGTGTCGACCTCGGCACACTTTTGACTCGATGTTGTGTCTTCCTGTAAGATATAAGAGAAATGGAAAAGCATGCATGCATAGGAAATAACAATATAACCCCATTCTTGTACTTCTTGTATCTGCAAGTAAAATGGGTTAGGCAAACATATCTCAGGCAACAACGAAATGTGACAAAAGGTGACAAAAAGGGGTGTAGTTTTTCCTCTGAAGACTGGTGATGTATGGCAAAACCAGAATAGTCCACGATGAGATGGAAAAAGAAAAACAAAACAAAAATAACATCTCAGGAGGCTCACAGGGTATGAGTCCATTCCCTGGGCACAGGAAAATGTCAACAGATGAATATCACGGAGGCTCAGGTACGTGAAAGTCTATCTCCGGGTACAGGCTTGAACGTTGCAAAACAGTAGGTATGTAGTCCTTTTGAAAAGTCCTTTAAAGGAAATAAACATAATATCCCAAGTAAGTCTTCTTCTCACTCTGGAACTTCAGACGATGTAAGGATGCACTCAACGATGAGATGACAGAGTCGGTAGTCGACTTCTCGGCTGCTGGTGCAGGTAATCCTCCAAACGGACAGGTGGTCGTCCTCTTGTAGTTCTGTCAGATCTTCTTAGCGGCTGAGTTTCTACAGGCCTTGTTTCAAGGGAACTTGGTGTCTCTTGAGCGGTAGTAGACATTTCTTGAGGTAGCTCCTCTGGTTGAAGTGCGGTTGTATTGTTCTTGGCAGGCACTAAGATATTGAGCCATGGTGTAAGGAACCATTGTAAAGGATCAGAGTCTAATAATGCTTTTCCAAAAGACTGTAGTGGATTCTCTGAATCAGATGGTTTTGTAGGCTCGGGTCCTATGGATTGTGTTTCCTCTTGGACAGCTTCTTCTTGAAGAGTTTCTTCTTGAGTACTTTCCTTGAGACATAACTTAAGGCGATTGCGATGTACTACACGCGATTTGTTTTCTTTAGTGATCTCATAAGTATCAGTCTCTGGATTGAGAATAGCTGTAATGGTGTAAGGTTCTCTCTCCCATTTGCTATCTAACTTGCTGGTGCGATGGTTGTTTTTTAACCATACATGGTCACCAATTTTGAGAGGTTCTGCTTTGGCAGATTGGTTATAATCTTTTTGTTGCTTTTCATGAGCACGTTCCATGCGATGTTGAACAATTTCTTGTGCATCAATTAGACGTCTTTGGTGCTCACTCACCCAATCAGTCTTTGGTAGGGGGTTGATTGCATCAGGCACTTGTACGCCCAAAGTATGGTCAGCAGGTAGTTTACCTTGTCGGCCAAACATGAGATAGTAAGGTGTATACCCAGTAGAACAGTGAATGGTGTTATTGTAGGTGTACATCAATTGAGGCAATAGAGTAGGCCAATCACTTCTTGTAGCAGGTGGTACTGCTCTTAACATCTCAATTAAAGTTTGGTTCATTTTCTCGCAGAGTCCATTCCCTTGGGGGTGGTAGGCTGTGGTCCTGATTTTCTGGCAATTGTGAAGTGTACACAGTTCTTTGAAGAGTTGCGACTCAAAGGCAGATCCCTGATCTGTAAGGATTCTTTCTGGGCATCCATATGGCAATAGGAAATGTTTCCAGAAGGCATCTGCAGTTGTTTTAGCAGTCAGGTCCTTGACAGGTACGGCTACAACAAATTTGGTATAATGATCAATGATGGTCATGGCGTATGTGTAACCTGAGCGACTTGGTTCCAGCTTCACATGGTCAATCGCAACTATTTCTAGCGGTGTTTGGCTTACAATGGGATGTAAGGGTGCTTTTTGGTCATGTTTTTCATTTCTACCAACAGCACAGGTGGAACACTCTCGACACCATTTTTCAATGTCTCCTCTCATCCCAATCCAGTAGAATCTTCTACGGATGGTGGCTTCTGTCTTCTGCACGCCAAAGTGTCCTGATTGATCATGATACATCTCAAGAATGATTCTTGCATCTCGGCGTGGTATTAAGATTTGGTATAGACAATCCGAGGTAATTCGGTCTAAAGTTCTTCTTAATAGTAGGCCCTTCTGTAGGAAGAGATGTTTTCTGTGTCTCCAAAGTTTTGACAATTCTGGATCAGCATTTCTTCTGCGAATTCTTTCAGGGGTTCTTCCGCTGGTGAAGAAATCTTGCAGTTCTCCCAACACTCTGCTTTCATTTTGCAGCTTGATCCACCTTTCTTTGTCCACTTGGGATCTTGGATCCACTTGTTGTTGAAGATTAAGGACTTTTCTTCCTTTGATGGTGATAATGTCTTGTTGGGCAAAATGTTTGTAAAAAGCTGGCATTTCTACCTCTTCCCAAACATCTTCCTGTGTAGTAGGGTCTTCTTGGGTAGGCAGACGGGATAATGCATCCGCATTTTCATTTGCTTTTCCTGTTCTGTATTTTATGGTGAAAGCGTAGTTAGCTAGGCGTGAGGCCCATCTTTGTTCCAATGCTCCCAACTTGGCGGTATTCAGATGTGCTAGCGGGTTGTTATCTGTGAAGGCCACAAATGGTGTTGCGGCAAGGTAATCTTTAAATTTTTCTGTAACAGCCCACACGAGTGCGAGGAATTCCAATTTGAAGGAACTATAGTTTTGGTCGTTTCTTTCAGTACCTTTAAGAGATCTACTAGCGTAGGAAATAACTCTTTCTTTTCCTTCCTGTACCTGCGATAGGACAGCTCCCAGACCTTTCTTACTAGCATCTGTGTAAAGACGAAATGGTTGCTGGTAATCTGGATAGCCTAGGATTGGTGGTTCTGTTAACTTCTTCTTTAGGAGCTGGAAGGCAATTTCTCTTTCTGTGTTCCATTCAACTGGCATTGGAGACTTTTGGTACCTCTTAGGATGTCCTCTCAGAAGTTCTAATATTGGCCCCGCAATTTGGGCAAAGTGAGGAATAAAGCGTCTGTAGTATCCTGCGAAACTGAGAAAGCTCCTCACTTCTTTCACTGTAGTAGGAGTAGGCCAATTTCGGACTGCGGCTATCTTCTCTGGATCCGGTTTAACACCTTCAGAGCTTACAATATGCCCTAAGTATTTGACTTCTGTCTTCAGTAGATAGCACTTAGATGGTTTGACTTTGAGTCCATGTTTAATGAGGATTTGAAAAACTTCAGCCAAATGTTTCAAGTGATCTTCATAAGATTTGGAGTAGATGATGACATCATCTAAGTACAACAGAACGGTTTCAAAATTTTTGTGTCCTAAAAAATGCTCCATTAATCTTTGAAAGGTTCCGGGCGCATTGCAAAGTCCAAAAGGCATGCGGTTGAACTCAAATAGGCCCATCGGGGTGGTAAATGCAGTCTTCTCACGATCTTCAGGTGCCATGAGTACTTGCCAGTATCCACTGGTTAAATCAAGGGTAGAGAAGTAGGCTGAAGATCCTAAAGCTGTCAAAGATTCCTCTATGCGTGGTAAAGGGTAAGCATCCTTGTGGGTGATTTGGTTAATTTTTCGGTAATCCACACAGAATCTGATGTTACCATCCTTCTTACGGACAAGAACTAGAGGTGCAGCCCATGGACTATGGCTGTCTCTAATGACATTGGAGTCCTTCATCTCTTGGATCATTTGCTTTACGGATTGGTACATAGTTGGTGGTATAGGCCGATATCTTTCCTTGATCGGTGGGTGTGAACCTGTAGGAATGGAGTGCTTGATAATATCCACTTCTCCATAGTCTGTGGGATGCTTACTGAAGGCAAGGTGAAGCTCCTTCACAATTTTTAGTACTCCCTCCATTTGGTTTACTGGTGTGGAAGCATCTCCCACATGAAGTTCTTTCCACCAGGATGTGTTTACATTTTGGTCCTGGGGGTTCTGTCTCTTGGGAATTTGCTCTGTGGTAGCTGTAGCCACACTGATGACATCTTGAAAAGTGACTTGGATTAGCTGTGCAATAGGAAGGTGTTTTGATAGTGTTACACTGCTATCACTCAAGTTTAGGAGTCGTATAGGCACTTTACCTTCAGAGACGGTTACTAGGCTCCTTGCAGCTCTAACTAGAGGATAGTCTTCCAAAACAACAGGCTCTACCAGGGCTTGGTAGTCTTGACCTTGGATTCCGACTACAGCTCGGCACCACAAGAGAGTTTCGGTGTTGGGTTTGAGGATCACAGGTTGCTTATCCCGGATGCGGGCACAGCAAATTTCTCCTTTTTCGTTGGTGAATCTCTGTTGCGCATTTAGTACACGGATGGTTTGTTGGATCACCTTCTTAGAATCAGGAGGGGCAGTAGGCACTAACTGGTGCAAGGCTTCTAGCATCTCAACATAACAGTTCCTGAGGACATTCATTCCTAGGACTATTGGAGGGTTAGGGTTATTGTCTCTGACTTGTACCACAATAAGGCCTTGTCGAGGTAGTGTAGTTCCTCCTACTTGAATGGTAGGTTCCCAATAACCATGGACTGGTATGGGTTTGCCGTTACTGGCTATGAGACTCAGCCAGGATTCTGGAGGCTGGGTAAGCTGATTTTGATCCCAGTATTTTTCAAAGGCTGCTTGTTGGATGGTGGTGACTTGGGATCCGGTGTCAACTAGGGCAACAAAAGGAACTCCATTTATTTGAAGTGCCACTTCAGGACGGGATCCAACGTATCTTGGCATCCAGTGGGGATCTTCTGGACCTATTGGTTTACCTCCCGAGGGGTGGTCCTTGGCCTCGGGGGTTTCCCGTTTAACTGCCAGCAGGTTGCTTCTGTATGGCCTGGTTTGTGACAGTACGTGCAGATAGGCCGCTTAGGGGTACTAGTGTGGTCAGGGGGGTGTCCGCCAGAATTTCTGGAATAAGTCTCTCTAGAATTAGAGGGGAAGAGTCTTCTGGACACAGGTTTCTCATCCTCTAGCATTAATGGTTTCTCCCATTGTTCCAATTTTTGGTGGACTTTCTCCAGACTTTTAGTCAGAAAACGGACTTGCTCCGTCAAGGCAGCAACTGCGTCAGGAACTGGAGCTTGGGTTGCCTGACTGACTATAGGTAAAGACTTTACAGGGGTAACCAGCTGTGATACAGGCACGTCAACAGATCTAACAGGTTCTGTTGGTGGGCTTTTTCCCAGTATGCTGATAGCTAGTTCTTTAAAATCTAAGAAGGTAGCGCTTGGATGTTGGGCGGCTAACATTCTTAGTTGGCTCTTTAGATTGTCTGTATGGACGCCTTCAATAAATTGTTTTTTCAGGGTTTTGTCCTGATTTTCTGCCTCACGGGGGTCTACTTGGACAACAGCTCTAAGGGCTTCCTGCAAAGATAATGCAAAGTCTCTGAGTGACTCACCAGATTGCTGTCTCTTGCTGAAGAACCTCATCTTGACCTCTGACACGGTTCTGGGTTCAAAGGTGGTGTAGAGACGTTGAAAAATCTGCTCCATGGTCTTTCTCTCTGAGCTCGGCCAAGATTTCACTTCTCTGAGCGCAGCTCCTTCCAATTGCGCAAGAAGAATCTCCATCTGTTGCTCTGAGGATACAGGGTACAATCTGAACATAGCCAGAATTTTTTCTTTAAAGTCCCTTAAAGTATGAATTTCCCCAGAATATCGTGGGAACCAGGGGGCCCCAAAATAATAAGGCATGGTTAAAGGCATTAAACTTGGTGCTGCAGCGGTTGGTATTGCATTGGGACCGACTGCGGCTGATGCAGGGGGTCCTCTGAGGTCGGGCTGCACGTCATCTCCTTGCACAGACATGCAAGGTGAGTTCTAGTTAGGTAAGTCAAATGCGTTTTTAGACACTTTTTGTGCGTTGTTGCTATGGGCAACCGCTGTCTTGCGGGTGTATGGCCCTTTAAGAATTTAATGCCGGCTGAATACAATGCTGCAGCAATGTTGATTTTGGGTCTCTGGCAGAGTTCCAGCTATCAGTGCTCCTTATAGTTAGTAGAGGCACCTGACAGGCTGCGATTACTGCTCGGACGGCAAGCAATGCGATTATTTTCTCTCCTTTTGCTCGCATGCAAAGTCTCGCGACTTCTGGGGCGTGCGTTTGTCACACTTTCCTCCCAGGATTGACACAGCAAAGGTAAGGCGGGCTGGCCGGACAATTTTGCATAAATAGGTGGCACCAAACCTTCCCGCTCTTCAGGGGGTGTCGCTAACCTATCCACAGTGATGGCGCAGGAATTTTTGGACAAGAAGGTCTCTGGCAGCCATTTTAAGTGAATGGAAATAGTCAATTCAAATACTGCATGCAGTTTTGTTAACACACAAATTGGATGCTGCGATTTTTATGCTGATAACTGGGATAACGCTTCCATGCAATTTTTAAACAGTTTAAACAGTTCTGTGGCCCCACACAGCATGCAATAAGTAAATAGTCTCTCAATAAAGCAAAGGGGCTTATTCTGATGCGACAGTCTTTTAGATAAGGCGCAGGGGTAAAATATCCTGTTCGTGACGCCAATTTTTCTTATGCGACGAGCCAGAATCGCAGGGGAACACGTGAGGTGCACGGTGGGCCGATGAGAGACAGCAATAATACAGTTCATCGGTTTACTCACGGTTAGCAGAAAGCCTCCCTGGGCCGGTCGCACAGTGAAAGGGAAGACAGCACGAAATCCTCCGGGGCACGCTCTGCGATAGGGAAACGCCAGCCAAGATGGTGGTTGAGGTGCCCGTGATGACAGGGGTGTTTAGAGTGCTTGTGGCGGCTGGGTCCCTTGATGATATTTGTCGTGACGCCAGTACCGTTAATGGTGGTACAACCAGTTGTAGTAACAATGTTAAAGAATGAGGTAGACAGTGGCAGAATACAACTCACAACTTTTACTGTGTCTGGTTTTGGTTGCAGTACAAACATCCAGTTAGAATACAGTCTCTGGGTAAATAGAGGAATTCTGCTGATCCACTGCTAATAGGCTTTAGTAGGCCTGGACTCAGGCTGTGGTTCAGTAATAATGCTTACTTGTGTCTGGTCCTTTTTGAATCCAGTGACATGGGTGAGGTTGCCGGAGGCTAATAAATCCTTCACCTTTATACTCAAAGGTCTTTGCTGCCGATTAGTGGCTTTTATCCTTTGATTTTAGCAGTTTAAATGTGTCCCTTCCCTGGACTGACCTTCTCTCACCTTCACATTCTCCTTTTTCTCTGCACACTGCTTCCTGTACTGAACAACTGACCACAGATAAGCCTGAGCTGGGATAGATTTCCCAGAGTGGTGCTATCCCCATCTTGTGGTGGGAAGTAAGAAGCACACCTGACCAGCCTATGAACAGGGATACCACAGGTATACAATGCAAAATGACATGCAATATAGCAATGACAAAGAAGTAATACTTTTGCAGTTCCCACATGTCCTGAGTGGGACGCTGCACAGTGACAGGAAAAGATTGCCAATAAAAAATGCACAATTCCGGTCCAGAGCCAGCCGAGACCAATCGAGTGACTGCTGCAGTGTGTTTGGGCAAGGGGGCGGGTCTGACAGATGTGGTGCCTGAGCGTGTCATGTGATGTTATGGCACAAGGGAACGGAGCGGCCGGAGCCTCTTGTGAGGGTCTGCAGGACGGGAGCAAGGCACGCCGGGATGGGAGCGGGACTGTCAGTGCTGTTTGGAGTGGAGTGGAATGAAGGGACCACCTGGCATGGAGAGAGGCTGCCACTCTGACTCGGGAGGGGACGTGTTGTGTCGGTGAGGTGTCATCATCATCTGTGCTGCTGTCAGTGTCACTGTGAGAGTTTTTGTGTGTGTGCCTGCCCATTCTAATTTCTTGCCCTCCTGATTCCTCTTGTCCCTAAGCTACTTAATTACTATATTGAAAATAAAATAGGAAATATGTTTTTTGCCTTAATATCTAACTTTAATCACATTGCTAATTGCATATTGCATTTGTTTGTATCCCAAATACTGAAATTTGCACGTAAAACTGTAATTTTTCAACTTTTGGAAATGCCAGTAAAAACTTGGCTGTGCCAGTAAATTGTGGGTGCTGTGTCAGTAAATTTCTGGTAGGTTACCAACACTGCACTGAAAGGAGGTGAAAATTGTCATCATAGGGCTTTATTCACTAGGTAACTTATTACCATACAGTGTAAAGAGTAGCACGGAAATGTTCTTGAACTTAGGAAAGTATATGCCCAGGGAGGCAGTGGCGTCTCCAGCTTTCATATTTAGGGGGGGCACATGGGGGGACAGGGACAAAAGTAGGGGGGCCAACTATAAAATGCAATTATATATATATATATATATATATATATATATATATATATATATATATATATATATATATATATCCTGGGGCCCTTTACTACGATCCCACTATGGGCCCTTTCACATGTTCTGCAGTGAGCTCCCTTCCTACTATACTTGGGCCCCCCAGGGTGGCAGAAAACAAGAGATATATGTCACCAGCACACCAAAAAAATATAAGGGTCCAAAGCAGTGGGAGAACTATCAGGGTTGCAAAGGTTGTCTTGCCACCTGCCCTGTTGTTCTGCCACATTGGGGATCCAGTCTATTAGGACCTAGTGCTGGTGACATTATGGGTGCATGCAGGGGAAGGCTGGCACTATTGGTTATAGAGAGCCGAGCCCCCAGCTGGTCACCTAGCAGCAGTAATGCTGTATAACCTTCTCTGTTGACATGCTGATCGGCATGTGATCCAGGTGATGCTCCCAGTCAGATCTAATAAACACAGTGGGGTAGATTCAGGTACCTTTGCGCTTTTTTTACGGAGGCGCAGGGCAACGTTTTTGCCCTGCGCCCCCGCAAATTTTCTGCGCTACCTGCGATTCACGGAGCAGTAGCTCCGTAAATTGCGTGTGCGCTCCGGCAAAATGCCCGGCGTAAGTGCGCGCAATTTAAATGATCCCGTAGGGGGCGGGAATCATTTAAATTAGGCGCGTTCCCGCGCCGATCGTAGAGCGCATGCTTCGTCGGGAAACTTTCCCGACGTGCATTGCGGCAAATGACGTCGCAAGGACGTCATTTGCTTCAAAGTGAACGTGAATGGCGTCCAGCGCCATTCACGAATCACTTATGCAAACTACGTAAAATTCTAATTTCGCGACGCTGGAACGACGGGTATACGTAAAATTGGCTGCCCCTGCTAATAGCTACGCCGCCGTAACTAAGTCAGGCGAGTACCGTATTCAGAAACAATTTGCGTCCTTAGTTACGGCGGCGTAGCGTATATGGGGCGCCGGGCGCAACTACGTTCATGAATCGGCGTATCTTACTCATTTGCATATTTTTTTATGGGAACGCCAAATGCGTCCAGTGTAACTATGCACCCGCGATACGCCGGCGTAGGCAAGTTACGTCGGACGGCTGAAGCCATGTTTTCTACCAAACATAGGTAGAATACGTATCGGCCTAAACTAAGGGAAAAAAAAGTTTTTTTTATATATTTTTGGGGGATATTTATTATAGCAAAAAGGAAAAAAATTTTTTTCAAAATTGTCGCTCTATTTTTGTTTAAAGCGCAAAAAATAAAAACCGCAGAGGTGATCGAATACCACTAAAAGAAAGCTCTATTTGTGGGAAAAAAAAGACGCAAATTTTGTTTGGGAGCCACATCGCACGACCGCGCAATTGTCAGTTAAATTGAGGCAGTGCCGAATCGCAAAAACTGGCCGGTCCTTTACCTGCATTTTGGTCCGGGTCTTAAGTGGTAAAATCTTAAACTGCAAAGGGGGGTTTTCACTGTCAGGGCAATAGGGATGTGGAACTCTCTTCCACAATTGGTGATGGCTGCGGAGAGTATTGATAATATTAGGAGACACTTAGGCCCCATACACACCATAGAATCTATCCGCAGATAAATCCGTGCAAACGGGTTTCAGCGGATAGATTCTATGGTGTGTACACTCCGTGGGATATTTATCCGCAGATAAATCTCCCCTGGGATGGATTTCCAGCAGATGGATATTTGCTGACATGCTCAACAAATCCATCTGCTGGAATCCATTCCAACGGATGGATCCGCTCGTCTGTACAGACTTACCGGATCCATCCGTCCAAAGGGATTCCCCGCACGCGTCGTAATGATTTGACGCATGCGTGGAATTCCTTATATGACAGCGTCGCGCCCGTCGCCGCGTCATAATAGCGGCGACGGCGTGACACGTCATCGGCAGAGGATTTCAGCGCGGATTTCAATGCGATGGTGTGTACACGCCATCGCATAGAAATCCTCTGAAATCTTTGAGAGGATTTATCCGCGGATACGGTCCGCTGGACCGTATCTGCGGATAAATCCTCTCGTGTGTATGGGGCCTGAGATGTGCATCTTAAGGAACACAACATACGGGGATATAGGAAATATAGATACTGACACACTTTCACCTACACAGGCTGAACTGGATGGACAATTGTCTTTATTCAACCTTACCTACTATGATACTATGAACAGATTTGAATCCATGGCTGAACCTCAGTAAATAAAAAGTTGGCCTGATAAAAAAAATAAGCTGCACGAATATTTTCCAGCAGCTGCTCACTAGTCAAATCCTACAATACCTGGTGGCAATATTCAGTTTTTTTTTCTGATGCTAACACAATATAGTACCTCACCTGGAGGAATCTTGAAAAAACAATAAGGCCAGTTGCACACAGGCGTAATAATATACTGATATTTATACTCAGGATCTTGTTGACAGAGAGGTCCTGAGTAAAATGTTCAGTAAAGACCTCTCATAAACACACGCATAGGCACGTAAAGGTGCGCATAGACGAACATAATTCTTCTTCATTGCCTGTATTGTATACTCACATAAACATGCTTACAGATGCGTAAATTACTAAATTACTACAGCTCTGTACTCATTCTTGTGTTAGGCCCCATGTACACGGGACACTGCTAAACGTACGTTCAGAGGCAGTTGGACGCTTTCTTCAACTGCCCCTGAACTCATTCAATGTTATCCTATGTGACCATGTACACAGTCTCGTTTATTGCCGTTTTCAGGCAGTTGCGCTTAACAGCGTTTCTTTGAAAGCAAAAAACGCGGTAACCCGCGTTTAGCAGCGTTTCGTTTATAGGCGTTTTTCGTTTTTGCCCATATATATATGGTCGTTACCCTCTGACCGAGAGAGATGTGGATCACATAAACACGCGACAAGACTTACAACATACATAGACCTGAAGTGTGCCTTGGTGGTCTGGTCAGTATGCCAAGAAAAGGGGGCAAAAGACTCATATAGGGAAATAGCTTTTATTGATTTCTTGTATTTATTGAGCCAGCTTTGTAAAGGCTTGTGCCATTTCTTCCTGAGGATTTGGGATGTATGTGGCAAAACAAGGAGACTTCCATCAGCCTAGTATGTTGATTACGTGGTCTGGTACTCCTTGTTGGGAGGCAGCTGAGACTGCTCTAATTCAGAAAGAATGTCCAGAGAACTGACTGGGGTTTGAAGCCCAAGTTGCTTAGGAGGATTCTGACATGCTTGACAAACTGGCTGCCACTCAGGGAGCTGGCTTAGAAAGGGTAGCAACGAGCTACCATCAGATTGGCTGGGTAGATGGAGCAGTAGTCAGTCGAACACCGTCACTGGGCGTCAGGCGTTGTTAGTCTGAAACAGGTTGATGTCAACCCCGGGGCTGGTTTGAGGCGTTTGCAGACTGTGAGAGTGTAATGGTTCGAAAGCGAGTCAGGTGTCTGACTGCCGGAGCCGCTGACTGTAAATTCACTAGGTCGTAGGGAACCGTAGAAGGCCTGGTAGATGGCTGTTTGGGTGACTAGGCTAGGCAAAGCCATAAACGGGGAACGAGTAAGGATTTCAGACATGTCCCTAAAGAGGGCACTCTTGAAAGGTAGGTACTTGCCACTGACTACAGGTTGGTGCTTCTGTATGCCCTGTAGGAGGGACTTGACTGCGTGGGCTCAAGAATGCTGATGGTTTACTGGGGTCCTGCAGGGACAGGAAATGCTGGACGTGATCTAGATATAGCGTGATAGTATTGTGAGAAAGGGTCAGCTGCGTGTGGCAATAAGATTTGAAGGCTAGGACGTGTCTAACGTCGCCTATTGCTGCTCCGGGGCAAGGGGCCAAAAATTTGGGTTAGTGTTCCAAGCAGTGCGATAGGCCTTCAGTGTGTTGCGTGCCGAGGAGTGGTTAATAAGCTGGGTTGCGTTGGCGAGATGCGACTTCAGTCCATCATCAGCAGTGAGCAGGGTGGGACAGGGATAGTTGTTGGGTCGGCTCCAGGCTCTTGCTGGAAAAACAAATTAAGGTTGGAATCAGCTGCGATTTTGCATTTATCTGGAATATGTCTACAGAAGATATTAAAGTGGTGATGGAGTGACAGCTGCACGAGCCTGCGCAGGAAGGACGTGATGGGGAGTGACTTAGACCTACCTTAATTGATGAGGTCGGCTGTGGCCTGATTGTCCGTGGTGAAGAACACTGTCTGTCCTGTTCAAGTGTGGCCCCAGACCTGGGCAGCTGCCACGATGGGGTACAGCACAAGGCGTGATGAAGACTGGGTGAAGCAGAAATTTAAGAGAATTTCTGGGGGCCAAGGTTTGGCAAACCAGTGGCGGCCGAAAAATGGCCGCAAAAGCCCGTGGTGTCTCGGCTGACACTGCCGGGATGAACATTGAAATGCTGTTCTATCATGTGGGGAAGTTGTCCCACATAGCCAAGTCTGCTACTGATGCTTGGTCTAGTTTGAGAACTTGGACTGGATCTTGCATTGGTGTGAGAAAATCAAGACAATACACAGGTGCTCAACAAGACGATATGCATGCGCTCGCAGACCAACGGACGCTCGCAGACCAACATGCACTCGCAGACCAACGTGCACTCACTGGTGCTGAATGAAAACCTGAACTAACCTCAGGGAAAAAGACAGAGAAAAGATGAGTGGCCCGCGTGCCACTGAAGATGAATGGCCAACTGGGTGTTGTGTGGCTGATTGTTTGTCATCGGGATGTGTTTGCAACTTTAGTTTGTATTCAGGTTTGCACGTAGGTGCGTGCCGCAAAGTGTTTTATACTACTGCAGACAATATTGTGTGGTTGCAAGGGTGTCAGTGAATGTCAGGTTACTGGGACGATATTGAGTGGTTGCAGGGGCCTCGATGAGTATGAAGGTTTGTTTTGAGGCGGCATTGTGTGGTTGCAAGGGTCTCAGTCTGGTTTGCTGAGATGATATTGCGTGGTTGCAAAAGGTCTCGATGATTATGAGGTTTGTTTTGAGATGGCATTGTGTGGTTGCAAGGATCTCAACAAGTTAGGGGTTGCTGAGACGATGTTGCGTTTTGCAATGGTCTCAAATGAGTGTCAGGCTGCTGAGACAACTTTGTATGGCTGCAAGGGTCTGAACGGGTGTCAGGTTGCTGAGACGATATTGCGTTTGCAATGGTCTCAAATGAGTGTCAGGTTGCTAAGACGAGATTGTGTGGTTGCAAAGGTCTAGACGAGTGTGAGGTAGCTGAGATGATATTACATTTGGCAAGGGTCTCAAATGAGTGTCAAGCTGCTGAGACAATATTCCCTGATTTTTTTTTTTTATGAGAAGGGCTGTGAATGAAATGCTGGTAAACATGAGTTACTGCATCTGGCAGCGTTTACATGCCTCTGAACATTTGTCTGAACCCATTTGTTTTTTATTTATTTTTCCGGAAAGGTTTCTAAACTCAACAGCCTAGAATAACTATAAATTATCCTGTGTACATGTACTGATAAGATAACATAGAGGAGAGATCGGGGATCCTGTGTACATGTACTGATAAGATAACATAGTTGAGAGATCAGGGGCTGCTGAAAAACACCCAACTGTTCCTAAATGTCTGTTTACCAACAGCAATGTACATGAGGCCTAAGACGATTTGTCTGGCTGCAAGGGTCTCAATGAATGCCAGGTTGCTGGGGCGATACTGTGTGGTCACAAAGGTCTTTGACGAGTGGGAGGTTGCTCAAAACTGTATTGTGTGGTTGCAAGAGTCTCGATGAGTGTGGGACTGCTGAGACGGTATTGCGTTTGCAAGGGTCTCAACAAGGGTGTCAGGCTGCTGAGACGATTTTGCGTGGTTGCAAGGGTCTCAACAGGTGTCAGGTTGCTGGGCAGAGATTGCGTGGTGGCAAAGGTTTTTTTTTCTTCTTTTTTATATATATTTTTGCCTTTTTATATCTTTTTTCTTTTTTGCGTTTATATATATATATATATATATATATATATATATATATATATATATATATATATATATATATATATATATATATATATATATATACTGTATATATATATATTTTTTTTTGCGTTTTTTTTTTTTTAAGGGTCATGTGTTGCGTTTTGCAAGGGTCTTAACAAGGGTGTCAGGCTGCTGAGATTATTTGCATGGTTGCAAGGTCTCAATTAATAAGAATTGGGTTACTGAGAAAGGATAGAAAAACCTGGTTTGTTTGTACCTTTAAGCAAGCAGTACAAGGTAGAAGGACAACGTCCGTTTGATTCGTAGGTTCCGTAGGGGCCACTAACGAATGATATGGGAGACAACGAATGGTAGCAAATTGATAAGACATAAAGAATGTAATAACAAATCTTACTTTGCGACAGTGGGCCATGCGAGTGAGTTCGCGACGGACTGTGGCTGGAGTGAAACATATCGGGAAGGTGTAGCGTGATGCCGTGCATGAGGCAAAACAACAGGGTTTGGTGTAGAAAATAGAAGTGCGTAGGAATAATTTGTAAGCTCCACTGTGGGGACCGAACATATGGTACGGGTGACACCACGAGTGGCCACGAATTTGACATGACAAACAAGGTAACAAATCCTGCCTGGAACAGTGAACGTGCGACTGGGTTTGCTTTGGACTGGAGCGGGTGTGCAACACATCCAAGAGTGTGGTGTGGCGCCATGCATGACGCACAGGCAATAACTTTGGTAAATAAATGAGAGAGAAGAAACGTGTACAATTCGTGAGTTCCGCTGCGGGAACTAAAACACATGGCATTGGGAGAAACAACGAATGGCAACGGTAGAAAGTATGCAATGTATCTGATACAAAACGGTTGTAAAGAGAAATGACTGATACAATCGGTTATAAAATGCATAAAATTAATCCGATAAGAATCGTTAGTAAGGAGTATTGAACAAATCTGATAGGAATTGGTTGTAGAGTGTATGCTACCCCTTGCATTGAAACCAAACACCTACCAACCACCCATCCCCCCAGGCTAATCAAGTGCAGACAAGGCACCAGGTGGTTCTAATTACCACCTCAATCTGCCAAAGAACCCATACAAACAATACATGCTACCGTGTTTCCCTGAAAATAAGCCCGGGGCTTATATACATTTTGGCAACAAAAGACACAGTAGGGCTTATTTTCGGAGTAGGTCTTACCATGTAATGTGCTGTCTTCTCCCCCCCCCCCCCCTGCCTGACAGGAATCCCCAGTGTAAACTGAGATAAAATGCCTGTAAAATCCTATAATCCACTCTATTACAGTAGTATATAATGTACAATGTGTGTGTTTCTGTAATATAATTGTGCCAAATACTTTCGTTATAGCGCCACTCTGCGCTTCTGTGACCCGCCGGAGCTCTCTTCCCCGCAATTATATTACAGAAACACACACATTGTACACAACTGTAATAGAGTGAATTATAGGATTTTAAAAGAATTTTAAACTAGGGCTTATTTTCGGGGTAGGGCTTATATTGCAGCCCTCCTGGAAAATAATGCTAGGTCTTATTTTTGGGGAAACAGGGTAATCTCCAAATGGATGAGACGCCAACCCCATGGACACTGAATTTTATAACCAGTGAAGCCTATGGCGAGTGATATTAGACAACGACTGACAGTGGCTCGGAGGCTTGGATTTACAAAAGAATCGTATGTTTGGCAGGAAGAAGTTACAAATGTACCAAGCCTGTGCCGAATGATGTAGCAACAATAACTCAGAGGCAGGTTTTTTACAAAAGGGATACAGGATAGGAAGCATAACGAATTGCAAGATTGCACAAGATACAAAAAGGTTTGAATACTACCTGCGACAGTAAGCGGGAACCGCCGACGAAGACCATGAAGGGAGAAGCCGCAATGCACTTGCAATTGAATGCGCAGGGTCACGGACATGAGGTGAGCTGGAAAGAGTCGGCCCAGTGACGTGTAGTACCGCACACTGAACCGACAAAGAGCATGTGTGAGTGGGCTGCTTAAATACCCTCCGGGCTCCTCCCATAAACTCAGGCCACCATACTGGCCTTCTTATATATATATATATATATATTAACGCTTCTAAATGCAAACGCGACAAAACACGGCATGTAAACACGGCAAACAGACGTTTTAAACGTGAGTTACTATCTGTCAAGTTAAATCGTTCAGGAGCAGTTGTAAAAACGTCCCGTGTACATGGCACCTTACTGATCTTTACTCAGCTGTGTTCATTTTTTCCATAAACAACAATGCATCTAATTACAAATCAGTAAAAAAAACTGCCAATCTAGTCATTTCTGGCCTCTGTGTTATGTTAGAATACCTTGTGCTGGTATCCTGCAGAGCAGGTGTAACCAGATATATGAGTCTATACAAAGAAGACCAGACTCAGAACTAGGTGAAGTTGCAAGATTTATTAAGAACACACAGAAGTGCCAACAAGACAACATAAACACAGCTAAATAATATAAATTTAGAACACCAACGATACTCACGTGAACTGTAAACTACGAAACTGATTATGAACTAACTAAGTTATATACAAGAGAACTAGGAATGACCTTGGGTGTGTTTGGATCTGTGTCCAACCCTATATAAGCAAGCCCATCATGAATCTGTCACCTGTAGTATGCTAATCATTTGTGACCCCACTCTGCAGCCATACATAAACAAGGAGTGGAGAAGGAAACAATACCTAGCAGGTAGACATTGATGATCAGACTTTCAGGCCAAGGAAGTATGTTTTAAATAAATTATTTAATAGCATATAAATTTACAAACAATAATACAATATAATTTACAGCAATTGATCACTGTACGTTCCTCAGAAGTCGCCTTCTGAGGAACGTACAGTGGTCAATTGCTGTAAATTATATTGTATTATTGTTTGTAAATTTATATGCTATTAAATAATTTTTTAAAAACATACTTCCTTGGCCTGAAAGTCTGATCATCAATGTCTACCTGCTCGGTATTGTTTCCTTCTCTATATATTTACAGATGCGGCCCATGTGAGTGCTATCCTCGTGTTTCTAACCTTCTTTCCCTCATCCTTTCTTTCTTTCTCCTCTCTCCCCATTTCCCTCTTTCCTGATTTCCCTTTCCTCCCCCCTCCTTTTTGAATCAATAAACAAGGAGTGTGCATACATACAGATGCTTCCATAGAAATGCATTGGCCCCAGATGACTGGCCCAGTATAGAGATAGCTTCCTGGCAGACTTTCCCTTTTGGGTTGGGACTAGGATCCAAACACATCAAACTAATGACTAAGAGAGCCATATACAAGTAGCAGGAGGAATCAGGTGAGGCAGGATCAGTTGGGAGGAACAGTGGTTATAAAAAGGATAAGGCCTAAAATGAGGATCAGGCGCATGGGTAGCAGCATCAGGAGGACGGTGATGAGGTCCACAGGAATCTGGTACATTGAGCAAGATCATGACTGTTAAACAGAGCAAGGAATGAAGGAAGCAGGTACAAGGTGCAGGATCAGAAAGACAAGGTACACAGGAAGCAGGGTCAGAATGATTGGTACAAGGACCAGCAAAAAAGAGTGTATAGCCACTGTGACACTTGGGGTAGCGCTAAATACCCTCCCAGTAGGCAGCATCCTGTGGAATGTATTTGCTGGAACCTGCTGGCTTCTAGGATACACTCAATGTTAGTTATTGGAAATACACCCTTCAGGTTTAGGAACTACAGTGCCACCCTCAGGTGCGGGTGCACCTGTATTTAAAGCTGGTTAAATCTGTTCTTCAGCCAGCCACACAAGGTAGATGGAGGAATCCCCCACATCAGTGGCTCCTGACATTTCAGGTGGGATATTGGGTGATAGCGGAGAAGTGGCTGACATCACAGGGGCATTGGGGGAAAGCAGGAAGGTTGCAGGGAGCACTGACATTGTAGGATGTAGCACTGCAAGATGGGTTGTATTAACCAGCAGCACAGAAATGCTGCCAGCCAGCCTGAATGATAATAGGAACACTCCCCTTTCCCTGATTACACAGTAGAGATTCTGACAGACTTCCTAACAGCTTCTCTGTTGCTTTTTCAGCCTTGTGCTCCTCAGCCTGCCTATTCTCTGAGCCCTGACTATACTGTGTAACCTGCCAGAACTCAGTCCACAGGCTGGGAAGGTAACACAGCTGTAGCAGCAGAGAAGCTGTTTACAGGCTGCCATCCCCATGTGTTGTATCTCCAGCGATACCAGTGTGGGGATTCGGGGCAGGCTTTTGGGAGCTCAGAAGCAGGCTGTTAGAGGGCTCAGGGGCAGGCTTTTGTTGGGTTCAGGAGCAGGCTGTTGGGGGTTCAGAAGCAGGCTGTTAGAAGGCTCAGAAGCAGACTGTTAGAGGGCTCAGGAGCAGGCTGTTATAGAGCTAAGGAGCAGGCAGGCTGTTAGAGGGCTCAGGAGCAGGCTCCTGTGGGGTTCAGAAGAAGGCTTTTGTGGGGCTCGGGAGCAGGTTGTTGATGGTTCAGGAGCAGGCTGTTAGAAGGATCAGGAGGAGGCTGTTAGAAGGCTCAGGAGCAAGCTTTTGTGGGGTAAAGGGGCAGGCTGTTAGAGGGTTCAGGAGCAGGCTTTTGTGGGGCTCAGGAGCAGGTTGTTAGAGGGCTCAGGAGCAGGCGGTTAGAGGGCTCAGGAGCAGGCGGTTAGAGGGCTCAAAGTAATGTTCCAAGGCAGGAGGGCTGCATGGGTCTGGTAGAAACAGAAAAACAAGAACATCTATTAGATTCTAAGCTCTTCTGAACAGGCCCTCTAAATCCTCTTGTATTTTATTGTATTATAACTATATTGTCTCCCCTTTTTATATTTTAAAGCGCTGCGTAAACTGTTGGCGCTATATAAATCCTGTATAATAATAATAACCTGATTGGGGCTGGTGACTGGTCAGGGTGTTGCGCTGGAACTTTCTTACAATATGATAGGTCAATAGAGAATAAGAGGTGGGGAGCGGAAGAGGAAGGAGCAGAAGAACTTGCTACTGGAGGTATTATCCCTCAGTGGCAACACAATAGTTTGGCTAAGGCATTATTCTTTTTTTGCATTTTCCACGGTCCCATTTTATGTAGGGATGTAGGTCTCTTCCTCACCATGAGATGGACTAGGCATTGCAGAGTATAAGAACTATAGTGCATGAAGCACACTATAGTTTTGGCTCCACACAAACAAAAGCAAGCAGAAAAAGGAGAGGCATGGGAGCTCACCGAGTCAGAAAAGCAGAGTTACATGACCAAAAAAAATAAAAATTGCAATATATCTATATTTTTTGTAATGGTGGTCCTGCATCTGTCCCCCGCCGGCACTAACACTGAGAATCGAGTGATCAAACAGAGCCAATTGCTTGGTTTTCACAGTTCACTGAGCAGAGAGCTGGTGACTGTCAATCAGCGGCTCTCTGCTCCGCCCCCTGCGCTCACGGACAGGAGCATCCGGCTCAGGCACTCAGGGACTCACTGAGAGGCTGAGCCAGGTGCTGTTTCAGTCATGTGGGTGGATCCTGACTTCATTGTCACCATCTTACCCGGGCTCTGTGACGTCAGCCGACAGCGGGCTTCAGCCCTCTGTCTGCTGAAAACGGGTCACAGGAGTGCAGAAAGAACTGCAATTCTGTGATCCACAGGAGAGGTAAAGCCAAACAAGCTTTCCCCAAACTTCTCCCTAAAGTAGTGGATGTGTATGGATATACTGAAATTTAGTGTCACTTTAAGGACAACAATAATATGATCTAATGATAGGCAAATTTTACTAACTACTAAAAAACAACTGACTATATCTGTTACATTATTTTTGTCTTTCATAAAGACTCAGTAAATTGTCACATGCATATAACGCGGATTTCTTAAACATTACATCTATTCTTTTTTACTTCCTCAACTCTTTGGAAGGGGAATGCCCATATCTTCTTATTATTACGTTTTTATTTTGTTTAATAAATTATTGAATTTCTTGAAGCTGAGCTCTAGGCAGATATAAAAAACAAATAATTGCAGCTCTGTAATCAATACAATAATATATATGTATATATATATATATATATATATATATATATATATATATATATAGCATTTTCCCCCGAATGAGCTGCTGGTTTGTTTTGGGTGGCATGTTACCTCATGTATCTCCAACCGTCTAGGGTATGCAATAGGGAAACAGTCCTGCTTCCAACGACAACTTCTATTTCACCGCCCCAGCTAGGATGGGTATAGCGCACCTGGACAGGCCTCTCTCACAAGCCTGGCAGCCAGAATGTCACTCGGAATTTGGGGATAAGTCTCTGCCACAGACCCTCCCAATGGTTGCAAACTTCCTGCTTAGCTGGAAGACAGTCTCAGTGTCATCCCCTGACAGAACGGAAATCTGCCTTGTTTACTTGTTTACTCTGCAGGGAATGAATGCGGGCAGCCGGCGGACATCGAGTCCACCGGACCCACTGATTGGCTCCCCTGCTGGCCAATCGGAGAGCATGCCCTCAAAAAATATATCGAACTCCATATTATTGCAATAAAGTCAATATATGCACACCATCCCCCGCGACCGCCCGTCTGCAAGTGCGCTAAGGCCTCATTCACATTGCGCAGTTAGGAATCATGGTCAGGATGGTTGTGATTCTGCATGCAATTCCAAATTGTGACAAAACGCTCAAGTGTTTGGGTGCCATTATTCCCAGTGCGATTCTGCCACGATTGAGGCTCAACAGAATCATGTGGTAAAACGCACGTTTAAAAACCATGTTAAGCTTGTCACTAAAAAAGGGTCAGGAGCTTCTTTTGGTTGGAAAACACACACAGGACATCCCATTAAAAGGAAATTGCTGCCCTATGCGTGACATGTGGCATTGCGGGAAAACCACGCAACAAAAATCATGAGAGGGATGTTGGTTCCTTCTATGCGATATGTGAATGGGACCAAAGAGCCATTTCAGCTCTGTGTTTTCATCATAGGAAGGGGAGTTGTTTTTTCTGGAAATGCTTCAGTGGGGTCAGTTTAGCTGCAGATATTGCATTACCAAGTTCTGTTAATTTAGCCAGAAAAATTGCTTCAAATATCAGCTAATAAGAGTGTTATATAAATTTGATATTTTTAAATGTTTTCCTTATTTTCTTGCAGTGACAGAAACAAGATCTTCAAAGAAGCAGAAATTTTGCACAAAGCCAGATTTAGCTATATTCTTCCAATCCTGGGACTTTGTTATGAGGAAGAAAATATTGGCATAGTGACAGAATACATGACCAATGGATCACTCAACCAGCTGCTACATGAGGTATGTACATCTTTTTCTGTTAAGATGACACTTTCTCTTTCACATCCGAAGCACCAAAGTCAAAAGCCTTGGAGTCATTTTTGACTCTGACATGACAATGGATGCACAAATAGGATCAGTAGTTAGCGGATCTCACCATCTTCTACGAAGACTCGTTCCCTTCATCACGAAAGAAGACACAGCAGTAGTGGTCGGAACAATTATCAACTCTAAGCTCAATTATGCAAACTCCCTCTACCTCGGACTCCCATAATACCAAATTGCCTGTCTACAAGTCGTCCAGAACACGGCGGCACGACTGGTAACAGGAAAAAAACCCTGGGAATCAATCACTCCCTCCCTGAGGTCCCTCCATTGGCTGGCCATAAAGGACCTAGTCACATTTAAGGCCCTATGACTGACGCACAAATGTGTACACGGAATCGCCCCCCAATATTTAGGTGAGAAAATAAAATTCCACAACCCCAATCGCATTCTTCGATCAACAAACCAAAATTTACTACAAATCCCCAAGGCCCGCTACAAGAACAAAGGATTTCGAAGATTTGCAATCCAAGGACCTCGACTGTGGAACGCATTAACAGGCCTTCAGGAAAAAGCTCAAGACCCACCTATTTAAGGTGGTTGTAATCCTAAAAAAAATAAAAGAAATATCCTGATCCTTTAAAGCATGATGCATAGCACAGTGCTTGTGCTGCGTCATTGCCCCTCTCTAAGTTCAGAAAAACCTAGTTGATCCTGCCAGTTCCTGTGTGTGCTGACCACGGTAATCGTGGCTGCTGATCCATGATTACCGTGGTCAGTTTACGTGCGTCCATCAGCCCTCTGCTCTCCCCCTCCCTCCCTGCCAGTCAGCTTGGGAGGCTGTAACATTAATATTAAGAAATCCTGTAATCCGCTCTGTTACAGGATAATATAAAATGCAATGTGTGTGTTTTTTTTAATTATTGTGCAAAATACCTTCTTTACAGCACTACTGTGCACTCACATGACCTCCTGCTGCTCTCCTCCTTCCCCCCCCCCCCGGCTGATGTCAGAGGGGAAATCCCGCCCCCTCCCGCTGTAGTGCTCGATGCGGGAAAGGAGAGCGCCAGCAGGTCACGTGAGCACCCAGCAGCACTGTAAATAAGGTATTTTGCGCGATAATTTGAAACAAACACACACACACTGCACATTATATTATCCTGTAACAGAGCAGATTACATGATTTTTATGCTGACTTTGCAACCATTTTAAGGTTTGACATGTTGGGTCGGTGCAACATCGTCTTTTATATTTTACTAAAAATGTGGGTAGTTTATTGTGTGTGTGTTTACCTTTATGGTAATATCAAGTGACAACTTTTTTTTCTTTTTGGATAGAGCAAGGGAGGGTTATAACCCCTAACAGATTTTTTTTTGTATGCAATCTGTGTCCCATTGCAGAGATATGTGCCACAGCCAAACAGGAAGTTGGAGGAAATTGCTGCAAATTGAGGGCATTCCTTGGGGACCGCAAGGTCAGCATAACTTCCTCTCTATTACTTTTCTGGGAACAATCCCAAATTTGGGGTTTCCTTTACTTTAACTTTTAATGATGATGGTAAACAGGACAAAAAGAGAGCAAGTGTCTCCTAACGGGGGCACAGACAGCAATAAAAGTTGCCAAGTATTCTAATTCATCTCCACTCTATCCTAAAATAAAAAACAAGCTTTGCCTTTAGTTATACATTAAAGTGAAATTTTATATATTCTGGGATAGTGCAGAGAAGGGTTGGAGTCGGGGCTTTAATTTCTTTCTGTGCTTCTACTGAGGAGATTTCCTCTCACATGCTGTCAAACAGGAACTGTTGTAAAATCTCTCCCACAGCAATGCAGATTACAACAAAAACACATTCTTAGTAGAGCGGGGAATGTTTAGAACTTCTGGTGAACACATCCTCTTATTTCCTGTACCAGCATCACATGGAATGGAAGGAAAGAAAAATATTTTGTCCCAGACAGAATTAAAACACGACAGGGATTTTAGCTCTCCCCTACTCTGTGCAAAACTAAACATTTTTGGGGGTGAAAGGGGGCTTTGGAATAACACTGTAATACTCAATGCATGGTTGTAACACAGTATTCTTTTTTTTTAATGATTTTTTTTTTTTTTTTTTTAGGAAAGCCCATCAATAGAAATTGTATGGCCGTTAAGGTTTCGTATTCTATATGAAATTGCACTAGGAGTAAATTTTCTACACAATTTGTCTCCCCCATTGCTGCACCATGACCTAAAGACTCCAAATATCTTGCTAGACAACGAATTCCATGTTAAGGTAATGTCACTGTGCGCAAATGTGAGTACTTGAATAAACATTTCAAAAGCCTTGTCCATCATCCATCCATTGGCCATGTCCCACCAGGTAGGGGGGAGCCCTGGCCTAACAGCTCTGAGGCTCTAAAGGGAACAGTATCAAAAGATTGAGGTTCCCTAAGGCCACAAAAAGGGCAGTCTGGGTCACCTGAAAGTACCACAAATATGAAATGGTGTCTAGAGTTTGCTGTTTGGGAGATACTTATCTTGGGTCTATGGGTATAATACATTTCAAACATATCCTCCAGACTGAGATTTCAAACGTCCTCCAGCGAATTCTCAAAAGTGTCCTCCACTGAGACAAATGTTCTCTGCTGAGGCAATACATCTCAAACATTCATTATGGTAGCCATAATGGCCTGATAAGCGATGGTCACAAATTTAAGCAAGCACAATAACAAATACATATGATCATGCTATTTTCAGCCTTCTAGGGGGTAATACCAAGTGCCTTCTACAGGCCCTCATTATGGCACTGGGAGATTTTACTGTTCATTGTAAAATTTCTCTTTTATTGAGAATAGTGAAGGAAGTTTTGTATGGGTGTCATTTATATTATATCACATCAGAATATGTTTTGGTTACTTTTTTGCTTTTTTTGTCTCATTGGGGAGATTTCTCTTCATGTTCTTTCCCATGAACACAACAGGAAGTGAAAAGAAATCTCCCTTAAGCCTCGTACACACGATCAGTTTTCCCGACGGGAAAACTGAGGAGAGCTTTTGGCCTAGAATCCTGGCCGTGTGTACGCTCCTTGCAGTTTTTCCGACAGGAAAACTGCTCAAAAACCGCCAGACAAAAAAAGGTAACTGCCTCATACACATGTACAGGCTTTCCGACGGGAAAAATTCCCGTCAGAAATCCAGAGGGGAAAGCCGAGAACCTGCTCAGTTCAGTCTTTCCCCTACACACGGCCGGGAATCCCGTCCATGTGTATGTTCCATTGCAGTTTTTCCCATAGGAAAACTGTCAAAAAACGCCGGGAAAAAGTCCGCCAATTTTCACCTGCGGAAAAAAGGTTCTCTTTTTTTGTCCGGCGGTTTTGGTCGAAGAGCATACACATGGCTGGGATTCCCGGCCAAAAGCTCTCCTCACAGTTTTCCCATCGGGAAAACTGATCGTGTGCACGAGGCTTACCAGTTCTTTTTTTTTCCCGCCGGTTTTTGGCAGTTTTCCTATTGGAAAGACTGCGATGGAGCATACACACGGCCGGGATTCCCGGCCAAAGCTCCATCGCAGTTTTCCTGTCAGGAAAACCGACCGTGTGTAGGGAGGGGCTTCTCAGCTTTCCCCTTGGGAATTCCGAAAGGAACTTTTCCCATCGGAAATCCCAAACGTGTGTACAAGGCATAAGGCTTCATGCACACTAGCAGCTCCTAAACCTTGGGTTTAGGATCTTTTGGCATTTTTTTGCCAAGCTCCTAAACTCAAATCCATAAAAGCCTGAGGGCCAGATCCACAAATGAATTACGCCGGCGTATCTATTGATACGCCGCGTCATTTTTAAATTTCCCACGTCGTATCTTTGTTTTGTATCCACAAAACAAGATGCGACTGCATCTGGGCTCGATCCGACAGGCGTACGTCGGATCTAAGGTGCATTTTTCCGCTGGCCGCTAGGTGGCGTTTCCGTAGAAATCCGTGTTGAGTATGCAAATTAGCTAGATACGGAAATCCACAAACGTACGTCTGGCCGGCGCATTTTTTTACGTCGTTTGCGTTCGGCGTTTTCCGGCGTATAGTTACCCCTGCTATATTAGGCGCAGCCAATGTTAAGTATGGCCGTCGTTCCCGCTTTGAATTTTAAACGTCGTTTTTTACGTCGTTTGCGTAAGTCGTCCGTAAATGGGGCTGGACGTAATTTACGTTCACGTCTAAACCAATACGTCCTTGCGGCGTACTTTGGAGCAATGCACACTGGCATAAGTACACGGACGGCGCATGCGCAGTTGAAAAAAAACGTCATTTACGTTGGGTCAAGACGTATTTACATAAAACACGCCCCCATCACATCCATTTGAATAGTGCGCTCTTACACCGCCTAAGATACACCACGCCGCTGTAACTTACGGCGCGCATTCTTTGAGGATTTGAAAAAAAAAGTAAGTTACGGCGGCGTAGTGTATCTTAGATACGCTACACCCGACGCAATTATGCGCCGATGTACGTGGATCTGCCCCTATGTGTCCATGTACACGTAGGCTTTTAGTATGGTTTAGGAGTTGCTGATGTTAGTGGAGGTTCAACCTCTCTCAACCTCCCTCTTGAATGCGTAAGAATGGCATTCAGGATAGGAACATTTTGACTGATGGGCGCAAAACATGCAAAGTCGCTGTAAAATCACGCAATTTTGCCGCATTTTGCATTTTTCCGCGTCCGGCGGTCAAAGTAGTTCAAGTGTACATGAAGCCTAAAAAATAAAGAGATGTCCATTTAGACAGTTGTTACTGGAAAAAAATGCCCCCAATTTGAAGATTTTCTATAATGATACTATTTTGCTTGAAGCAACTCAGAATTTTGCATTTTTATCCCTCACGTTTTATTCCCAGTGATGGTTGTACCAGGACATAAACAGGAGCGAACCTTCCTAATGGGAATCATTAACAGAGACTATGGTACATTCCCCAAAGAATAAGAAATCTCATAAATTATATTTCTTATAATGTATTTCAAAAAAAGTTTCTATTTTTTTTATTTGTTAACTTATTTTTGTTTGGTGCAACTCCTGCAAAAGTCCCATGGGCAACCTTAATATATGAACCTTCCTAATGGGGACACAGACAGCAATAAAAGCTGGATGGCGTTCGTAATCCTTACCACTCTATCCAAACCACAGAAAAAAGTTTTGGCTTTAGACACTTTTAAGGATGGCAAGATACTGTATCTCATTGCCTGTTTGTTTTGGGGAGATATTTATCTTTTTTAACAGCCTTTGCAACATTGCAATTATCCCACATGTCCCCCAAAAACCTTAATTAATACATTTTTGGGAAAAACAATGAGACACTATGGTGCTGGTGTCATTCACGTCTACTTACCCCAGGTATTCCATTGTTCAACAAGTATTTTTGTATTTTTATATACTCTTTGTACTTTTGTATTCTCCAGTGAGGCTGCTTTTCCATCAAAGATTGACGATATAATACAGACCCCTGAAACTATTGCATACTAAAAAATGTGTATTAGAAATGTGTTGACCTGAAAACACCTGTGGGGGGAGATGGCGCTCACGTGCACGTACACGTGAGGACGCGCGCTCGTAGGTGGGGGGGGCGAAGAGCTTGGAGCCTGTGGGGGGATGAGGCTGGACCGCGCTTAGCGAGGGAGAGGAGCTGACAGCCCCCGTCTGCCCGCCGCACGCTGCACGCGCCTGTGGATCAGCTGGATCGGCACCTGTTTGCCCGCCGCGCGCCGTGCATCGCGTCCGGGGATCGGCTGGATCAGCGTGGGGACAGCCGCAGTCTACCCGTCCGTATAGCGGATGCCACGTCAGGACGAATGACGGCGTCAGAAGGACGCAGCAGGTGAGCGGCGAGCGGTGGAGACGGACGGAGGGGGAAAAGGAAAAGAGGAGAATACTGTTGGAGGCTAAATATCCCCAGGAAAAGTGGTAGAAACAAGCTGACCCACCACCACCAGAATCAAGGTCGGATCTTTTACTGTTATTTGTGGTTTATATCTATCTCTGCCCTAACAAACACTGGATGAGGAGGTAAAGAAAGGGACACTTAAGGGAGTAAGGATTAAATGTCTATATGGTCAATGCGGTAAAAAACAATGTTCCATAGCTGCTATGTAATATACTAAGAGAAGTAATATTTTCATATAAAGTTTCCGGTGTACATGGTAAGCTTCAATTAAATAATCTGTCATTCAATCAAGAGAGACTGTATTAGCTAAGGGACACTACAAAAATCGGACTAAGGGGACTACACTGTTGGTTTCAGAGGGAAACCCCCCAAATGCATATGGAAGTACCCCCTATGACATAGAGAAGGAGACTCAAAAGAAGCTGGCCAAATACAGGAACACCTCAGACATCCCCCCAGTTCTGGCGGTTACATATTATGCTTGACCTGACCGGGCCCCATAGCAACTGAAGAGCCGTAAATTGAAAGGGAAGGGGGAAAGTGGACTGCGCGGCAGGAAGTTTCAAACCTGACCGGACTATATGAAGAGACGGCATATTACCGCATATTACCGCATATATCTAAAGCTATCCTATTAGGAAATAGGGTCGGACCTTGCTGCGCAGTTCCTTATTCCCACAGAAGTATTTTTTGGGAAGAGGAACTTGTGGAAGTTGGGTAGAAGAAACCCCAAGAGGGCCACGGTAAAACCGTAGCTGGAGGAATTGCCCTAGGTCTGAAAGTGGCACGACACGAAGGGGAAAGCGATACGGATGTGAAAGACTTGTTTGCTCCCCTTTTTCCTGTGGTATCTCCGTCTTTTGTGATATCTCTCCTCTTCTCGTGCACAACCAGCCCTATAACCCTGAACGAGGAGATCCCCTGTGTGATATAACGACCCCCTTCCACAGGGTACACATAGGAATCTGCAGAAATCGGTCAATTATAGGACAAGAGCCCAAATAGCCAGAGGACCCCCCTAACTTTCCAGAGCTGAGGTAGACAAACATAGATACAACAACGTCTGGGACTGCACCCCCTGGAATAGAGGGGCTCTCTTATTGGGCGTGACCCCTTTCATATCAGTACCTAGAGTACTTAGAAAATATATTTTTTCGTTATTTTTCCTCTTCTAGTCTTTTTTTTCCCCATAGCAGCTGCGGAGCGTCTGGAAAATATTGAAAATTAGGAAGTCTATTAAAAGGGAACAGGAACTCCACCTAGTATACCCCCCCTCGCCATTGGGAAGGAAGGGGGGACTTGGTGGAGAATCGAGAGAAGAGAGGAGGTAGTAGAAGGTCAAACTGGGGAAGAGAATCAGGAAGAGGGAGAATAATATGAGTAGAATGACGAGTAGGTCTACAAGGGGGGGACCCCCGACAACTCCGAGTAATATCTCAAGCTCCATTAGACCTTTTATGACCAAAGGTGTAAGCCCACAAACACAAGGAGCTCAGGGAGGAACAAAACAACAACAACCTAACAAAGACCAAAAGTCTGTCAAAAAGAAACCCCAGGGAGGCAACACCAGCGAAACATCAATAGAGTCAAGAGAAGAAATTAATGCAGAGCATGGGCCCGAAGGCAATGGGATCAAGGGACACCGATCAGACATGCAGCCCCTCTTAAACGAAGAAATCGCAGATATGCTGCGAAGGATGGAAACAGCGATTAAGGAGGAAATTAAAGGGGAAATACAGAACTTACGCACAGACCTAGGACACTTTATGTCCAGAATTGAAACAATAGAAGAACGAGCAGAGGCGGTAGAACAAGAAGTAAGAGTAACAAAGGACCAAATTGACCAGATACAACGACAACAGAGACTTATCCTCTATAAAATAGAGGACCAAGAAAATAGAAACCGCAGACAAAACCTGAGGATAAGGTCAATCCCAGAGGAAAGGGGAGAAGATCTCAGGAAAATAATACGGAAGATATTTAATCCCCTCCTGGAAAAACCCATAGAAGATCCCATCAGGATCGAAAGGGTCCATAGAGTGGGGAACCCACAAAGAGCTAGCTCAGAGCGAACAAGAGATGTCATAATTAGGTTCCGACTCTATGAGGACAAGGAAATAGTGTGGAAGAAATTGAGGGGTCAACCCCCGATAGTCCTGGATGGGATAGAGCTACAGATATTCTCGGATCTTTCGGCTGAGACCCTGGCAAGGCGACGAGCACTGAAACCACTTTTAAAGCAGATGATAGACCTAAATATTAGATATACTTGGGGACACCCGGCATGTCTAATTGGCACAAAAGACGGAAGATCGGCAACACTTAGATTTCCAGAGGAACTAGAAGAATTCTGTAAAAAATTGGATATCCAGATGCCCGACCTACCAGGATGGGAATAGAGGAACGGGAGATGGGAGAGGAGAAGGAAGAGTTAATCTATAATGACCTACTCCCCAGAAAAGTTGTCTTTGGGACTTCTCTTTTTTATCTTTTTCTCTCCCCTTTTTCTTTCTTTTTCTTTTTCTTGTCAGGTTCCATGTGGTGACCGGTGAGTTGGGGGACCCCACCTAGAGGATGCTGGACCTGACATAGAGGATGGTTCAGAGGCCAAAAATTGGCCAAAGGGGAGGGAGGGGGGAGGGGGGAGGGGACAGGGGAAGGGAGGGGGGAGGGAGGGAGGGAGGGAGAAGGAAAGGAAAGGACCTATCTCACCAAGATAATCAGAAAAAAAGGGAAGATCAAATATGCCACAAATCAAATGTATATCTTATAATGTGAAAGGTCTCAATAGCCCAACCAAGAGACATAAGGTACTCAAGGAATTGAAGGGATATAAAGCAGACATCTCCTTTCTACAGGCAACTCATATCACCCAAGGATCGAATATTAGATTATACGCCCCAGATCTCCCCATGTGGTACTATGGAGATACTGGGCCATATTCTGAGTAAAGTTACGATGGAGTAACTCAGGATACTCCATCGTAACTCCCTTTTTTGACCCGTGTATCTATGCTCCTGATTCTCAGAATCAGTTTTGCATAGATACACTTAAGATCCGCCATCTGTAAGTCACTTACACTGGCGGATCTTAAATGCAATGACGCCGTCCGCAGCTAGATGGCATTTAAGTGAAGGAGTCATTTGCGTATGCAAATGATCCTTCTACGCCGATTCACGAACGAGTTCGCGTCGCGTAACCGTCGCTAACGTCGTTTGCGTAAGCGGAAACTTACCCCTGCTATATGAGGGGTAAGTTTCCGCAAGTCTCGCGTAGGCCATGTTACGGATGGCGTCGGGTCCCCGTCGTGTTTTTTCGTCGGATACGTCGTTTACGTAAGTCGTTCTTGAATACGACTTTACCTCAATGACGCACACGTCGGCGTCATTGACGTTTTCCGCCGAGAACTGGAGCATGCGCACTGGGCTTTTTGCAGCCCGGCGCATGCCCAGTTCTTTTGTATTGGGGGCGCGCTTCATTTGAATAGAAGCCGCCCCCTTGGAGATCCGCCAGGCTACGCCGGGACACTTACACTCCGCTGTCCCAACTTATGGAGCAAGTGGTTGGGGAATACAACACCTGCTCCAGTAAGTTGGGACAGCGGAGTGTAAGTGCCCTAAGCGAAGCAGGCGGATATTTACTCAGAATATGGCCCAGTATCTCCAAAAGAGCTAGAGGAATAGCAATTGGAATCTCAAAAAGGGTACGATTTGAGCTAGCCGACAGACTGACAGACCCAGAGGGGAGATTCCTCTTTTTGAGAGGAAAATTGGAAGGATTAGAATGCACTCTGGTAAATGTCTATGCCCCAAATGTATTACCGATAAAATTTCTCCTGGGAATACTAGGGAAACTGACAGATTTCAGGAGGGGAAGAGTAATCATAGGAGGAGACCTTAACCTATGCATAAACCCAAAAATAGATAGAACATCTCAGACATCGAACGTCCGGGACGTACAGTTGAGAAAACTCAGGGACGCCTTATTTAGGAGTCAACTGATCGACGCCTGGAGAGTCTTTAACCCGGACCAACGAGACACATTTTACTCCCCGGTCCATGGGACTTACTCAAGGATCGACCATATACTGGTCGATCACAGGACCTTAGATATTGTGGTTGAGACAAAAATAGAAACTATGACGATTTCTGACCATGCACCAGTTAGTATTAAAATAGATATCTCAGGTAATATAAGGCCTAAACAAAATTGGAGGTTAGACGAACATTTATTGATAGAGGAGACCAGTCTAACAAGGGTAAAAAAAGAGCTGGAAGAGTATTTTAGGTTAAACGAGATGGAGGAAGTTTCGGTGGCAACACTGTGGGATGCCCACAAGGCTGTGATAAGAGGAACTTTGATTTCGGAAGGAGCAAGGAAAAAAAAAGAAAAAAATAGGAAAAAGGAAGAGTTAATAGAAGAAATCTTCCTCTTAGAACAGGAACATAAAAAAATAGGGAAGCAACGAGATTTATACTCGAAACTGGTCAACAAACGAAATGAATTAAAAGATATCATGGATCAAGAAACCCGAAAGGAATTTAAATTAATCGCTAGGGAAAGATACACGTGGGGGAATAAAACGAATAAACACCTAGCAAGAATGGTGCAGAAAAAGAAATCAAAAAATTATATAGATAAAATCAAAAATGAAAAAGGAGAGATGATGCAAACAACAAAGGAAATTGCGGAGACTTTTAGGCTATACTACGAGAGACTTTACTCAGTAGAACAAAAGAATGGGCAGGAGGGAGAAAAAATAAATAAAACTGTAAAATTCCTAAGGGAAGCTGGGCTGCCTAAAATAAATAGGAGCGAGGCATTAGTCATGGACAGACCAATATCAGAAAAAGAGATCAATCTTGCACTAGCCGATACAGCAGTGGGTAAAAGTCCGGGACCCGATGGTTTCACCACTCTGTATTACAAAAAGTGTAGGGAGATCCTTCTACCAAAACTATGCCAATATTTTAATGGATTGGGCAAAGACTTCGGTCTGAGTCGGGAGGCCTCAGAGGCCATTATAACAGTTATCCCCAAGGAAGGTAAAGGCAAAGGAGACTGTTCAGGGTATCGACCAATATCTCTGCTAAACACAGATGTAAAACTATTCGCAAAGGTATTGGCCGAGAGGGTAAAACGGGAAATGCCAAAGATGGTACATCCTGACCAGACAGGGTTCATCCAGGGAAGAGAGGGGAGGGACAATGGAGTTAGAGCATTATTGATAATGCAAAAAATGAAAACGAACGGAACCCCCAGTCTACTCCTGTCGATAGATGCGGAGAAGGCATTCGACAGGGTAGACTGGGGATTCATGCTACGCAGCCTGGATGAAATGGGGTTTGGACAAAGGATGAGGGAGTGGATAACAACTCTCTACCAGGAACCGAGGGCAAAAATAAAAATAAATGGCAGCCTATCCCAAGACCTGATAATGAAAAACGGAACCAGACAGGGATGCCCTCTTTCCCCACTTCTGTTTGTGCTTTCCCTAGAGCCATTGTTAGCTAGGATACGCAAGAGCCCCGACATAAGAGGAGTTAAAATAGGAGAAGACGAACACAAACTCTCAGCATTTGCAGATGACGTACTCTTCTATTTGTCAGACCCTAAAATCTCAATTCCAAAATTATTAGATTTATGCATGTCATATGGAGAAATATCAAATTTTAAAATCAACGTAGCTAAAACCGAGATCCTAAGTATCAATATTAATGGACGAGAGGAAAGGGATTTAAAACAGAAATATTGTTTCTCCTGGGTAAAAGCACTCAAGTACCTCGGTATTTTCCTAGTTAAATCAATGAAAAAAATGTACGCGAAAAATTTTATCCCCTTGTTAAACGAAATTAGGGAAGAAATCGGGAGGATAAAAAGCAGACCAATATCCTGGATAGGACGAATAAACTTCTGTAAAATGGTAATTTTACCAAAGATTACTTATAAGTTCCAGATGATACCCATAAGTTTGCCCGGAATACTCTTCTCAGCTCTTAAAAAACAGATCATGAACTTCATTTGGAGAAATAAGAAACACAGAGTATCCTTCCAAACCCTAAGACAACCTAAAAATAAGGGGGGACTAGCAGTACCAGACGTTAAAACATACTACGAGGCTGTGGTTCTGTCAAGGGTGGTGGAGTGGGTTAGGGCCAGTAAGGAAAAGAGATGGGTTAATATTGAAAATTAAATGTCAAAGGCAAGTTTAGATAAGATTATATGGAACCCACCTAAATATAGGACACTTGATAAGAATACACATGAGATAACTAAAAATGCACTAAAAATTTGGGACTCTAGGTACAAAAAAATAGAAAAGGAATTTGACTCACCATTACTGGCACTGAAAAATAATGATTATTTTGCACCGGGTAAAACACAGATTGGAGGAAATTGGATAAAAAAAGACACTACCCAATTAAGGGATGTAATAAAAGATGGGCACATTGCAACACTACAAGAATTAAAAGAAAAAAAAGATTGTTTTTTGGAAATTGATGAATGGAGATACCATCAGCTGGCCCACTTTATACAAAGACTACCACACCCGCTGAGATCAGGGGAGCAGCTATCCGAATTGGAAAAAATATGCATATCGGAAAAGGTCAAGGGAACTATCTCAAAATTATATAAGATTTTGCTAAAGGTGGACGAGCGGATGGTTCCTCCTTTCATCAAAAAATGGGAGAGGGAACTTGGATCAAAGCGAGATAGGGCCACAATCGAAAAAATACTGACACTGGCCCATTCCTCGGCAATAGATAGCCGTACAGCTGAGATGAGCTACAAATGTTTGACTGGATGGTACATGACCCCGGACAAACTATCTAAATTTAACGAAGGACAAACGGGAGAGTGCTGGAGGGGATGTGGGTCCCCAGGTACCATGGCTCATCTGTGGTGGAAATGCCCTAAGGTCGAGGAGTTCTGGAAAAAAATACTGGGATGTATAGAAGAGATTACAAAAGAAAAAATTAAGTTGGATCCTTGGGTGGTATTGTTCCATGGGGGAGAGGAAAAAATCAAAAAATATAAGAAAACATTAGTCCCACACCTATTAAATGCCGCCAAAAGGATAATACCGAGAAGATGGCAGGAGATAGACTGCCCCCATATCTGGGAATGGATAGACTCCGTGGAAGAGACTTATAGAATGGAAGAACTGAGAGAAGAAGTGGAAGGAAATAGTATAGTTCAAGATAAGAAGTGGGACAACTGGAGGGGTTTTAAGAGATCCTGGAGTTATGCAGAAAAACTTAGGGCTGAGACCTAAAGATAAATTAACAACAGAGATGAAGGCATCAGGACGCACTTCGGATTGTTTATGGTGAGATAGGGGGAGGGTGGGGTGGGAGAGGGGGGGAAAGGAGGAATTGGGATAAGGCAAAGGAACTGAAAAATTGTCTTCTTTTTGTGAGACTTTAATTAAGTAAAAAAATGAAGGAGTAAATACCTTAAAATATAACAAAAAAAAAAAAAAAAAAAAAAAGGAAACATATATATATACATTTACACATCTCGGAAAGATAAAAGCAATGTAAGAAAAATAACTACACTAATGATGGGAAACCTGAGTAGAGACGCAAAGGGCTGGCAAACGGAACATGAGCGTATAAACGCATACTCTATGAGGTTGAAGTCTGAAGTGAAAAAAAAAAAAAAGAAATGTGTTGACTATGCTTTGTTATTTTGTCCTAGATTGCTGACTTTGGTCTTTCAAAATGGCGCATGCTGTCACAATCTTTCAGTGATCACCAACCAGTTGGAGGAACTATTATTTACATGCCCCCTGAAATGTATGAGCCCAGCGTCAATACCGGCAGAGGGAGCGTTAAGCATGATATGTACAGGTATGGCTATCGACTTACAGTATATAAAATACAGACTGCGTTCTGCATTCTATGAGAGCTGCATATGGGGCAAACACTACATTTGCAACACTCCCCCCAATGCTTTTGCATTATACAGAATAAAAGAATACTAAGCAAACAAGTATTATGTATGAACCCAGCCTTACATAACTGCTACATCAGGACAGCTTATTCTGTAAAATAACAGACTTAGTGGGAGGTTCACCAGGTGGAAATAAAATAAAGAAAGCCTAATAAAGAAAACAAATAAATGAATAAACTAATAAAGAAAACAAATGCAGCCTTCGGGGCAGATCCACAGACATCTGCGCCGGGTGCAGCGTATCTAAGATACGCTACGCCGCCGTAACTTATCTTTTTTAAATGGAATCCTCAACGAATCCACGCCATAAGTTACGACGGCGTAGTGTATCTATCGCGGCGTAAGGGCGCGCAATTCAAATGGATCTAATGGGGGCGTGTTTTATGTTAATACGTCGTGACCCGACGTAAACAACGTTTTTTTGGAACTGCGCATGCGCCATCCCTGGGGTATCCCAGTGCGCATGCTCAAAATTAAACCGGAACCCGCCAATGCTTACGACGGGGACGTCATTCTACGCAAATTCCTATTCACGAACGACTTACGCAAACGACGTAAAAAATAAAAAATTGTACGCGGGAAGGACGGCAATACTTAACATTGAGTACGCCTCAGTATAGCAGCTTTAACTATACGCCGGAAAAAGCCGAACGCAAACGAGCCGACGTACGTTCGTGGATCGCCGTAAATAGCTAATTTGCATACTCGGCGCGGATTTCGACGGAAACGCCACCTGTCGGCCGCCGAAAAATTGCATCTAAGATCCGAAGACGTACGCCTGTCGGATCAAGCCAAGATGCCGTCGTATCTTGTTTTGAGGATTCAAAACAAAGATACAACGCGGGATTTTTGAAATTACTTTCTTTGTGGATCTACCCCACCATGTCTAAGAATTTGTAATCTGAAGTATATTAAATGTTTGTGTTTCGGTTTAATACCACTTTAAGGATACACTTATGTCATTCCTGTGCATCATTTAAAAGTTCTGCCTGTCTTCATATTGACTGATAATATATCCCCTAATTTGTTTCAGCTTTTCCCATGAGCACAGAAACATGCAATTATTAAAGTCTGTGTTCAGTATTTCTTTTTTTCGCTTTGCATCAATATAAATTAAATCACACCAGATTATACGCATTCTTTGAACCCCAATTTTCGAATTTAGCTGGAAATGAATTCTTTACTCCACTTTGTGAGCACCAAATGCCCTTGCAAACAAAGTAATTGCCTTGTAAAAGTAGCAATAACTTCATCACTTTGCTGTACATAGTCTGTGTATAGAACAAAATTGGGCTCAGCAGATTCTCTCACTACAGGCTGCCTTCAGGAGGGGGCGGATACAAGACCAGTCATCCTGCACAAGGAAATAGCATAGCAGTGACTGGTCTGTTTCATGTGGATTTACTGCACAGATCCAAAAGAAATACACAAAGCACACAAAGATTCAAATAAGAAGACACATGCATGCCTCATTTATTTAGACAATATTTGCTTATCCCAGAGTTTAGCTTTATGTTTCAATAATTTTTAATTAAGTTTTGCAGTAAAACTTACAAATATAACGTCTTTCAACATGAAATCAATTTTACATCAGGGTTACATGGTAGCGAGCCGTTACAGTCGAGGAAAACTCCTCCCATAGCATACATAACCCATCAGCAAACGATAAACAACAATTGACGTTTCTCAAGAAACTTCAAGAAAGTAGAAGAGAGGAAGGTAAAACAAAAAAGAGAGAAACAATCCCAGAGTTTAGCTTTAAAGCTGTAGTTAAGGGGGGGGTTGGTAATTATTTGTTTTTATTATTATTACTATCATTATATGTATAAGTAAATTGTATTATTATATGTGTGTATATATATATATATATATATATATATATATTGTCCTAACCTGAAGATGGGCACCAGATTTACAGCCCAAAACTGGAACGGGTACGATATGCAATTTATTTATATGTGAATATTCTTTGAATAAATCATTTATATATATATATATATATATATATATATATATATATATACATATATATATATATATATATATATATATATATTTATTTTTATATATATATATATATATATATATATATATATATATATATATATATATATATATATATTGTTATCATTAATATTATTAGTTATGGAGGAGGAACATAAACATAAACCAACTTTAGGGTCTCCAATCTAGCATCTATGTTCCCCATTCGGTGTGTTCCACTGAGGGTGCAGGTCAGGCTAGGAGTCCACCCTGACTCCATGTAATTCACAGCGCAATACCAGAGACGGTTGCCTGCAGGTAATGGGAAACATACAATTACACATAACAAATGTCTTTGGTGCTCTATTCAAAAAATAAAGAAGCTTCCGTTTTAACCTGTTACATATACAGTACATTTAGGCCGCGTACACACGATCGGTTAAACCGATGAGAACGGTCTGATGGACCGTTTTCATCAGTCCAAACCGATCGTGTGTGGGCGCCATCGGTTATTTATCCATCGGTTAAAAAAAAGCCAACTTGTTTTAAATTTAACCGATGGATTCCTAACCGATAGAAAAAAATGATCGTTAGTAGGCACGACCATCGGTTAAAAATCCATGCATGCTCAGAATCAAGTCGGCGCATGCTTGGAAGCATTGAACTTCGTTTTTTTCAGCACGTCGTTGTGTTTTATGTCACTGTGTTCTGACACGATTGTTTTTTTAACCAATGGTGTGTAGGTGCGACTGACCATCAGTCAGCTTCATCGGTTAACTGATGAAAACGGTCCATCAGACCGTTTTCATCGGATGGACCGATCGTGTGTACAGGGCTTTAGTGTTTGCATGGGTTTTGTACACATAAGGCAAGGAACATACACTAGTCTGCAGTACTGGAGTAATAGGTGTACTCACAGGGTGTGCCGAGTGTGCCTGGGCACACCCTAATTCCCCCCTCCCCCCCCCCCGGTGCCAATTTTCTCTGCTTCCTGGCGCCCCCTGTCTCCCCCCCTTACAGTGCTGCCAGCTTCCCCCCTCTCCTCTCCCGCCTTCTGCTGCGGGGGATGTTTCAGGATGGAGAGCGGGGGAAAGGTCGGTAAATTAAATATTCTGCAGGGGCTGGTTGAGGCCTCCGTCACTTTTTACTGTGACTCATGAGACGTTGATTTCACACTTCTGTCGTGACCCAACAGGTAATGACACGTTATATTGTTACTTACTGTATAATTGATGCATTTATGTTTTTTTCCCATTTCAGCTATGCTATTATCATGTGGGAAGTTCTCTCGAGGAAACAGCCATATGAAGGTAATATAATTATTGTCATTTTTTTGCCTTGCAGACTGCACAGACCTTTTACTATGCAGATTATTAAAGTTGATTTATGAATGTCAGAGCTAAGGCATAATTCTTCTGCATAATTGTTTCATTATGTACTCCATCAAAGTAGTATTAAACCCTCAGCATTTTAGTGTAACGCATTGAGCACACTAAGCCTGGGCTCACACATATCCAATGTCAGACATTGCATGTGATTCGCACCACATTACTGTGCAGATGACATGCGATGTCTGTGCAATGCGAATTCAGCCTAAGGCCTCGTACACACGACAGAGTTTCTCGGCAGAATTCACCGAGAAACTCGGTCAAAACCCGGATTCTGCCGAGAAACTCTGTCGTCTGTACAGTTTTGGCTCGATGGAGCCGCCGAGGAACTCGACGAGAAAATAGAGAACATGTTCTCTATTTTCTCGTTGTCCTCGTTCTTCTATGGGAGAAGCCAGCCCGCCGAGCTCCTCGGCGGCTTCATCCCAAAACTCGACGAGGAACTCGACGTGCCAAGCACGTCGAGTTCCTCTGTCGTGTGTACGAGGCCTTACAGTTGTATGGCTGAACTCGCATTGGATTTGCACAAAATCTTTTTTTCCCTGCACTGGAATCGCATGGTTGTTTACACCCATGTGATCCGATTCCTGTCCGAATCCACACTGCGACCTGCGGACCGATCTGGGGGTGTCATTAAAGGGGTTGTGAACCCTTATGTTTTTTCACCCTAATGCCGCGTACACACAGTCGTTTTTTGTGATGAAATAAAACAACGTTTTTCCTCATGAAAAAAAACAAAGTTTTTCTAACTTCATCATAAAAAAACGACGTTGCCCACACACCATCGTTTTCTGAAAATGCTCTAGCAAAGCGCGGTTACGTACAACACGTACGACGGCACTCTGTTCCATTCAAGCTCCCGTCTCATAACTTGCTTCTGAGCATGCACAGGTTTAAAACGTTGTTTAAAACGTTGTTTTAGCCCACACACGATCATTTTTTATGACACAAAAAACGACATTTTGAAAAACGACATAAAAAATTGAAGCATGTTCGAATTTTTTTGGGTCGTTTTTTAGAAGACAAAAAACGATGTGAAGCCCACACACGATCATTTTAAATTATGTTTTTAAAAAGGCAGTTTTATTTCATCACAAAAAACGACCGTGTGTACGCGGCATAATGCATCCTATGCATTAAGGTGAAAAAACTTTTGACACTGACCGACCCCTAGCCCCCCCCCCCCCCATTTTACTCTCCTGAGCCCTCCACAGTGGAGATGCGCTGTACCTCTCTACCCAGGGTTCTCGGCTCTTGATTGGATAGATTGATAGCAGCACAGCCATTGGCTCCCGCTGCTGTCAATCAAATCCAATGACATGGATTGTCAGGCGACTTTCGCACCCCATGTTTCCCAATGATAACTGTTCATATCTGTTTGACTTCAAAGTAGTTCCTGGTTCGACTTTCATGTGGCTTGAGGGCCACAGAACCCAATATAAACCCTCAAAAGTCACATCCGCATGATATAGATGTGACTCTGGTGCGATTTGTGTGTGACTTGTGAAAAGAATGCTGGCAATGAAAAAAAACTGAAAAGAAAAACAGCACGGGGGTCCCCCCCTATCCATACCAGGCCCTTCGGGTCTGGTATGGATTTTAAGGGGAACCCCATGCCAAAATAAAAAAAACTCGCATAGGATACCCCCCCCCAAAATCCATACCAGACCCTTATCCGAGCGTGCAGCCCAGCAGGTCAGGAAAGGTGGGAACGGGTGAGCTCCCCCTTCCACCTCCTGAACCATACAAGGGCCACTTCCCCACAACACTGGCCGGTGGTTGTAGGGGTCTGCAGGTGGGGGCAGGATCCCGCCCCCCACTCATTCACCAAAAAAGTGTTGTTTAGAAAATGACAGTGGGCAGTTTTTGGCCAATTCTTTTATTTACAAAATGGTTCCCCAGTGCAGATCTATTATCAACCACGACGCCCGCCGCCACCACCAACCCCAAAAAAAAACCTCTGGTTCTGAAAAAAACCTCCGGCTCCCACCGTCTGCCTGCAAAGCCGTCTAAGGAACAGGACCACCTGGTGACGTCGCCAGGTGGCACTGTCCCCTTGTGGCATCATTTACCCAGCATGTCCTCAGTAGATGACGTCATAAGGGGGCGGTATAGGCTGGGTGTCTAAAAACACAGTTGCAGGATCACTCCATGAAACGACACACAGTTAAGTCTCTGACTCCCCTCTGCCAATGCTGCCAAGTGCCAATGAATATTAGTTAGGATAGATCATAGGAAAACATTAATGTAGACTCTGACTATGGTGGCTGCTGATTGGGGGTACTCTGAGGTTAGCATAATTTTTAGGGGGGTTTTAGCATGTAACCGCCTGGCACCACCACTGGGAGGGCACATTCAGTTTTAGTAACAAAATTACTGTGATTATTTTATCAGGTGCCACAACCCCAATGCAGATCATGTTTAGTGTATCCAAAGGTTCACGGCCAGACATAAGTGAGGAGAGTATTCCTGCAGACATGCCTCACCGAGATGTATTTATATCATTAATGCAGAGTGGCTGGGCCTCTGATCCCAATGACAGACCAGCTTTCCTGAGTAAGTAGTACCAATACATGTGTGAACAAAAGCCCATTCTTAATTGGCTGCTATGGGGAAGGAGGGTGGGGGTGGTTGGTGAACAGGTATGTATTAATGTTAAATGTGTTTTGTTTTTGCCCCTAGAATGTTTGTTGGACCTTGAGCCTGTGATTAGAAATTATAATGATGTTTCAATTCTGGAAGGAATACTGCAGATAAAGAGAGTAAGTCGTTTTTTTTGTTTTTTTTTAAGGAGTGTATTTATAAAAAATAAATAAATTGCAGAGCTATTTATCCTGTGAACCTTCATGTAAACTGCATGTTCATTTATAGTGTGCAAATGCCCGCAAGAGGGAGCCTACTGAAACTAGGAGTAAGGTAAGTATTTATACATTCTCTGCTCCTAGACTTATGCCGCGTACACCCGATCGGTTTGTCTGATGAAAACGGTCTGATGGACAGTTTTCATCAGACTAACCGATCGTGTGTGGGCCCCATCGGTTTTTTATCCATCGGTTAAAAAACTAGGAACTTGTTTTAAAATTATCTGATGGTTAACTAACCGATAGGAAAAAAACAATCGCTTATGGGCACGTCCATCGGTTAAAAATCCACACATGCTCAGACTAAATTAGGGGATGGGAGCGCTTGTTCTGGTAAAACTAGCGTTCGTTATGGAGATAGCACATTCATAACAGACAGAAAAGCGTGAAACGTCTTTTACTAACACAAAATCATCTAAAGCAGCCCTAAGGGTGGCGCCATTGGATTTGAACTTCCCCTTTATACTGACGTCATACGTGGTTTACGTGACCGCGTTCTGACACGATCGTTTTTTTAACCGATGGTGTGTAGGCGCGACTGATCATCAGTCAGCTTCATCGGATAACTGATGAAAAAATCCATCAGTCCGTTTTCATCGGATGGACCGATCGTGTGTACAGGGCATTAGGTCGCCAACCTGTTGATCACAATATACCTGTTGATCACGGCCAGGTGACAGGTAGATTGCATCCTTACCTTGTCAATTGCTGGTCTAAACTGTTCCTCCCACATATGCAGAGCAACACAGGGAAGGGATATACCTAGTGTGCTATGCTGATCTTGCTGGTCTCCCTCTTATGTCCATCCTAGATGCTTGTATGTGACATCACATGGGATGGACGGGAGAAGAGGACTGGCGGGGATCGGCGCAGCACAAGAAAGAACAGTAGTGTGTAGCCGGCATGTGCATGTGGGTAAGGTAAGTGTATGCCCTGCTGTGACCCCCTGTAAACACAAATCTCTGCCCTACTGACATCTTCCATTGTCCTACTGACAGCACCCACTGCCCTACTGACACCATTCACTGCCTACTGACATCATCCACTGCCCTACTGACACCATACACTGTCTACTGACACCATCCACTGCCCTACTGACACCACCCACTGCCCTACTGACCCCACCCACTGCCCTACTGACACCATCCACTGCCCTACTGACACCATCCACTGCCCTACTGACACCATCCACTGCCCTACTGACACCTTCCACTGCCCTACTGACACCTTCCACTGCCCTACTGACACCTTCCACTGCCCTACCAACACCACTTACTACCCTCTGCTCTGCTGACCCCTATAATATGCCCTAGCTGCTGACTCCTGTACTTTGCGCTCACAAATACAGACCTCTGTACACTGCCCTACATACTACTGACCTTTGTACACTGCCCTACATACTGACTTCTGTACTCTACCCTATCTACTGCTTACCCCTATACACTGCTCTATGTACTACTGACCTCTGTACACTGCCCTTTATCCTAATGACCTCCGAATTATTGCTCCTGCATCCTAAAGCTAGGCCAGCATTGAGGTCAGACAGCCAGAACTTAGTTGAGCAAGTCAGGGTGTATATACTCCTGATCCCTGCACTGTACTTTACCTACTCTTGAACCCACATTGTATATTGCTTACTCCTTACCCCTGTACTGTGTATGTTATCCACTTCTGATCCCTGTACTCTGCACATTACATACTCCTTACTCCTCCACTTTGTAATTTATCCAATCTTGACCTCCGCATTTGGTACATAGTTATGATGATCAGGCGTGGTTTTTGGGCATGGGGAAGATGATTGGTCGTGCACCACATAAAGAAGGGGGGCACAGTTTGGCACGTTCGCTCTGGGCACTGGATGACCTTGTCCTGAAATTGCCTAGTAACATTTGATTTTGCTGGCATTCGCACACAATGAATATACATGCAGTTTCTCAGGATGAAGCAATTTTTTTATAACTGTACCCCAAAGTGTATGTTATGTGAAAGAATTGACTTATGGTTAGATACTACCTATTCCATACTGTGGTCTTGGACAGCAGCTAAAGGTACATACATTTAAAACTGGAAACAATAACCACAAACTTTTTCACAGTCCAAGATCTAGTACTCTGCAAACAAATGTTTTTTTTATCTGGATTTATCATAAAATACAAAATTGGCTTATATTATGTTAACCTTAAAATGTAAAACCCAAAACAACAACAAAAATGTATATTTTTTTTAGGCAAGATGCAATATTCCATCTGACTGGAGAACCTCTTCAAATTTTTCTGTGCTGCCTATACAATCTGTAAGTTCATCTTATGTCTCTAGATAATTAACCCTCATCAGTTGAACTTCAATTTATTTTTGTATTTGCCTATGTTATGAATATCTTTATCATGAGACAACCCTCACACTCAGGCCCCGTACACACGACCGAGTTTCTCGGCAGAATTCAGCCAGAAACTCGATCGGAGCCGTATTCTGCCGAGAAACCCGGTCGTGTGTACACTTTTGGCCGAGGAAGCCGACGAGGATCTTGTCGGGCCAAATAGAGAACATGTTCTCTATTTCCTCGTTGTTCAATGGGAAATTTCGGCTCGCCGAGATCCTCGGCGGCTTCACAAGGAACTCGACGAGCAAATTGATGTGTTTTGCCCATCGAGTTTCTCGGACGTGTGTACGGGGCCTCACAGAAACTTTCCATACTGATTGTCCAAACTACACAATTCCTCTGCTCTCCTTCCTGACATGAAAATGATATAGTTGGACTATTATCAAACAATGAGGTTGAAATTCTTTTTTGTATTTGATGATCATCTACATCTGTAAAGCCTCATACACACGGACTTCCAGCTCTTTACCGCCACCCTTTGGGAAACTTCTGCTATTGTTGCCTGACGTTTAGCATTGATTCTGAGCATGCGTCTTTGTACTTTAGATTTTATTGTATTTTGATCCGATAAAACACATTTGTTGTTGGAAAGTTTGAGTGCATGCACAGCGAAATTACAACAATTGTCCGATGGAGCATACAGACATTGTCCGATAAAACACGTCCGTCGGACCGTTGTTGTCAAAAAGTCTGATCATGTGTTTGGGCCTTTAGTAGAAATTTTGTGTGCAGAGCTAATGGATCAGACGTGCAAAAATCCAAACATATTTGACCATCTTTATGATACGGTCTACTGAAAAAAAGTCCTAAATATGTCGATTTATATTCTTCAGAAAGCATGTGGTTTGTTCAATCTTTATAATGCCTGTACCATTTTGTAACTAAAAAATCTGCGCTTGTAGCAATCTAGGGAGATTTTCATTTAGGGTTGATCAGATTAGTGCACCTTTAATAAGAGGATACCCAAGTCCATATCTCTGTTCAAGATTCGCTCCTCTTATCATACATGGGAAAATTAGTTGCTGGCTACTATAGTCAGTCATCTCACTCTGCATCAAAAATATGAAAAATTGTCCGCACTCCAAACTTGGCTCCACTTGCTGTATATAATAATTGTTATCAAAGTGACTGCATACAACAGTGTCCCCAACCAAAGAACCTTGATGTATTTTGCCACTCCTGGCTTGCTCACTAGGATAGGGGAAGTCTCAGGTGGAGACACGGTTGTATGCAGTCACTTCTCTCACAATTATAAATACAGCAAGTGGAGCCAAGTTTCGAGTGCAGCTTATTTTTCAAATTTATTAAGCTTAGATTCCCCGTAGGTGTATGTTTTAAATATTTATTAATAACAAAGGGTGTGGGGAGCTGCGGTGGCTCAACGCGATTGGCACTGCGCTGACAAGCCATTCACCTCTGCAGCTAGAGGTTCGCATCCCGGTCTCAGCTACATGTGAATTGAGTTTGGTGGTCTCAGCCCGGCTCCCGGTGGGTGTGCTATGCGAGGTAAGCCTGTGCTTAGTACGCCCACCCCCCTCCCACAAAAACCACCACACTTACACGCACTCGAAATTGGGTTAACATGCACGCACTTTGACCACGCGGTCTCTAAAAAGAGAGGCGAAGGACTAACGGGGCTGGTTGAGTGGGCTAGATCCTCTCACTCCCTTATAGGGAGTCCCTCTGCCCCGTTGGGCTTCAAAGCGGAGCAGGTAGGGCGGGCTGTGTGGGAGGACCCCCTCACACACCCGCCATTGCCACCCGGGGCATGGAGAAAGGTGGCAGATTGCCTCTGGGGAGGTCTGCCTACTCCCAACTCCTGCAGTCCGGCTCCTCTCTCGAGTACCCGCACAAAATACACTTAAAAAAATAACAAAGGGTGAATTTTGGCTATGCATGTCATGATGGTATTATTATATTTTGATAGGTTATTGACTTTACAATGGATTGATAATATAATTTTGTTTTAAGCCTTTGGTAGTCCCCCAGTCAGGTTCCTATTGCCATAGAAAAATAATGGCAACCTTGGCACCCTAGATGTTTTGGAAAAACATTTCCCATGATGCTCAACTACACGGCAGAGTGCATGAGCATCATGGGAAATGTTCCAAAACATTTGGGGTGCCAAGGTTCGTCATCACTGCTTCAGATGAATGCATTCAGCACCTGACCCCATATGCCACTGACAGGGAGTGCACGGCTACTGGTAATATTGCTCAAAAGAAAAAAGCCAGCCCCCTATAACGAGCTTACATTTTTTTTAGGGATCAACCGAACAGGTTCCAAAGGCTAAAAAAAACAGTCCTTAAAATACAGAGTAGAAATAAATAATTCATATCAATAAACTGTTTTAAATTTTCAAACAAATATATATTTGAAATCAAATCTTGATTACTTTTTGGCAATAAAATATTCCAGGGCCTCACAGAACAGACTTGTGTTGGGGCCTCACAGCGCCCTGTTCCCAATCGCACAGGTGTCTGTCATCTTGTGAAAGGGGTCACCTGAAGCCCTGAAACGGTGGAGGAACATGTTTCTGGCAATTTTTCTTTGCCACCTGTTTCCTGTTTTTTTTTTTTTTTTTAACCTTCAATAAAAAAAATATTATGGGGTGCTTGCCTCTTTTTTTGATTTTATGAGGTTTTTATTGCTGTGTGTGTGTCCTTGCAGTGGAGATTCACCCTTTCTGTTTGTTCTGGGGACTATTCGAACAATTGACAGAACGTGATGAAAAGTCCAACAGTCGTCATCAAAACAAGAATTGAGGGTGAACCTTCCAATGAGGACACCTGTTCTAGTAACAACTGTCTAAGAGGGGAATGCCCCTCACTTTGGGAGATTCCTTCTCACTTCCTATTTGCATTTCTGGGACAGAAAATTTACTTTCAGGGACTTTTTACCCTTTCTCTCTTTATCCAAAATTAAAAAAAAAGAAAATATTGGCTATATATCTGTAAGAAATTTAAAATTTTCTTGGAAAGTGTAAGCCATGGGGCTCCAATCATGACCCTGGATTCATTACCTAGTAAATCAATGGCCTAGAACAGTGGTCACCAAACAGTGGGCACTGGGCCAGATGCGGCCCTTTGCTTGCCTTTATCCTGCCTTCGATGCATTATTTCTGCCACTGATTCCATCAATGAGGCAGATTCCTGCCACTGATACCAACAATAGGGCACTATCCCTACCACTGACACCAACAATAGAGCACTATCCCTACTACTGACACCAACAATGGGACATACTTCCTGCCACTGACACCAGCAATGGGGCACTATTCCTACCACTGACACCAACAATGGGACATAATTCCTTTCACTGACACCAACAATCAGGCACTATTCCTCCCATTGACACCAATGACGGGGCACTATTCCTTCCACTGGGTACAATCCTGCCCACCTAAATTCTGAACGACAGTAAACTTGCCCTTTGTTTTGAAAGTTTGGAGATCCCTGGCCTAGAACAACTATTTACACATCTAAAATTCTCATATCCTACCTTGTGTACTCTTTCCAGATCAGTGACTCAATAGGTAGTTAGGCAAGGATCAACATGTAAGTCCCAGATTCTGCACCAACAGTCAGCAATGGAAATGCCGTGGGCTCTAATAAGCTTCCAAAAGGATAAACAGCGGGCGCACTGCTGTGCGTTCTCTGTTTACTTAGTGTTGTGTTAGGGAACACTGACACGCCTCTCAGCCAATCAGGTGCAGCGGGTCTGGTTACCCTGCCACCTGATTGGCTGAAACAACAGGCGCTGCTATTGGACGCATAGGACAAGAGGACGGGAGTCAGAGATGAGGATGGTGTGGAGAAGTGCCTGGCCTGCAGGAGACATGAAGACGAGAGGGCGGGGGTCACACTGGCAGCATTTAATGGGCACACTGGCAGCATTTGATGGGCACACCGGCAGCATTTGGCACAGTGGCAGCATATGATTGGCGCACTGACAGCATTTGGCACAGTGGCAGCATATGATGGGCACACTGGCAGCATTTGATGGGCACCTTGGCAGCATTTGATGGCACAGTGGCAGCGTGTGATGGGCACAGTGGCCGGGTTTGATTGCACAGTGGCTGGGTTTGATGGCACAGTGGCTGCGTTTGATGGGCACAGTGGCTGAAATTGAGTTTTTTTTTTAAATGTGTTCAGTTTGTTTGCGCCCCCCCAAAATTTTGAGCACCAGCCGCCACTGGTCCTTCCATAGTGGGAGTGGGACTAATTAACAAAAGAAGGAAGCAAAGAATACAGTAACAAACTAGAGTGGAAACAAGATTCCCTTCACCATTTTAAAGATGAAACCTACTAACTGGTTGTCATAGACAAGTGCTTAGTTCAAGTTTTCTTTGCTGTGATTTTTAAAAAATAGCTGCAATACCACTGTAACTATAACTTGGAAAGGCTAGTTAAACGTTGAAAGAAGTATCACTACTTTGTCACTGACCTCATTGTTTCTGTTATGTATACCCAGGGCGACATGTCTGCTTCTATTGGTTTTATTCCTAAACCACCAAGTTCTAGTGAAGGTATGTATCTTATTTTAGAATTAATATTACAATGACTAATTTTTTTTTACTACAAGTCTTAGGCCTTGTTTACTCAACCTTGTGGTTCTAGGACAACCCAAAAAGTTTGAAACAGAAAATTAAAATTAGCGCTGCTCCTATAAATTACAATATATATATACATATATATATATATATACACACTCAGGGCTGGACTGGGACAAAAATTTGGCCCTGGACTTCATCCAGACTGGCCCACTTTGACGGGTCTCCCCCATAGCGGCCGGACAACTCCCGCACCCGTCCCCCCCCCCCCGGCCACCCGCACCCCCTCTCCCCCTTCACTAGCCATTTTACTTTGTTAGAGTAAAACGGCTGGTATTGGTACTCTTATTAGCATTACCAGTGGGGAAGCTAGACATTATTTCACCCGGGGCAAAGAATCAGTTTGGTGCCCCCCCTTATGGGAAAAGATTAGGCAGAAGTGAGAAACTCCCAGGCCATAGCTGTTGAGTCAGCTGTCCCCTTCCCTATGCTCCTCTGTCATCCCCCTGCTTCTCTGGTCCTCCCCCTGCTTCTTTGTTCCCCCCTCCCCCAGTTGAGCGCTGTGGGCAGTGAGAGACAGAGGAGCGGAGGGGGGCGGCGGTCCACTGTCACTGAAGCCGGCCCACTGAGCCATCGGCCCACCGGGAAACTCCCTGTAGTCCCAATGGCCAGTCCATCCCTGAGTGTGCTCAGTGGCAATATAGTTCAAATGAGTGCAATTAATAAAGTCCATAAACTATGAAATGATGAGCTTGTGACAATTTCAAAAATTCAGGTGATTTTTCCATGCTCCCCTCCTGGGTCCCCACTCACCAGATGGAAATGGTATATGTGCCTGTATTAAGGTGGTGATGTCTGTCCACGAAATTTGTTGTAATTGGCCTTGGAGTATGGGTATCTGCTGGCCTCCTCCCGATGATCAAGGTCCCTCAGACTCACTCGATCAGCAACGATCCATGGTGGTATAGTGTAATGATTTTTTTTTTAAATCATTACACTTACATCAAAAAAGATAAAATCATGCAGAGATTGCCTCCTTGGCGCCCACACAGCCTTCACAGATAGCTTAATGCATTTTGCCCCTCCCACTGGGCATCATCAGAATGCTTCTGAACATTTGTTAATAGGTACACATAGCTTTAAATAAACATACAGTACCGTATATACTCGAGTATAAGCCAACCCGATTATAAGCCGAGGCATCTAATTTTACCACAAAAAAATGGAAAATGTATTGACTCGAGTATAGGCCTAGGGTGTCCATCTGCATGCCTCACTTTGCCTCACTGTGCCCATGCCTCACTGTGCCCATGCCTCACTGTGCCCACGCCTCACTGTGCCCATGACTAGACTGACGTTTAACATGGGAGTCTATGGAAGGGGTGCCCGGCTTTGAAAAATCGGTTCTCCCCAGCCGTAGGTCCCCCAGACAAAAAACTTTGCACACTTGTAGAGGAGAAATGGGGCTACATGTGTGCTAAGTCCCGGCCAGTATCGGGTCCCCAAAATCGCCAGAGAAATGAATGTTTAACATAGGAGTCTATGGAAGGGGTGCCCGGCTTTGAAAAATCGGTGCTCCCCGGCCGTAGGTCCCCCAGACAACAAACTTTGCACACTTGTAGAGGAAGAGTGGCGGCAAGCTTGGGGTCCAGGGGACCTACGGCCGGCCGGTCCCCAAAGTCTGGGAGATCAGGCGTAAAAAGGTATAAGCCGAGGGGGGCATTTTCAGCACAAAAAAACGAGTATAAGCTGAAAAACTTGGCTTATACTCGAGTATATACAGTATATGTTACCAGATATAAGTCCAACAAATACACACCATGTTTATTTAAAGCTATGTGTACTCATTAACAAATGTTCATGAGTTTTTGAATTTTTGCTGTTTCTACATTGATAATATTGATTATTTCTGTTATTCTGTAGCTACATATGCTTTATAGTTCCTGAAGAAGCTGAGAAGCGAAACATGTCGAGCAACAAGCATTACAAGTGATATTGTAGCTACTTTGTGTGTATTATTTGTATATACAACCATTTTATGAAACGTGGGCAACATTTGTTGTTCTTTCATTTCTTTTTAAAATTTTGGATTCTAAAAAAATATGTTTTTATAGAAATATTTGTATGTGTGGAACCATAAAAATCACTTTCCTTTTCCTTGTTTAAATGTATTTTTATTTTTCTGCTTCTTCTCCTGTATTGGCCGTTGAGGAGGAGGAGGAGGAGAGGCAGGGGGAAGTCGAATTTGCCTGCGACCTAGATGGGGGGCTGGTGGGCGGACAGGCGAGCGACAGGGGGTGATGTTTGGTTTACTGAGTGATGGGGGTGGGGGGTTTGACTGACAAACGGAATGGGGGGCGGCAATGTTTTATTGAGGGAAGGAGATAAAACTGGTCTTCCCAGTGAATGGCTGTGCATGAGGGGGAGGTGTGTGTCAGGACAAGTCTGGTCATTGGCGGAGAGCAGTCTGAGTTCCAGTACAGCTAGAGAACTGACCATGCTGTGCTCTCCTGCCTAGTGCGATCCGTTTTAATGGGAAAGCAGAGGGACTGGCATTAACACCAAGTATTTCACACAAAGGAAGCAATACAAAGAGAACAGGATAATTTCCCATACAAGTACATGGTACAGCAGGCACATATCAGGAATATGAGGAACAAGAATCGGGAATGTGAAATGTTTGGTTTACATATTCTTTCATTTATTATTGGGTTTAATTTTTGTCTTTGGCACAGTTGCACCGATAGGTCTTTGTGACACTAGCAGAGTGATTTCACACCATACCTTAAACAGCTCCTGCTCCCCTGCCCTTAGCTGGCCCTGGTGCTCACATTCCATAGGGTGGCACTGCTTCATCCACACAATTGGTTGACCCCCTGCAAGCATCCCATTAACTGGCCTAGCCTTTGTCCTGCCATTGGCTGGTCCTGCTGCTTACCTCCCACTGGAGGTGGGGAAACAAATGTCAAACATACAGTACATACAGTACAGTACATGTTAGTGCACACTACTGATCACTACTTAACATACAGCCAGGGGCGGACTGACCATTCCGGCACTTGGGCACCGCCCCTAGGGCCCCATGCCACTAGGGGGCCCCATGAGAGTTGCCAGCCTCAGTAAAACCAGGGAAATCTGTTTTTAAAAAAATCCCAAAATTATAACCGCCTCTCCAGTACCTTTTCAGTGTGTATGTATACTGTGTGTGTATATTGTGTGTGTATACTGTGCATGTATACTGTATGTGTGTGTGTATACTGCTTGGGGGCCCCATAATCTCCTATTGCCCGGGGGCCCCATGAGCTGTCAGTTCCGCCCCTGCATACAGCTGTTCTATAGCTAGTCCAAGCCACTCTATTTTATCCATGTCAAAACCATTATTATTTATGTTAAAAAAACAAAGATTTCTATTTATTTCAGATCATGCCTTTATTAATATCTAATATCTGTAACACTCCCACTTATGTGAACACTTGTTACCACCACACCACCAGTATATAACAAACTAATATAAGCTTATAATTGGTAACATCTTTAATTTCCTAGGCTTCAATGAAACATGGCTTCCTGAAAATGTACGAAGTGCTGAGAAAGGAAATCCAAAGTTCAGCCACCCCTCTATACCTGGTAATAAATGTGGTGGTGGTGGCCGGTGTTCTCCTATCTCAATATTGTTCTTTCTACATTCCAATTCCTTCTTTAAATCTCCTATTTTCTGCTGAAAACTGCAAAAATCTATTAGACTTCTGGACCAGCTTCTATTTTCTTTGATCATGGTTTCTCCAATTCCTCTATACTGACATCTCTTTTCAATCAATAGGATGAATTCCACACCCCCAATGACTCTAAGGCCTCGTACACACGACCGAGAATCTCGTCAGGAAAAACCCGTAATTTTCCCTGACGAGATTCTTGGCAAGAAACTCTTGCCACCCAAGTGCACTGACTTTCATTTCAAAAGAGGTTCTCTTGAAAGGAAAGAACGCAGTGACGTCATCGCGTATAATGAGCATGCGCTCGTCAAATTCGATGCCGTCGCCACTATCTTGCTTCACCCTACCTATGCCGTGGAAGCTACCACGCATGCGTCAAAGTTATTTCGAGCATGCGCGGGTTTCCACGGCGACAGGTAAGTATACACACTCCCAGGTTTCTCGTCTGGAAACAGGCAAACGAGAATCTCGATGAGAAAAAAGAGAGCAGGTTCTCTTTTTTTCTCGTCGAGATTCTGGCCAGATTTCCAGACGAGAAACCTGAATGCCTCGTACACACGAACGGTAATCTCGGCAAGAAGCAGTTTTCTTGCTGTTTTTTGCCGAGAAACCCGGTCGTGTGTACGAGGCCTAATGCTGTAAGCACTGTGCAAACTCTTGGCACTGCAGTATATGAATCCTGTAAAATAATAATAATAAGAGCTTTGCTGCCCTCAAACTTGGTATCAAAGTCGTATGCCTCGTACATACAACCAGTTTTCCCGACAGAAAAACTGCCATGCTTGCATTTGGTTGGGAAAATCGGCCGTGTGTATGCTCCATAGCAGTTTTCCCAACAGGAAAACTGCGAGCAAAAAAATGAGAACTTGTTCTCTTTTTTTTTCCCACCGCTATTCTCATAGTTTTTTTTTGGGAAACACTGCGAGGGAGCATACACACGGCCGGGTTTCTCGACCAAAGCTGTCATGGCAGTTTTCATGTCAGGAAAACCGGCCGTGTGTACACGGGGAAAAGCAACCGGGCAGGTTCTCGTTTTTCCCGGTGGACTTTTAGGAAATCGTGTGTACGAGGCATAAGGATCCATGCACACTGGTTTAAAAATTGCTGTTTCTACAGGAGTTTTGTGTTTCGGCTGTAGAAGCAGCTCAATGTTATCCTACACTATATTGACAAAAGTATTGGGACGTCTGCCTTTACATGCACATGAACTTTAATGGCATCCCAGTCTTAGTCCATAGGGTTCAATATTGAGTTGGCCCACCCTTTGCAGCTATAACCGCTTCAACTCTTCTAGGGAGGCTGTCCACAAGGTTTAGGAGTGTGTCTATGGGAATGTTTGACCATTCTTCCAGAAGCGCATGTCTGAGGTCAGGCAATATTCAGGTACGGGAGTACCTGAATTTTTATACACAAAGAAACAATAACATATGATGTAACCATTAAGGCTTCTTTCACACGGGGAGGATCTGTCCGAGCGAAGTCCACCTGCTCAGAAAAGAGACCCCCGCTGATCCCCGTTGAGCAGGCGGATGACATGTCCTGTCAGCTCCGCTACGAAAGACAGAGCCCGCTATCTTCTATGGGGCGGACAGAGCCCACTATCCATTATTGTCATCCAATCCAACCCACTGGACGGATGGCAAATGTATCACCATGCATCTGTTTTTAGTGGATTTTGTCGGTTTAGGTGCCAGGCGGGTGTCAGCGGACACATGTCTGCTGACATCTGCCTCCCCATAGAGTACATTGGGTGGCCCAATCGGGTCTACCTGAAAAATTGTGTGAATGGGGAGCAGGTGTGTTAAATTTGGTGTTATCGCTCTCTCTCTCTCTCTCTCTCTCTCTCTCTCATACTGGTCACTGGAAGTTCAACATGGCACCTCATGGCAAAGAACTTTCTGAGGATCTGAAAAAAAGGGAATTGTTGCTCTGTATAAAGATGGGCTAAGCTATAAGAAGATTGCCAAAACCCTGAAAATGAGCTGCAGCACAGTGGCCAAGACCATACAGCAGATTAAGGCTCCATTCACACTAATGCTTTTTTTGATGCATTTTGCATTTTGCAGAAATGCAGGGAAATTTTTTAACATGGTTTCCTATGGAACATGTTCACATCAATGCTTTTTTGTGCCTCTGCGTTTTTGGAAAGGGTCAGGGACTTTTTTTTCCTGCAAAAAGCAGCGTTTTGCATGCAATAGAATTCAATGGACCTGCATCCAAAACGCATTTTGCCGCGCTTTTGCAGCGATTTGCGTTTTTTTTTAACATGTTTATAGCTAGTTGTTAAAGGAAATGTAAAAAAAAAAAATTACTGCCTAAAAAAAACGCAAATCGTGGTAAAATCTCGGTAAAAAAAAAGCATTGCAAAAACGCTCAAAAGCAACATGCATAGGTTTGAATCGAGCCTAAAAGGACAGGTTCCACTCAGAACAAGCCTTGTCATGGTTGACCAAAAAAGTTGAGTGCACATGCTCAGTATCATATCCAGAGGTTGTCTTTGGGGAATAGACGTATGAGTGCTGCCAGCATTGCTGCAGAGGTTGAAAAGGGGGTGGGGTCAGCATGTCAATGCTCAGACCATATGCCGCACACTGCATCAAATTGGTTGATCTGATGAGACCAAGATAAACTTATTTGGTTCAGTACAAAGACAAGTGTGTCTTGCCTACAGTCAAGCATGGTGGTGGGAGTGTCATGGTCTGGGACTGCATGAGTGCTGCCAGCACTGGGGAGCTACAGTTCATTGAGGGAACCATGAATGGCAACATGTACTGTGACATGTACTGTGACATACTGAACCAGAGCATGATCCCCTACCTTCAGAGACCTCACCGACGGGCAGTATTCCAACATGATAACGACCCCAAACACACCTCCAAGACCACCACTGCCCTGCTAAAAAAAAGAAAAGCTGAGGGTAAAGGTGATGGACTGGCCAAGCATGTCTCCAGACCTAAACCCTATTGAGCATCTGTGGGGTATCCTCAAACGGAAGGTGGAGAAGCGCAAGGTCTCTAACATCCACCAGCTCCATGATTTCGTCATGGAGGAGTGGAAGAGGACCCCATTGGAAACCTGTGAAGCTCTGGTGAACTCCATGCCCAAGAGGGTTAAAGCAGTGCTGGAAAAAAAATTGTGGCCACACAAAATATTGACACTTGGGTCCCAATTTGGACATTTTCACTTAGGGGTGTACTCACTTTTGTTGCCAGCGGTTTAGACATTAATGGCTGTGTGTTGAGTTATTTTGAGGGGACAGCAAATTTACACTGTTATACAAGCTGTACACTCACTACTTTACATTGTAGCAAAGTGTAATTTCTTCAGTGTTGTCACATGAAAAGATATAATAAAATATTTACAAAAATGTGAGGGGTGTACTCACTTTTGTGAGATACTGTATACTGGACACAACTAATCGCCCAGTTTGGGTGCAGCCATAGCACCAAGTGCTGCTGCATTTGAATGCAAAGTTTAGTAACTTAAGCCTAATCATCTATCTGATTGGAGCCTCTAAAAATACAACAATTTTTTTCTTGACACATTTGACTCCAAATTAAATAAAAAGCTTAGTAGGAAATAGAAAAAAATATCAATAATGTATATTTTCTTTTGCAGGCAATGAGAGTCTACCACCACCATCATATAGTCTAATTAGCCTCCCACCCGGCAGACCAGAATCGCGTATGTGCAAATCAATGTTATTTCTATAGAGTATTAAGGATAAATGTTTTGAGAGTCATTATGGTTGTTTCACACGTTTGTTTGGTGCCGTATAATGTGGACTGACATAACTTGACTACTTGGAGCAAAGTCGGTCAGTTAGGATGGATTTTCTTGGTCGATCATTGTTGTTATCTCCAGCTGGCAACCACAGCATTGCCCCCACCCACCTTCACAGATTCCAACATTCAAATTCACTTGATTATAGAAAGGTGAATAATGAAAGATCATAATGTTTGTTTGACATAGAAGTTGTGTATGCATGGCCAGCAACCATCCACCACATAGGTGTTTTTAAGTGCGGTTTTGGCGTGTTTTTTGCAGCGTTTTTGGGCTTTGGCATTTTTTTATTAGCCAATAGAGAAAACTATTATCTGTTGCATTATTTGTTGCTAGGAATTTCAGCATTTTTAGCTTTTAATTTAGCTTTTATTTCTTATTTTATTATCATTTATTTATTATAATGTTTTTTCGTTAGGGTAAGGGGTTCGAGGTCCCTCCCGCCACCATCCAGTGCTTCTCCGGGCTCTCCCGTGCCATCGGGGGGCCCAGAGAACGAATCGGCCGGCGCCGGATGACAAGGATAGAGACCGTCAGAGGTTATGACGTCACACCTGGGTACCCGGAAGTAAACAAAGCCGCAATCGCGGCTGTCGGCATGAGATCAGTGAATTTTTTTCACAATCTCATGTTTTTCAGCCTGGAGGAGAGATGTGGGGTCTTATTGACCCCACATCTCTCCCTAAAGAGGACCTGTCACACATTATTCCTATTACAAGGGATGTTTACATTCCTTGTAATAGGAATAAAAGTGATAATTTTTTTTTTAAAAAGATGTAAAAATAAAAAAAATTAAGTAAAAAAAAAACCAACTATTTAAACGCCCCTGTCCCCGGTAGCTAGCGCTCAGAAGCAAACACACACAAAAGTCCCGCCTACATATGTAAACGCCCTTCAAACCACACATGTGAGGTATCACCGCATGCGTTAGAGTGTGTGCAACAATTCTAGCACTAGACCTCCTCTGTAACTCTAAACTGGTAACCTATAAAAAAAAAAATTAAAGCATCGCCTAGGGAGATTTTTAAGTACCAAAGTTTGGCGCCATTCCATGAGTGTGCGCAGTTTTAAAGTGTGACAAGTTAGGTATCTATTTAGGTGACAAAGAATATATAACGTATTCAGATATTGAAATCAAACATAAATTATATATAAACAGCGCTAATGTGTGTGTGATCCACACAGTGAAAATACAAATAGCAATAAATTATAATAACTAGACAAAATGAACAAAACCCGTGATTGAAAGTGTTCGTAAGCAAAAAAATAGTTCATAAAGGAGCAACCAGAAAAAAACTCTTTCTCTCTCTCAAATGTGAAACTTCAAGGTGATTTTTTTCTCACAGAATTCTTCCACCACACCCGATGTGAAAAAGTGATCCCTCCACCAATAAGATTGGCCACTCACCAGAACGATTTGCCTAGCACTCTCGTGTTTCGGCACAATAGCATGTAGTAATTGTTCAAACCATTAGGCGAGAAAAGGCCAAAGTAAAAATTTGTGAATCAAAAACACAGCAGAATTTCCTCAATATTGTATGGCTGATAAACTACGGTCATGGCGGACCCAGGAAAACAACCAGGTATCTCTCACCACTCGATCCACACTGTGCTGGTAGCCCACAAGACTGGCGTGAAGCGTTAAGCAAAAAAACGGTCGCTGGTCACTTAGCGAAAATAAGCCACTGCAATGGCCTCTCACGTTTGGTTAGATGGTCAACAAGTCAAAACTGTAGCCAACAGTTTTGACTTGTTGACCATCTAACCAAACGTGAGAGGCCATTGCAGTGGCTTATTTTCGCTAAGTGACCAGCGACCGTTTTTTTTGCTTCACGCCAGTCTTGTGGGCTACCAGAACAGTGTGGATCGAGTGGTGAGAGATACCTGGTTGTTTTCCTGGGTCCGCCGTGACCGTAGTTTATCAGCTATACAATATTGAGGAAATTCTGCTGTGTTTTTGATTCACTTTATGAACTATTTTTTTGCTTACGAACACTTTCAATCACGGGAATTGTTTTTTTCCCAAAAAAAAGGCGTTTATAAAATGATTGCGCAAATACCGTGTGAGAAAAAATGTTGCAATGACCGCCAATTTATTCCCTAGGGTGTCTTCTAAAAAAATATATATATAATGTTTGGGGGCTCTGAGTAATTTATTAGCAAAAAAAAGATGATTGTTACATGAAGTAGAGAAGTGCCAGAATAGGCCCAGTAAACCTTAACTTTAACCCTTACCGCTTAAAAAAATCAAACTAATAATAATTAACTAAACACTCTTACTCTAACACAAAAAAATTGTATTATTATTATTATTATTATAATAATATACATTTTTTTCTTCGAGTTTGGGAGTTTATTGTTTTATTATGATTATGATTATTATTATTATTATTATTATTATTATTATTTTTATTAATAATAATATTAATAATAATTATTTTTTAAGGTTAATTATTATTTATTAATTTATTATTACATATTATTCATTTATTTTACTTATTTATGATGATTTTTAGTTATTTGTGTATTTATTTTACATTTATTCATATATTATTACTATTCTATTTTAAAAATGTTTTAATTTGAGCAGAAAATCGCGCACAAATGTGGGACAAAACGCTCAAATGTGCAAAAACGTACGAATGGCGCATTTGTATTAATTTATATGAGAATATGAAAGCTTTCACACTGGAGCGGTGCGCTGGCAGGGCACTAAAAAAAGTCCTGCTAGCAGCATCTTTGGAGCGGTGTGTATTGAAATGGATGGGCACTGCGGCTATACTTATTTTTATATGGTGTATTTAGAAAAGTTTAGTTTATTAAATTTAGTATTCTTTGTGTTAAATTGGGATCCTTTTTGTGTGTATTTGATATTATTGTGTACTTTTTATTTTTTGTTCCTTCTGAAAAAAAAAAAAACATTTAAAGTGATAGTACACAATAAACTATGAAATACACAACAAAAAAAAGAAACAAAAAAAAAAGAAACACAAAGAAAATCTAAATTAAATAAACAAAACTTTTCTAAATAGCACAAGAATAGGTCCAGTATACATGATAGGAGTTTTTGTAGCCCTAAGAATCAATTTAATGCCCATCTTACTCTTAGAAACTACAAAAAATCATCTTATGCTCACCTTATGTTCGCCCCGTACACACGTGCGGGATTTCCGAAGGGGAAAAGTTCCCGTCAGAAATTCTGAGGGTAAAGCCGAGAACCTGCTGAGTCAGTCATTCCCCCTACACACGGCCGGTTTTCCCCATAGGAAAACTGCCAAAAACCGCTCGGCAAAAGTCCGCTGGTTCTTTTTTTTTGTCGGGTGGTTTTTGGGCAGTTTTCCCATCGGAAAAACTGCGAGGAGCATACACACGGCCGGGATTCCTGGCCAAAAGCTCTCCTCACAGTTTTCCCGTCATGAAAACTGATCATGTGTACGAGGCATAAGGCTGGGTTCACACCCAAGACGGATCCGTCGCACAGCAGGGTCTGGTGCTTCCTGGTTTACTATTCCAGGTCCAATTTCAGCCCCAATTTTGGGCTGAATTCGGACCTGAAACGGGCCAAAAAAGGCACACATTTTTCCTGCAAAACGCACCGGACCTGCTGGGGAGATATGTGAACCGGCTCCATAGAGAGTCAGTCACATTCTCCTACTATGCGAATTGGATGCCAGGAAATCCGCATCCAATTCGCATAGGTGTGAACCCAGCCTAAAGCTGACAATATACTAAATGAAATTTGGCCAGTTCAGCAGGAACCTGTTGAATTTCGATCAGAAGTTGATTGTTTGATTGACTTCTGTCGAAGTATTTTGGAAAATTTTCAGACTTAAAGGAACACTAAAGGTTAGTTTTTTATTAGATCAATTGATTGCTGTAAGCTAGAGCATTTAAATATCACTTACCTCGTTTTTCCCTTTGACCTCCAAAATACAGTAATCCAGGTTTGAAAATGCCATTTCCTGTTACTCCTCTTCTTGCTTTCCACCAGCATCTGAGCCGTTTTGCATGGTGGAAAGCAGAATGTGCTCACCCCCACCCTATGACTACAGTCCTGCGTGAAGATGCTCTCTTATCCCTCACAGGCATGGAGGCTAAGCCTAATGAGAACTGTAGTTCCCATTAGGCCGTGATGTAGCAAGAATAAATGCGCACCGCAAACCAGGAAGTCAGTGAGAATAATGATACAGGAGTGACGGAGGTGAATAAAACAGCTCGATTTCAGCAAGTATCAAACTAGTTATAATGCAAGCATTAATTTTTACTTTATCAGCTACTGTCAGACTTTAATTTAAGAGGAAAATATTTTTGTCTTTACAACCCCTTTAAGGCTGCAGCCACTGATCGGTGTATTCTAACAGTAGTGGGTGTGCTGCTGTCAGAATACAATGTTTTGGTGAGGGGGGATTCCTTTATCCACTTTGTTTGTGGATGAAGAAACCCTTTTTTTTTTTGCTGGCTAAAAAGAAAAAAAATGATATGGGCAGTTTTATGCATTCCCTGGTGACATTTTGCTAAAATCTCCCAATGTTTGAAAAACGTTCAGGGTAATAACACTCAGATTTGCTCCTCTCTATCCTTAGCCATCAAGAGTACCCATCCTCAGCAAGAATCTGTTTGTCCAGCCCTGAGGTGGGTTCAAACCAGACGAGATCAAATTGTGGGTCAGATGACAGAGGCTTGCCTCAACCAGTGCCTGGACGCTCTCATTTCAAAGACAATCATCCTTAAGGAGGACTATGAGCTGGTAAAATCTGAGCGCACAAGGAGTGCCAAAGTTCGAAAACTCATCGACACATGTGACATGCAAGGAGAAGTATTCGCCAGGATTATTGTGCTGAAGTTGAAAGATAACCGACAAAATGCCCTTCAGCCTTTTCCAGAGTTGTATCAGGATGCTTAGGATGCTCCACTTTGCTACAGCACATTAAATGTGGGCGAAATCGAATGCAGCATAAGGTGGTGGTCTTTAAAGGGCCTGGGGTTCCTTCAAATGCCCAAGAGATCATCCTTTCACCAAAACGGCTACCAAATTGTATGAATGCTACTTGGTGAATCAAAGGCCATTTGTATAATGTGAAACAAATCCTCTTTTTTGGTGGTAACCATATCTGAATTTTTTTTTTATTATTATATGCCCCAATTTATAATATAACAGCATGGACCTGAACACAAAACAAAGGATTTGCTACGTTTTTGGGAACCTCAAGAAATTTTAATTATGGCTAAACAGTCCCCTGAATGATTTACCTTTTGCATTAAATTCTTCCAAAAAAATAGTGCATTTCCTGGTGTGTGACTATTCTATAGGTACCTCTGTGCCTATAGCCTTATACCTATATATCTTCTGTGTGAGATCATCTAAGGAACTGCTGCCTATGACTGCTTGACTCGCAAGGTTTGAAGTATCATTTGGTGATGTCACTATCGTGCGGTTTACTGGGGAAAAAAAGCTGTACCCGAGGACCTGCAGCAAAAAGATCTCCCTGCTTCTGCCTTATTTATTCTGTGGAATTATGTTTCATCCAGCTCCCTTTTCCAATTATTGAATATTCTCCTACCATTGTGGATGGCAGTTCTCACATGTGAAGAAAAGCCCTACCAATATGGCTGCCCCCTGCAACATAGACACAGTGTGAAACAAGGAATAGCAACCCAGTATTGGGGGGAAATCAGCTGCAGGGAGGCTACAGGCCATAGCGGTGACTAATCCTTTTCCAACACACTAATGCATAATATTTTAATGCTATGTCCTGCTGAGAAGTATCTCACGATTGCTGTTACTGGAGTTTACTAAATGTAAAAAGACGGGTGCTTCTTCTTTACTTTGCCCAAAAGTCTGTTTTTCTGGGATTCTTTCTGTCAATTTACCAAAATATTGGAAATCCTTTGAATGTATTTTTAACCCTGTAAAATGAATATCATATTCTTTGACCCACATTTTGCTCACTTGACCTATGATGTACTGTATATCTACAGTATTAATATTTGGATTGGACTGGTATTTGTACATTTGTATTTCTAACTTAAACAGTTTTCAAAGATGTATATTAGTATCGTTTTTTTTTGTTTTTTTTTATATAGTAAACAATATATTTTTCTTTGTAGGGGCTTCTATAATTATATAGAATGTTATTTGATATGTCTTTTTATGTTATATATTAAAAAAAAGAGAACCAATTGTTATTTGTGTATTTTTTTCATAGTAATTTTTTATATATTTACTGGTTAAATTTTCTACATAGAACACATTTGTTATATACATTTAAAGTGTTTTTTTTTTTTTCTTCTAGTGAAAGCATAACGTTTTTCAACTTGTTTTTATGTTTTACATTTGTCTTCCTTGTCATGTTCTGCTTACTGTTTAAGGCCCCGTACACACGTCCGAGGAACTCGACGGGCAAAACTCATCGTTTTGCTCGTCGAGTTCCTTGTGAAGCCGCCGAGGATCTCGGCGAGCCAACTTTCCTCATTGAACAAAGAGGAAATAGAGAACATGTTCTCTATTTGGCTCGACGAGTTCCTCGTCGGCTTCCTCGGCCGAAAGTGTACACACGGCCGGGTTTCTCGGCAGAATACGGCTCCGATCGAGTTTCTGTCTGAATTCTGTCGAGAAACTTGGTTGCGTGTACCGGGCCTCAGCCTTCTTCTGACCAGAATTTTAAAACAGCAGTGCTATTGACTCTTCTTTTACCCATCCTTAGAATTGCCAGTAATTTGGTCTAACCATTGCACTAATGCCCTGTACACACGATCGGTCAATCCGATGAGAACGGTCTGATGGAATTTTCTATCAGTTAACCGATGAAGCTGACTGATGGTCCGTCGTGCATACACACCATCAGTTAAAAAAACTATCGTGTCAGAACGCGGTGACATAAAACACGACGTGCTGAAAAAAACTAAGTTCAATGCTTCCAAGCATGCGTCGACTTGATTCTGAGCATGCATGGATTTTTAACCGTGCCTACAAACGATCGATTTTTTTCTATCAGTTAGGTATCCATCGGTTAATTTTAAAACAGGTTTCACATTTTTTAACCGATGGATAAATAACCGATGGGGCCCACACACAATCGGTTTGGTCTGATGAAAACGGTCCATCAGACCATTCTCATCGGATTGACCGATCGTGTGTACGCGACATAAGGCCCCTTTCACACTGGGGGGGAGGCATCAGCGGCGATAAAACGCTGCTAGTTTTAGCTGCGCTTTACCGTCAATTCCCGTCGCTATTCGGCTGCTATTCCGCCATTAGCGGGGCACTTTTACCCCCGCTAGCAGCTGGCAAAGGGTTAAACCCCTTAAAGCCACGGTGCCCATTGATTTCAATGGGCAAGAGCAGTGGAGGAGCGGTATACACACCGCTCCTTCACCGCTCCAAAGATGCTGCTAGTAGGACTTTTTTTTTACCATCCTGCTAGCGCACCGCTTCTGTGTGAAAGCCCTCGAGGCTTTCACACTGGAGAGACAGCAGCGGCTGTCTCAGGTCACTTTGCAGGTGCTATTTTTAGCGTTATAGCGCCTGCAAACCAACTCAGTGTGAAAGGGGTCTAACAGTAGGTTTTTGTAGTCTCTTCTTTACCCAGTGAGTGCTAAAAACAAATGTGACTGAAAGAATAAACATAAGTATTTGTTTTCCCATCAAAAATCATCTATTACTAATTATTATAATCAATATCTAACCATTTAACTAAACTTGCCTTGCAAAATTAACCCTTGCAACTTAACCGACCCCCTAACACTTATAATTTAATCACAAACTAAGCCAAAGAAGTTAGAGCAGTATAAGGCTCCATGCACACTGAAGCTGATAAACTGTAGTTTATTGGTGTTTTGGCTTTTTTTTTTTAAAGCCCATAAACTGAACTCTGTTAGCCTATGTGTCCATTTTCTGAACGCCCGAAATTTGCGTTCAAAGGGCCATTTTTGAGCGGGAAAAAACGCTAAAAATGCAAAACGCCGAAAAATGCTAATAAACGTTCAAAAACGCTGGTGCCAGCGTTTTTAGCATTTTTTTATCCATTAAATAAAAAAAGTAAAAAAAAAGCTACACTGAAAAATGCTGATTAAAGCTATTGCAAAAACGCTAAAAAACGTTGAAAGGCTCCCTGCAAAGCTACTGGCGTTTTTTTTATAGCTTTTTTTAGCTTCAGTGTGCATGGAGCCTTAACCCCAAAAACAAACATTTATTATATTGCAACTTTCCAATTCTTATGCCGCATACACACCATCACTTTATGTGATGAAAAAAAAACGACATTTTCTGTGAAGTAAAAAACGACGTTTTTGAAACTTCAATTTTCAAAGACGAAGTTGCCTACACACCATCGTTTTTTCACAATGTTCTAGCAAAGCGAGGTTACGTTCACCACTTTTTTCCATTGAAGCTCGCTTCATAACTAGCTTCTGGGCATGGGCGGGTTTAAAAACGTTGTTTTAAATGTCGTTTTTTGCTACACACGGTCAATTTCTGTGAAACAAAAAACAACGTTTTGAAAAACGACACATAAAATTGAAGCATGCTTCAATTTTTTTTGTCGTTTTTCACAAGACATAAAACGACGTTTTCCCCCACACACGGTCATTTAAATTGACGTTTTTAAAAATGTCGGTTTTTTTTCATCACATAAAGTGATGGTGTGTACGCGGCATCAGATGTGATGGCTGCATTGGTTTTCCTTATTTTTAGGCTTTCTTTCTTTTATTTTTATCTGGTGAACCAGCCAGCAAGTCTGCTGTTTTTCAGGATAGATATTAAATTCCTTCCACAATTTATCCAAAAGTAAAAAAAAAATAAAAGTTTTTGATATATAATTTAACTAGCCTTTAAACCTTTTTAGCTGCAGGCACTGTGGAGCAATTAAGCTTCAAAGAATACTGCAAAACCAATAAAATTGGGTTCTTCTTTCAGCAGTTCATCTTACCATGTGCTCCTCGCACAGTTGTGGCTTGCAAGCCTTTAATCTTTCTCTGGGGAGTTGGGAGAGCAGGATGAGCTGGCCTGGTATTAGAACAACTTGGAAGATGTCAGGACTTCTACTATGAACGTTAAGAATACATTTCTCCAGAGTGTTTGCAGCTAGATATGTAAATGACCACTTGTTTGAAAGCTTATTTGCTGTTTGTTAGCAATATGTAAATATCTGAATGTCCATAGTCTTAACCTACACTATATTAGAAAAAGTATTAGGATGCCTGCCTTTACACGCACATGAACTTTAATGGCATCCCAGTCTTAATCCGTAGGGTTCAATATTGAGTTTACCAACCCTTTGCAGCTGTAACAGCTTCAGCTCTTCTGGGAAGGCTATCCACAAGGTTTAGGAGTGTGTCTATGGGAATGTTTAAACATTCTTCTGGAAGCACATTTGTGAGATCAGGCACCAATGTTTGATGATAAGGCCTGTCTCGCAGTCTCCGCTCTAATTCATCCCAAAGGGGTTCTATCGGGTTGAGATCGGGACTCTGTGCAAGGCCAGTCAAGTTCCTCCACCCCAAACTCGCTCATCCATGTCTTTATGGACCTTGCTTTGTGGGTGGGGAGACTGGACTTACACTGTGTGAGAGTTGATTGAAGGAAAGGAACACATGCCCACTCCACACAGGCAAAGGAACATGCAGAGCTGTAGTCTGAATATACAAGCTCTCTGCTTATCTCCATCTAACCTCCCTCCCCAACACAAAGTTTCAGCTCATGTGTCAGAGAACTTGTCAAAAGTGACTCAAACTGATAACAGAGGAAGGAAGTACCAGAAAGAAATGACAATCAGAGCTTTGGAGAGAGATAAGTAAACACTACAGATATATGTGCTTAGTTCAACTTTCATGAATGGGGTTTACAACCAGTTTAAGCCTTTTAGAACACATTTGGTCACCTGATCTCTGCTGATTACCCAATTTAAAAGTAATAATAAACCCTCAGCGGATTTTCAGGTTAACACAATGAGAACAATGAAATAAACATTCCCCAGTTAACTATTAGGTAAAATTCTTACCCCAGCACTCACAGTTTTAACTTTGCTGACTTTTGCTTTCTCAGTGCTGCTTCCCTGAGCTTCAATGAACAGGAAAGAGTTATGGACATTGAAGTCTCCAGACAGTCTGTTCATTGGAGGGGGAGAGGGAAGATGAAGGAGCAGGGGAGGTCCTTGCCATCCTAGGCTACAGGGCTATGTGTTTCTAATATTGTACACAGTGTAGGAAGACACAACTCTAGTCTCTGCATGCAAAGGTGACTCCATAGGATGCTGCAAGAGAGAGGAGCCACTCAAACAGGAAACCTGGGGCCGCAGTCATGGTACTAGCTAAAACTGGATCTTAGGCAAGGGTTAAAAGATAAATAAGCTGCATACTCGGTAAGTGATTATAGCTGGGTTCACACTGCCGTGCAGAGCGGCTCACAGCAGGGGGTCCGGTGCATCCCTTTTCACCATTTCAGGTCTGATTTCAGTCCGAATTTATGGCTGAATTCAGGCCTGAAACAGAAAAGAAGACACACAGTACTCCCGTGCAATTCACTCTGCAACCGTCCCGGAGATATGTGAACCGGCTCTAATGTTGTACAGTGCAACAGTTGTCCATTATCACTGGTCCATGCCAAGTCTTATCCAAGTCGCACCACTCCAAAGTTGCGTCAAAGTTGCAACAAAGTTGCAACCCAAAAGTCAGCGCAATTTTGGAGTCATACAAGTGTAAATGGAGCCTAAAAGTGAACGTGAAAGAAAATCCAGAATTTTGGGTTGTCCGCAGAAAAGTAATAGGGAGGAAATCTTCTAATGGGGACGCTAGTTCTGGTGTCCCCAAGGTATTTCCTCAATTTGACAGTATTTCATCTCACTTCCCGTTTTGACAATGGGGCAGGAAGTAAAAGGGAAACTCCCCAATGGGACAAAGATGGCACAAAAATAAACTGACATGGTTATGACCCTACCTTCCTCTAAAATAAAAATAAAAGTTTTGCTTAGTTCTACTTTATATTGAAGAGTATCAGTTTTTAACTACACATCATTTGAAGAAAGTGCACCATTTTGTTGTCTATTTACAAGGCAGCAAATTGGATTTTCACCTAATATTCTCGGATGGAGAATCATCTGAGTGCATATGTTTTAACTATTGTGATTCATTTCCCCACCAGAAAATGTTTGGTGAAAGTCGCATACGCTGCTTTATCAATAGACCTCTTTGATTCGCATCATCTTATGACTATTGCCCTATTTTACCTGACTTTTCCCATCACTACATTCTTGTCTATAGCATAACTTCAAACTTCTCTTACTTTTTGTATATATCTTTTAACTTTTTTATCTAGAGTTCTTATTATTACTTTATTATGAATGTTGTATATTTGTTATCACCCTTGTATATCCTCACTTTATACAGTGAATGAAAACTGTAATGCCCTGTACACACAATCGGTTCATTTGATGAAAACGGATCGATGGACCGTTTCATCGGACGAACTGATCGTGTGTGGTCCCCATCAGTGTTTTTCCCATCGGTGAAAAAAAATAGAAACGGTTTTAACATTTTCGTATGGTGAAAAAAACGATAGAAAAAAACGATCGTCTGTGGGGAAATCCATCGGTCAAAAATCCACGCATGCTCAGAATCAAGTCGACGCATGCTCAGAAGCATTGAACTTAATTTTTCTCTGCACGTCGTTGTGTTTTACGTCACCGCATTCTGACACGATCGGATTTTTAACAGATGGTGTGGAGGCAGGACTGATGAAAGTCAGCTACATCGGATATCTGATGAAAAAATCCATTGGTTCGTTTTCATCAGACGAACCGATCGTGTGTACAGGGCATTAGTGCTCTATAAACCAAGGCATATATTGTCTGAGGGCCAGATTCACAAAGGAGATACGACGGAGTATCTCAGATACTCCGTCGTATCTCAGATACTCCGTCGTATCTCAGATACTCCGTCGTATCTCAGATACTCCGTCGTATCTCAGATACTCCGTCGTATCTCTCAGAGTATCTATGCGACTGATTCATAGAACCAGTTACGCATAGATAGCCCTAAGATCCGACAGGTGTAATTGTTTTACACTGTCGGATCTTAGGATGCAGTACCGCGGCCGCCGCTGGGGGGAGTCCGCATCGTAAACCAGCGTCGGGTATGCAAATTAGGAGTTACGGCGATCCACGACGGTTTTTATCGCGTTCGCTACGTCGCTGCTAGTCTAGTTTCCCGTCGCAAAGTTAGTCGTCGTTTTGGGTGCCCTAACTTTACTCAGCACACGTATGTGCTGTTTAAAGTATGGCCGTCGTTCCCGCATCGAAATTTAAAAATTCACGTTGTTTGCGTAAGACGTCCGGGAATACGGAAGTACACTACGCACATCGCCGTTCAAAAAAATGACGTCAGTTCGCGCAAAGCACGGCGGGAATTTCAAAACGGAGCATGCGCAGTAGGTCCGGCGCGGGAGCGCGCCTAATTTAAATGGCACACGCCCCTTTAGATTACGCTGGCTTACGCCGGAGGCCGCCAGCGTAGGTTTTCATTGCAAGTGTTTTGTGAATCAGGCACTTGCGATGAAAACTTGCGGTGGTGTAACGTATCTACGATATGTTACGCCGCCGCTAGTCTACGTGAATCTGGCCCATAGTGTCCTGATGGACATACATATTTAGGATAGTGGAGTTTAATTACAAAAGGCAAATGGACCGTTTACTTTTCATGGGAATTTTTACTTTGCATGGGAATTTTCCCTTAGCTTAGCGAATGAAGCAAAGCTCTGCTGACTTCCATCATCCAATCCTGTGAAAGCAAAAATACTGTTTTTTATTTTCCTCGCACATGAATGGGTATTCTTTGCAAAGTGAACTTTCACCACATTTAACTAACCAAGTGAAAATCCCTATGCAAAGTGATAGATATTTGACTTTACTAAATCAGCCCCAGTGAGTCTGACAGTAGGTATAAACTTTCTCTAGCTAGGAACAATCTGAGCGGATGTACTAAGAATAGGAAGCCAGTGTTTCTCTTGTGTTGTTGTGCTTAGTTTACAGTACATGCAGTGAGACTAAAATAAACCAGAGGACTGGTGGCTTCTCGACAAGAAGGTGATGGTATATCATTTATCAGGCAGAGGTCCCTCAGCTGTTTGTTGCTGCTCAAATAATCTGTTACTTGAAAGCTGTGCTAAACAAACTTTCTCTCCTCTACCTCTCCTATGGAAGCTTCCACTGTTTTCTAAAAGAAGAAAATATTTGTGAATAAGTAACGATAAAGGTAGGTTCTTCTCACCTACATGTATTCATTTTGAATTTATATTAATGCAATAGACTTCACTGTAATGGATTTTTGATAAAATAAAAATTAAATTCAAAGCTGATGAAATAAAATATTATATAACTTATTTCATATATACTTCATTATCTATCTAAATCTCATCTATTTACATGTTTGTCAAAATATACACTATGTCTGTCTACCTATGTAATCCATGTCATCTTAAATCTTTCTATGCACTTCATTGTAATGGAGTGGTAAATATATATGTGGTCCCATAAATAGTATTGAAATGCAGATTGTAATATTTTTTACTATAATTTGTAACGTTAGAAATAATATATTAAACACTATCTATCTATCTATCTATCTATCTATCTATTGTACGCTAGAGTGGTAATGTAATATTTTGGTTCTATAAAATGTATTAAAATGCAGATAGTAATATTAAATATAATTTGGAACATTAGAAATATTATATTAAACACTATCTGTCTATCTATCTATCTATCTATCTATCTATCTATCTATCTATCTATCTATCTATCTATCTATACTAGAGTTGTAATGTAATATTTTGATTCTATAAAATATATTAAAATGCAAATAGTAATATTTAAACATACATTGTAATATTAAAATCTATATTAAATTCCTATGGAATATATATAATCTAATCAAATCAATCTATCAGGTTTTCTATCTATCGATTCTACACTAGAGTTGTAATGTAATATTTTAGTTCTATCAAATATATTGAAATGCAGATTGTCATATTTTAACACATATTGTAAAATTAAAAAAATATATATCATAAACACTCAAGACACAAGATGGTGTATGTCTTTAAATATTATATGTATTTAATTAGTTCTCTTTTTTTAAAATTGAAATGCAGATTGTAATACTTTAATATAATTTTTAACATTAGAAATATTATATTACTCTATCTATCTATCTATCTATTGTTTTTCATCTGTCTTGTGTATTTGTTTGTCCAAGTACACCTGTAGTGCAATCTTTAGTTAAATAAAATATCAAATTGACTCTACCACTACAGAAAATTAGCACAAGTGTCAGTACTGTAACTGTACTGTACAGAAATGTGGGCCATAGTGATTTACAGGCTGGATTACTAATTGTGGTGCTATGATTTGTAAGATCCTAGAGCATGATTGGAAGTTTTCATTTTTCAGGAGTCAATTGCTGGTAGGTAATTTGCTGGTAGGTAAATTGGATCTTGTCCAAAAATTGGCCCAGTATATATATGTATATCTGTGTGTATGACTGTGTGTCCCTAGCGTGTCGAGATCCTACGGGGTAATATGACCACACCAGCCAAGCCGACATTGGCTGGAAAAGCGCCCAGAGGCGATTCAGTTCGCATGTGTAGCGCTATACAAGTCATTCATTCATTCATTCAATTATATATAGGCATTAGCTTAGTTCTTGGATGAATGGTTTTAGGCTGGCTATACACGGATCGAAATGTGGCCAGTTCAGCAGGGACCGGCTGATTTTTGATTAGTGTGTGGTCGTCTCAGCTCGATAAAAGTTGATCGTTGGACATGCTGGAAAACTTTTCTTAATCAGTGGCTGCAGCCAATGAGCTACAGCTGCTGATCAATGCATTCTGACAGCAGTGGGACATGCTGTCATAATACAAAATTCCAGTTGGAGGGATTCCTCCATCCACCTTGTTTGACTGAACGAAAAAATAAATTAACTGTCTATGGCCAGGTTAAGAGTCAAGAATTAGGGGGCTAATGTTTAGGGTGAAATTGAAACAGAAATGACTATGTAAAAGGTACAATAAAACAATGTGAAATAAAAAGCAGCACACAAAAGATACAGGGCATACCATACACTTACAAAAATATAAAGCATATGCCACGCTAATGTAAAGTGTGAAATATTCATCAACTAAATAAAGTCCAACATTGAATAAACACCCATGCAAGGTGTGAAGTCCTCTATAAAGGATAGTGCTCTTCGACCTGGTGAAGTCTTTTGTGACAAAACATGCCTAGGATGGGAATGGAGATCGTGACATCACCACACATGTCCTGTCGCTATCGGGATTCTGGGAATTGTAGTAGTGATATGGTGTTTTTTCATTCCTGGAGAATGTGAGTTTTTTTAACTGTTTTAAAAAAAAATCATGCAGATTTACACTATAAGAGCTTGTTGCTCCCTTTCTTTATATTCTTTTTTTTTTTTTTTTCTCATTTACAATTCAGACTCCAACCTCATAGAGTATGCGTTTGTACGCTCATGTTCTGTTTGCCAGCCCTTAGCGTCTCTAATTTGGTTTCGCATCATTAGTGTGATTCCTTTTCTTTAATTGCTTATATTTAATTTTTTTTTTTTTTTTTGCTATGTTGCTCATTCGTTATTGGATTTATGAGAAGTATAAAAAAATGTTTTAGTTTTTTCTCCTTATCTCTCCCTCCCTCTCTCCCCCCCCCTCCTCACCCCCCACCCTCCCCCTATCTCACCTCAAATAATCTCGGATGCCACCTGATGACTTCTTCTCTATTTTTAGGTTATGTTTAGGTCTCCTCCCTAAGTTTTTCAGCGTAACTCCAAGATCTCTTGAAAGCCCTCCAATTATCCCACTTCTTATCTTGAGCTATATTATTGCCCTCCACTCCTTCTCTCAATTCTTCCATTCTATAGGTTTCTTCCACTGAGTCTATCCATTCCCAGATTGAGGGGCAATCTATCTCCTGCCATTTTCTCGGTATTATCCTTTTGGCTGCATTGAGTAAGTGTGGGACTAGGGTTTTCCGATATTTTTTTATTCCTTCCTCTCCACCATGAAACAATACCACCCAGGGGTCCAGCTTAACTTTCCCTTTTGTGATCTCTTCAATGCATCCCAGGATTTTTTTCCAGAATTCCTCGACTTTGGGGCACCTCCACCATAGGTGGGCCATGGTTCCCGGGAGCCCACATCCCCTCCAACAGTCTCCCGTTTGTCCGTCTTTAAATTTGGATAGTTTGTCCGGGGTCATGTACCACCCAGTCATACATTTATAGCTCATCTCAGCTGTGCGGCTGTCTACCGCCGAGGAGTGTACCAGTGTCAGCATTTTCTCTATTGTGGCCCTATCCCGTTTTGACCCAAGTTCCCTCTCCCATTTTTTAACGAATTGAGGAACAGTCCGCTCGTCCACCTTTAGCAAAATCTTGTATAGTTTTCAGATAGTTCCCTTGACCTTCTCCGATATACATAGTTTTTCCAGTTCGAATAACTGCTCCCCTGACCTCAGTGGGTGCGGTAATTTTTGGATAAAGTGGGCTAGCTGACAATATCTCCATTCGTTAATTTCAATGTGATTTTTTTTCCCCTTTAATTCTTGTAGTGTTTCTATGTGCCCATCTTTAATTACTTCTCTTAATTGCATCGTGTCCTTTTTAATCCAGTATCCTCCAATCTGTGTTTTACCCGGTGCGAAATAATCATTATTTTTTAGTGCTATTAATGGTGAGTTAAATTCCTTTTCTATTTTTTTATACATAGTGTCCCAGATTTTCAGTGCATTTTTTGTTATCTCATGTGTGTTCTTGTCAAGTGCCCTATATTGGGGTGGGTTCCATATAATCTTGTCCAAGCTTGCCTTCGCCAGTTCATTTTTCATATTAACCCACCCTTTTTCTTTACTAGCCCTAGCCCACCCCACCACCCTCGACAGTACCACAGCATCATAGTAATAGTAGTAGTAAAAGTAGTTTTAATATCCGGTACTGCTAGTCCCCCCTTATTTTTAGATTGCCTTAGAGTCTGGAAAGATATTCTATGTTTCTTATTTCTCCAGATAAAGTTCATAATCTGTTTTTTGAGGGCTGAGAGGAGTATTCTTGGCAAACTTATAGGTATCATCTGAAACTTGTAGGTAATTTTTGGTAAAATTACCATTTTACAAAAGTTTATTCGTCCTATCCAGGATATTGGTCTATTTTTTATCTTCCCTATTTCTTTCCTAACTTCATTTAGCAAGGGGATGAAATTTATCGCATACATTTTTTTAATTGATTTTGCTAGGAGGATACCGAGATACTTAAGTTCTTTTACCCAGGAAAAGCGGTATTCCATTTTAAGGTCCCTTTCATCGCATCCGTTAACGTTAATACTCAGGATCTCGGTTTTGGCAACATTGATTTAAAAATTTGATATTTCTCCGTATAGCGTGCATAGGTCTAATAGCTTTGGAATTGAGGTTTTGGGATTTGTCTGCAAACGCAGAGAGTTTGTGTTCGTCCTCCCCTATTTTAACTCCTCTTATGTCAGGGCACTTGCGTATCCTGGCCAACAGTGGCTCCAAAGAGAGCACGAACAGGAGTGGGGACAGGGGGCACCCTTGCCTTGTTCCATTTTTCATTGTCAGTACTTGGGAGAGGCTGCCATTTATTTTTATTTTTGCCCTAGGCTCCTGATAGAGAGTCGCTATCCACTCCATCATCCTTTGTCTGAACCCCATTTCCTCCAGGGTACGTAACATGAGTCCCCAGTCTACCCTGTCAAATGCCTTTTCTGCATCTATCGACAGGAGTAGACTCGGGGACTCAGTCACTTTCATTTTTTGAATTATCAATAGTGCTCTAACTCCATTGTCCCTCCCCTCCCTTCCCTGGATGAACCCTGTCTGATCTGGATGTACCATCCTTGTCATTTCTTGTTTCACTCTCTCGGCCAAGACCTTTGCGAACAGTTTTATATCTGTGTTCAGCAGAGATATTGGTCGATACCCTGAGCAGTCCCCCCTATCCTTACCCTCCTTGGGGATGACCGTTATAATGGCCTCTGAGGCCTCTCTACTTAAATCAAAGTCTTTTCCCAATCCATTAAAATATTGGGATCATTTTGGTAGGAGGATCTCCCTGCATTTTTTGTAATACAATATGGTAAAACCGTCAGGGCCTGGGCTTTTACCTGAGGCCGTGCCAGCTAGTGCTAAATTAATCTCTTTTTCCGATATTGGTCTATCCATCACTGATGCCTCGTTTCTACTTATTTTTGGCAGCCCTGCTTCCTTCAGGAAATTCACGATTTTATTTATTTTTTCCCCTTCCTGCCCGTTCTTTTGTTCCACCGAATAAAGTTTCTCGTAGTATACCCTAAAGGTTTCCGCGATATCCTTTGTTGTATGCATCATCTCTCCTTTTTCGTTTTTAATTTTATCTATATAATTTTTTGATTTCTTTTTCTGCACCATTCTTGCTAGGTGTTTATTTGTTTTATTCCCCCACATATATCTTTCCCTAGCTATTAAGTTAAATTCCCTTCTAGTTTCTTGATCCATAAGTTCTTTTAGGTCATTTCGTTTATTGACCAATTTCAGATAAAGATCACGTTGTTTCCCTATTTTTTTATGTTCTTGTTCTAGCAGGAAGATCTCTTCTATCAATTTTTATTTTTTGCTATTTTTTTCTTTTTTTTTCCTTGCACCCTCCGAGATCAGGGTCCCTCTTATCACTACCTTATGTGCGTCCCATAGTGTTGCTGCCGAAACTTCATCCGACTCGTTTAACCTGAAATACTCTTCCAGCTCCTTTTTTACCCTTATTAGACTGGTCTCGTCTACCATCAAATGTTCGTCTAGCCTCCAGTTTTGATCAGGCCTCTGGTTTCCTGGGATGTCTATTGTAATACTGACCGGGGCATGGTCGGAAATCGTCATGGTTTCTATTTTTGTCTCTACCACGATATCTAAAGTCCTATGGTCTACCAGTATGTGATCGATCCTTGAATAAGTCCCATGCACCGGGGAATAAAATGTATAGTCACGTTGGTCTGGGTTAAAGACTCTCCAGGCATCAATCAATTGACTCCTGTAAAAAATACTCCTGTATTCTTTGGAGCACTACTTGGTCAACTGTAAAGCTACCTGAGGAGCACCATTCATGTGAGGCTTTGGATCATATTACCTGTTGACAGATCGTGTTTTGTCTACTCATGGTTTTGAGAGTCACTTACATTGGGGTAAAAGCATAAATGTGCTTTGGTGGAAGGAGCACTTGGTTGTTGCACGTGTGTCGAAGAGCACTATCCTTTAAAGAGGACTTCACACTTTGCATTGACCTTTATTCAATGTTGGACTTTATTTAGTTAATTCATATTTTGTACTTGTTTATATTAGTGCAGTGAATGCTTTATATTTTTGTAAATGTTTAGGGCAGTACAATATGTCTGGGAACTAACAGTCTACATGCAAGAGTTATGTTTTAGTCTCAATGTGGGAACTTTATATATGACGTTTTTAGACTGGTTTTAAAAGACAGTTATTCATTTTTTTATATGACTATTTTATGCATTGTATATTGTAGTATATACAAAAGAGCCACTAGAATATAGTAATGGTATTAGCTCCAGAAACCAAGATCTACTGTGTAATTTAAAGTAAACCAGTTGATAGTCTTCTAGATAGCTAAACCTTGCTAAAGAGAATTGAATTGTATTTATTCAGATATTGACACAGTGTTGTACTGTGATACAAATAATGGCAAGCACAGGCTTGAGTGAAAAGTCTGCGCCCCTTCATGTTTGTTAAATATTTTTGCAATTGTGTAGTGATCACACAGAAGCTGGCTGGGGAAGAGATTGCAGAATGACTTGTTTCGGTGAATGACAAGGCAAAATCGCCCATGTAGCTTAGGATATATTTCTATCCATATAGGCATAAACATTATTAGGTTCTTCTTAAATGTTAAAAGTAATGAAACTAAACTATAACAGAGCAGACCATTGAAAATTAATTATATGATACCAGCAATTGGAAATCAGTCATGTCATCAATTATACATATTCTAATTGGACAAGTAAATTCTAAAAAAACATATTCTGGAAATAAGGCATACTGTAAATTCTTCCCATGGGAATAAAACCTGAAAGTCCTGAAGACTTGTTTACAGTTGGAGATGAAGGCCAGTTAAGCAAGCACGTGAAGCAACATCAGAGTTACATGCCAAGTACCAGTCATACCTGCAGGATCACATTGCAGCTATCCCAGCCATGCTTATTACCAAGAAGAGCAGAAAATAGAATCAATAGATAGATAGATAGATAGATAGATAGATAGATAGATAGATAGATAGATAGATAGATAGATAGATAGATAGATAGATAGATAGATTTCTTAATGTGGGAGCATTTATTAAAGTGGCATTGAACCCAGATCAGTAAAAACTATCAATAAATGCTATATTGCATACTCTACTATACTATACTCCACTATAGGATTTGTATTCTGTATTATTGAGGAAACCCAGCTAAAAAGTATTATGCATACAGCTCAAAGAACATTAGTGTAGAGCCTGGCTACTTTCAGAGCCGGTGCTATGTTAAATTTGGGGGAGAATTCAGAAATAGTTAGCTCAGAATTAGTTTGATTGTTTAAATTTGGGTCTCTGCTCTAGCTTGGCTGTGCTGTGGGCTAACCTTTCATTCGGGGACTCCTGTCACCCCCCAGACGGCAGGTGGCAGCAGTGGGGTGAAGTGAGTCTGAGTATCACTCCTTAGCAGCCATTCAGGGGTTGGCCGCCTCGCTGTGCATGCTGGGGAGGGGTATAAAGGGGGCAGACGCTATTGCCTCGAGGTTCTTCCTCGTGTGATGCCCACCATTGGGGTAGCCATTCCACGACACCCCCGCATATGGCCCTCCTGGCCGGGGTGTGCGTGGCTGAGAGAGGATTCAGGACCATAATTGTCTCCATTATTTTAGGAGGGTCTGTGGCAGAGACTTGATCCTAAGTTCAAGTGACACTCTGGCTGCCAGGCTGGTGAGAGAGGCCTGTCCAGGTGCGCTATACCCACTCCGGCTGGAGTGGCAAAGTAAAGTGTTGTTGGAAGCAGGACTGTTTCCCGTACGCAGTTACATCTGGGTCTGCTGTCTTCTATTTTCTATCCCTTCACCTTTCCACTGTTTAATCGTTTTTACCCGGCTGGGTAATAAAAGCACAGAAAAGACATTCCCTTTACTACAACTCTCATCAAGTACCCTAGACAGCGGAGATACAGAGGTAACATGCCACCCAAAATAAACCAGCAGCTCCTTCGGGGGTAGTGCTACACGAACATAATCAATCAAACTTTTGTTGGTGGAAATTCCGACAGGAAAAGTCCAAAGGAGCCTAAACATCAGAATTTTCTTGTCGGAAAATCTGATCGTGTGTACGCAGCATAATAGGAATGTAGGCATTGAACTGCATCAACAATTAAAAGAAAATGATTATCCTATTGCTGCTGTGTGTTGCAAATGGAACACCAGGGGGAAGGCACCAGAATACCTGCTTCCCCAGCCACTAAGGGATGAGTAGGAGTCCCTGCTAGAGGTACTTAGTACTGCCAGACCCAGTCTAGTCTAGTAAAATATATATTAAATATATGTGTAACTAAAACCACTAATATAAGAAAATAATGGGCTCAAGCATATCAATAAAAAACAACGTACTTGGATTTCTAGAGATGTATATAGACACAATAGTCTCCTATCAAGGGACGACCAGCCCACAGAATTGAGGCACGAAAGTTAACCAAGGTGCAAACGTATCATCTAAAAGTAAAAAAGCTAAATTGATATTACAATTGGAATACAAACTATATGAATATGGATGTAATACATTAGAAAAAAGTTTGTTTTCATTGCACTTACTTAACAGCCTGTAAGGAGTTAAATGACTCAACCACCAAGAGTGAACGCACATGGAGGGATCAGTCCTGGTATTTTCACAAAATATCTGGGGTAAGGTAAAAGTATACCTACAGGACCCCAAGTACCATACCTAGGGGAGCAGAGTATAACATAAAGTTAGGGTACACCTAAAAAGGTTTACAGAAATTGGTGAAATGAGGAATACAAGATGAAATTTTTCCTGTAGATTCTGAGACCTGCCTGGCATCCAAGCAGCAATGCTGACACTGATCCACAGGCATCTCAATTACATACTATCAAGCTGATTGCATGGATCTTGCGATTTCCCTGCCAGTTTGAATGGATCTTTTTTTCTGCCAGAGCTCTTTCTCAAGTACCCACTTTCTTGAACTGGGAGTATCTAGAAGCCACCCAGCATCACTATTAGTGCGTCACCAAAAGGGCCCCAACGAAGCTGAAATAACAAATGTTTGCTTTTTATTGGAAACCATTTCTTCCTGTTTCATAGTATTTGCATAGACTCTAGCAATGTTCACCTTCATGGTACACTGAAGTCCTGCAGGCAGACTTGGACCTAGCAAAGTCACTCCAGAGTCTAAGACAGTGTAGTCTCGGCGGGTTATGCTATCTATTTATAGCTGCCCTTACGACACTCTAGGTGACTCTGTTACAGTTTCAACTGATTGGTAAAATCTGGGCCCAGTTACTCATTGTGTTGTTTCCTACACATAAACCTGGTATAGAAGTGTTTGGGCAGGAGCTAGTGATACTTTATCCTGGTTACAATCTGTATTACTTTACCTCATTTAACCAATTTACTCTCAATACAGACAGTGTTTACTTAAAGTGTAAGTAAACCCCCCTATCGTTTTCAGCCAAGAAAGCTGCCATCTTTGCCTCTGTTTAATCTACAACTGCCATGATGCTGCACATGTGATCAGTTATGACACCAGCCATTGGATGGCTTGACAGAGCACAACCAATGGGAATGTTACATTTATGGCACGTGCCGGAAATGAAACAGTTTTATGTTCATTCTACTGTGGGGGTGTCAGAGTGGTATGGATGGTATACCACTATCTTGAGAAAAGAACTACGTTTCTGAGGGCTCATCAAACTAGTGGCTCCTAAGAGGGTGAGCTATATGTGTAAAACTGATCGATAAAGAGGATGTATCTCTAGTGTATAATTTCCAATTAGAGGAAGCTGAGCAACTTCCACAAATGTAATACTGCTTAGGCACCCTCCATTCTGGTCTTTCAAGAGACTATCAGGGCTTTGATAAGCAGAAACTGCCCACTACTTTGGTGTAGCCCTTGGGGCAAGCTCTAGGAACAGAAAGCACTGTTCCAAAGATACACTGTGTGATAGATATAAAAATAGGCTTAAGCTAAAATGCACCTACAGGATGCCTACTGTAAATCTTATCACATTCATAATTGACTTGTCTATCAATATATGAAGGATACGGTTAGTGAATCTAGGTCCCTTTAACAAATATTTTAGTTGAAGTCAGCTAGAGTATATGCTGCTACATATTAGGGTACAAATACTCATATTTTCTACGTCATTCGTACCTTAAGACACTCCTAATTATCACTATTGTCTTTTTCTTTTCTCATTTCAAGCTGACCCTGGATAAAAATCAATATGTCACTGCCGTGGACTTTATTTTGCTGTAAGCAGCAGGTTGAAAAAAATGAAATCAAGAAAACGAATAAAAGCATAGAAAGTCCAAATCATGAGAAGGACAAAATGAAAATGAAACAAGAGATCACACTGTTCAATGGAGTTTCCTTAATAGTTGGGAACATGATTGGATCTGGGATTTTTGTATCTCCAAAGGGAGTTCTGATGTACAGTGAATCTTTTGGACTGTCCCTGATTGTCTGGACACTAGGGGGCATCTTTTCTATGTTTGGAGCACTGTGTTATGCAGAGCTTGGGACATCTGTTATGAAGTCGGGGGCAAGCTATGCTTATATACTGGAGGCATTTGGAGGATTTACTGCCTTTATCAGACTGTGGTCATCTTTATTAATCATAGAGCCTACGACGCAAGCAATTATTGCCATTACATTTGCCAATTATATTGTTCAGCCAATCTTTCCATTCTGTGAACCTCCATATGCAGCTGTTAGATTAATAGCTGCAGCTTGTGTATGTAAGTATTCTTTTTTTTCCATTTACCTTTATTGCACATTTTATGTTCTATAATGTATACACTGTAATCAGTGAATTCAGAAAACCTACCCCATGTATTTTTATTTATTTTTAACAGAAGGAATGTTTATTGAATTTACAGCACATTACATGTGTAAATGGGAACATAAATATAGTGCACACTGTCATAAGACATAACATACATTCACATAAGTGAAAAAGAGCAAAAACAGTAAATCCCATACCTTCATGTATAGGTTAGTTTGGTGAAAGTTCTTTATCAATACTCTTATTAAAACAGCAACATGTACTGTCTGTATATAAGGGGGGCACCCTTTGTTCTTCTATCCCAGTCACATAATAGTACCATCTCAGGAGGGTGAGAAAGAAGAGAGTGGGGGGCAATAGGGCAAAAAGCAGCATAATGGCTACTAGGGCCAGATCCAGGAAGAGTAAAAACAAGGGGGGGAGGGAATGGGGGGAGGCCAGGTATGGACACAGCCAGATAAACACATTAAGCATAACCAAATATGAGAGTGAGTGGAAGTAATGGAATATAGAATGCCTAAAATACAAAGTATTACAAAAGAGTTGCTTACTAGCTATCTTATATTGTGAGATGTCCAGCCTGTACCCAGGCGGACCATATTCTGTTAAACTTCTTCGGACAGTTACACTCCATATAAGTCAACTTGTACAAAGGCAGGGTTGCATTTATTAAAGATTTCCATGCCGAGATCGAGGAAGGATCTGGCACCTTCTGTTTGGACAGGATAATCTAGCATAGTAAGCAGCATAGAATGCAAATAGTTTAGTATTCTTTTTCGTAGGTAGGTTATCGGTAATGCACAGAAGGATTAAGGGATCCCGTGTAACTCCACCAACCAAATTGATGTCAGCAACCACTGCCTGCCAATAGGTCTGTATGAGTGGACATGCCCATATCATGTGAATAAAATTCCCCACTGACTGCCTGCACTTGGGGCAAATATTGTCTACATTAGGATAGATGACTGATAGTCCTTGGGGCGTATAATACACCCTGTGCAGAAATTGTTATTGCACAAAGCGGTCTTTGACCAAGATCATGAGTGGAATGTATTGTTGAAGACCCTCACTCCAGTCTTCTCCTGTCAGGGTTGGTATATCACGCTGCCAAGCTTGAAGCACTGTTGTCATTTTAGCGGTGTCTTTACATGTAAGTCAGAGGTAAAAAGATGATAGAGTCCTGTCTATATTCTTAGCTATGAGAAGAGTTTCAACTGAGGGGGTAACAAGAACCACAGCGTCAGGAAATTGCACCTGGACAGCATGCCTAAGCTGTAGATACCTAAAGAACATCCAGGGAGGAAGCTGAAATTGACCATTCATCTCTATAAATGAAAGAAGACGTCCCTCAGACATAATGGGGGTTATTTACAAAAGGCAAATCCACTTGGAAAGTGCACTTGGAAGTGCAGTCACTGTAGATCCAAGGGGAAAATCTGAAATGAGGGGAAGCTCTGCTTATTTTATCATACAATTTTGTGCAAGGTAAAATTATGTTTTTTATTTTCCTTGCATGTCCCCCTCAGATCTGCAGCGACTGCATTCCAAGTGCACTTTCAGTGCACTTGTAGTGCAAAGTTGATTTGTCTTTCGTAAATAACCCCCAATGTGTCGCAATGTCCTGATACCGTAACTAGCCCAGATCTGTGGATCTGGCATGAAACCTAAATGTGATAAAGAAGGATTAACCCATAGCAGAGTATGTGGGGACACAGTGCCAGGATCATTAAGGTATACAGTGACCTGTCTCAAAACTGCTATCCTGGTCTTCATGGGTGTCGTATCCTGGGTACTATATCTGAAGCCTCTAAACACCAAATTACTGAGTTCTGCCTCCAAGTTCAGTGACCATTACCGCCATCCAAAAGTATTTCTTAAAATTTGGCAAAGCTAGGCCCCTTTCCGATAATGGAAGCTGTAGTGTAGTCCTGGCTATCCGGGGAGTCAAGCCCACCCAGAAAAAAGAGGTAATAGCTTGAAATTCCCTGAGATATCTTTAATGTTAGCGACACAAGTCATCATCGATTGCTCTCTAGACAGTCACACAAACAGATGTCCAATCTACTAACCCTGCTCAAAAATCCATTGCGATTGGTGTAGCAACTGTTTCTTTAGCAACCCGGAGAAGCATCACTTCCCACAGATCCCTATGCCTGGCCTCATCCTTATCGATTGTGAGTATTGAGTCTCCAGTACAGTGGCCCACTTTCCAGCTTGGGTCAGAGCGGCCTTAGAGTCAAACCTATAGCCGATTGATAGTGACCCCACGCTTAGACCTTAAAGGTCTCCCAACTAGAAGTTGGGTCTGACATGGTCAGGTTAACCTCCCAATATGCTCAGAGAGCAATGGTGCGGCACTGAGACAGAAGGATGTCAGCCTTGCTTTGCAAGCACTGGGGGATTTTCACCTACCACAAGTGGATGGGACTTCAGTCTCCACTTGTATACCCCAGGGATGCTGGTCAGTTGTCCCAGATCCCCAACAGCATGATGGACTGAGCCCAGTCACCCTGTCTTCTCTCCAGGGAGAAGGGCCAGTCCAGGCCTCTCCCCAGCGGCGGGTATGTTCTCTGAGAGAGGCAGAGGTTGGCTGGGTGAGTAATGCTCTGTTTGGGACATTTTATTTGGGGTACTGTGTGGATACCAGCATTGGGGGACTGGAACTATTGACTAACTTCAGAGTCAACCCGTCTGGGGTCTCCTCCTGTGTTAGTCTCCTACCGAAAGGGGAGATAGGTGACAGACCTAGCTGCAACAGAGGCTTTTGGAGAGGACTGAATGCGAGCCTCTTGCCTTCCGATTATGGGCCAGGGCCTCAAAACAGGAAGGCGGATGGGTTATCCCGGCAGACAGACCTGGAACACTAAGACCCGTTCGGGGTTGGACTGTTTCTCAGGGGGGAGTATTGTCATGGACTTTGGAATGATGAAGTGTTTGAATCTGTTACACATTGGGGGGTCTTCTGCCCTGTCTTAAGGCCAACCCCCCCCCTCCAGATGGCTCCATGGTCTGGAGGAAAAGCATTGTTCTGTGTTTGACTGTTTGTGTACTTTGATTGCCCCCTGGGGCTTCTGTCTCATTACACATAGCAGTCCTCCTATTCAAGCTATCAGACCAATCCCTGATGACCCTGTTTCAAGTCCTCATTTGCATGGCTAAGAGGACCTAATTGAGAACTACAATGTACTTTACAATTGACCAATAGGAAAGCGGTTGTTGGGGGCGGGGTGTTCAAACTGCTGTATAAAAGTGTGTTGTGTGCATCCAATAAAATAGTTTTCCTGTTTGAACTTACATACAGCTTGCCTGGTGTTTGTTCTGATGGATTTCGAACAGCACATAGCTGTAGTTCGAATCCAGGAGCCTTGGATGACCGAACCATCAGACGTTGCGATCTGCAATCTGATTCAATAGCAGCAGAGGAGTGTTGGGAGAGTGGAACCAAGTGAACAAGGGTCTCGTTACAAGCTGATTCTGCAATTGGTGCAATGCGGTCATCTGAGACCCAGTAGCGTGAGAGGCGCCACGGGCAGTCAGTAGGGGCAGCACAATAAGGCACAGCAAAAAAGGCACATTAGATTAGATATACCTCTTGTTAGTATAGAGAACTCTAGTACTATGGCTAGAACAGGGCTGCTGACATAAATAAGATTGATTTGTGACAGGTATAACTCCTCTGGAGGGGATATTTTCATCTCCAAACATCTGTGAATCCAAATGTAGAGGCCCGTCTAGAGAGTCGGTAGTCTACAGCTGTATCCAGAGTCAGCTTATCCAAATGAGGACAATGTGTCATGTTAAAATCTCCAGTCAAAACTATAATTTCAGTGTAAAAGGTCGCTATAATCTGGGTTACCATGGCTAACAATGAAAGGGAGGCTGGCGAGGGGATATAAAGCCCCACCACTATCATAGGCACATTTGCAATAACAGCGTGAATAACCACAAATTTCCCTTTAGGGTCAAGATGTAAGTCCAGGAGTGTGAAAGAGAGGTTCTTGCGTATAAGCACACTTACTCCCAGAGCATTGGAAGAATAGGTGGCATGATAATAATGGCCCACCCAGGGCATTTTAAGGCTCAGGACCCAGCTACGAGTGAGGTGCATTTCTTGAAAAATTAAAATATATGGCTTTTTCAAAATCAAATTAAATACTAAGAAATGTTTAATTCTAGAATTTAAGCCCCTGACATTCCAGGAAATTAGAGTCAACAAAGCCATAGAAAAAGATGGTAAAATATTAAGCTCTGTAAGGAAGAGACATCTGGACCCTGGGGAATCACATCAGGCAAATACAACCAAAGACATAAAATAAATTGTACAAACTTAGAGCAATAAGCAGCAACATAGATAAGGTATAAATCACAGTCCTTCAAGTAATAACCCAAGAAAGCTTGTACATACTAGTCCCCCCTACCTAACCTCCCCAAACCAGGGCATGATTGGATCTCAAAACTGAATGTGGTCATGATTGTCACATTCATGACAATTAATCAAGGCACAGATATACTAATGAAAAAGAGGTGCCGCCAACGAGCGGGGGGGAAGGAGAAAATCATCCAGCCGAAGGCGGGGGCACAAACTTGGGAAGAGTGTTGCATAGGAACTTATAAAATAGTCAAAAAGAGTCTAACAGAACTAAAGCAGAGTAAGAGTGACATCAAAAGCACAGGCATATAGCATAAGCGTGATCAGCGGCAGCTGGAGGAGGAGATACCCCCTCTGCTTCAAAGTAGAGCATAAGACAATGGGGTACATGTCCAGTACAGTTATAGGAGAAGCCAGTACATTCACAGCATGAGAAGAAAATCACAGTCCATGTATATCCTGTACAGCAGCCGTAGCGCCTGTGCAAACATTTAGGGAGACCATACATTACCCACGGGTATTGTCACCAACACCCCAATAAGACCTGGTAATAAAGAAATTCTGAAGTGGGGGTGGCGAGCATCTCAGGCACTTTTTGGCATCAATATTTGGCATTTAACATAGGCAAAGTACCTTCACAAGGCGAGATAAAGCAACAGGAGATTGTACTCATTGAGGTTAGTGAAAAGGGTAAAGCTTGTCGGTTGAGTGGCGACTTAAGGTGTTAATCCACTGCGAGGCCTCATCAAACGATGTGAAAAAGAAAACCTTTTCGCCATCTTGTACCTGAAGGCATAGGGAGAACAGCAAACAGTATATCATACCTCTAATCAGGGTCGCCATCAGGAATTATGGGGCCCCTTACACAGCTTCAGGCATGGGCCCCCTGGAGCAGAGAACTGGGGGGGGGGGGGAATGCTGCAGCCTGAAATTGAGAAGCGTGGGGGTGGCTGCTGCGAATTGAGAACCGGGGGGGGCCTTTACAAAAAAAAGAAGAAATTAAGAAACATATATATATAAAAAAAGGGGGTAGCCATCCGGGGCCCTGGGGACCTCTGGGCCCTTTAATAAAAAGAAAAAATATATATAAAAAAGATATGTTTATTTAATTTTTTTTAAAAAGGGGGTTGCCATCTGGGGCCCTGGGGACCTCTGGGCCCTTTAATAAAAAAAAAAAAAAAATATATATATATATATATATATATATATATACAGTGAGGAAAATAAGTATTTGAACACCCTGCTATTTTGCAAGTTCTCCCACTTGGAAATCATGGAGGGGTCTGAAATTGTCATCGTAGGTGCATGTCCACTGTGAGAGACATAATCAAAAAAAAATTCCAGAAATCACAATTTATGATTTTTTAACTATTTATTTGTATAATACAGCTGCAAATAAGTATTTGAACACCTGTCTATCAGCTAGAATTCTGACCCTCAAAGACCTGTTAGTCTGCCTTTAAAATGTCCACCTCCACTCCATTTATTATCCTAAATTAGATGCACCTGTTTGAGGTCATTAGCTGCATAAAGACACCTGTCCACCCCATACAATCAGTAAGAATCCAACTACTAACATGGCCAAGACCAAAGAGCTGTCCAAAGACACTAGAGACAAAATTGTACACCTCCACAAGGCTGGAAAGGGCTACGGGGAAATTGCCAAGCAGCTTGGTGAAAAAAGGTCCACTGTTGGAGCAATCATTAGAAAATGGAAGAAGCTAAACATGACTGTCAATCTCCCTCGGACTGGGGCTCCATGCAAAATCTCACCTCGTGGGGTCTCAATGATCTTAAGAAAGGTGAGAAATCAGCCCAGGACTACACGGGAGGAGCTGGTCAATGACCTGAAAAGAGCTGGGACCACCGTTTCCAAGGTTACTGTTGGTAATACACTAAGACGTCATGGTTTGAAATCATGCATGGCACGGAAGGTTCCCCTGCTTAAACCAGCACATGTCAAGGCCCGTCTTAAGTTTGCCAATGACCATTTGGATGATCCAGAGGAGTCATGGGAGAAAGTCATGTGGTCAGATGAGACCAAAATAGAACTTTTTGGTCATAATTCCACTAACCGTGTTTGGAGGAAGAAGAATGATGAGTACCATCCCAAGAACACCATCCCTACTGTGAAGCATGGGGGTGGTTTTTCTGCACATAGGACAGGGCGACTGCACTGTATTAAGGAGAGGATGACCGGGGCCATGTATTGCGAGATTTTGGGCAACAACCTCCTTCCCTCAGTTAGAGCTTTGAAGATGGGTCGAGGCTGGGTCTTCCAACATGACAATGACCCGAAGCACATAGCCAGGATAACCAAGGAGTGGCTCTGTAAGAAGCATATCAAGGTTCTGGCGTGGCCTAGCCAGTCTCCAGACCTAAACCCAATAGAGAATCTTTGGAGGGAGCTTAAACTCCATGTTTCTCAGCGACAGCCCAGAAACCTGACTGATCTAGAGAAGATCTGTGTGGAGGAGTGGGCCAAAATCCCTCCTCCTGTGTGTGCAAACCTGGTGAAAAACTACAAGAAAAGTTTGACCTCTGTAATTGCAAACAAAGGCTACTGTACCAAATATTAACATTGATTTTCTCAGGTGTTCAAATACTTATTTGCAGCTGTATCATACAAATAAATAGTTAAAAAAATCATACATTGTGATTTCTGGATTATTTTTTTTTTGATTATGTCTCTCACAGTGGACATGCACCTACGATAACAATTTCAGACCCCTCCATGATTTCCAAGTGGGAGAACTTGCAAAATAGCAGGGTGTTCAAATACTTATTTTCCTCACTGTATATATATATATATATATATATATATATATATATATATATATATATATATATATATATATATATATATATATATATATATATATATATAAATAAATGTAGGTATATACAGTATATATATATATATAAATTAATTACAAAAAAGGGGGGTTGCCATCCGGGACCTCTGGGCCCTTTAATAAAAATAAGAAACCTCTGGGCCCTTTAATAAAAAAAAAAAAATATATATATATATATATATATATATATAAAAATATAAAATAAACATTTATAAAAAAAAAGGGGGGGGTTGCCATCCAGGGCCCTGGGGACCTCTGGGCCATTTAATAGAAAGAAATATATATAAACAAAAAAAAAAAAACATTTAAAAAAAAAAAAAAAAAAAGGGGGGGTTGCCACATGGGGCCCTGGGGACCTCTGAGCCCTTTAATAAATTATGTGGCAGATTCTGAAAGAAATTACGCCGGCATATCACTTGATACGCAGCGTAATTTCAAATTTTGCGCGTTGTATCTTTGTTTTGGTATCCACCAAACAAGATACGACGGCATCTGTGTTAGATCCGACAGGCGTACGCCTTAGTACGCCGCCGGATCTTAGATGCAATTGTCCGGCGGCCGCTAGGTGGCGTTTCTGTTGTATTCCGCGTTGAGTATGCAAATGAGCTATTTCCGACGATCCACGAATGTACGAGCGGCCGTCGCATTTTTTTACGCCCCCTACCCGCCGCATTTGAATTCCGCGCCCTTACGCCGCGAGAGATACACTACGCCGCCGTAACTTACGGCGCGAATTCGTTGAGGATTCAATCGAAGCCAAAGTAAGTTACAGCGGCGCAGCGTATCTGACATCTGCGTCGGGCGCAGCGTAGGTACGTGGATCTACCCCTATATATATATATATAAAAAAGAAATAAGATAATATAAATTAAAAAAAAAAAAATTATAAAAAAGGGGGGTTGTCATCCAGGGCCCTGGGGACCTCCGGAACCCTAAAAAAAAAGGTATTTTTAATGGGGGTTGCCATCCGGGCCCCTCAGGGACCCCGGGGCCCCTTGCAGGTGTATTGCCCATACCCCCCTGATGGCGGCCCTGCCTCTGATACCTAGGGACTGCTTCACCTTATTTTCGGAGCTTCTGAGTATCCACCAGGAAGTTCGGAGAGAACATAAGCCTTGCAGTCTCGTGGTGGATGACATCAAGCTTGTCGGCCTCTGTTAGGACCAGGTCCCGGTCACTAAAGTTTAATACCAAAAAAAATAAAAGTGCGAGGCAGTGCCACAGGTGGGCCTCGGGCAGGCGGCATCCTGTGGGCCTTTTCCACAGCAAAAAAGGATGAGAAGGCTGCCTGGGGGAAGAGCGTGTGGAGCAGCTGCTCAGTGTATCTGATCCCTCGTGCACTTCTCTGCGTCCTCTGTCCTGGATTCTAGGTGCTTCACTTTCACCTGGAGGGTATGCAAGTGTGCTGAGTGGTCTCTGACCATATCTTCTGTATCCCCCAGCCTGTGCTCAGCCTCCGTGATGCAATGACGGACCTTGTCAAACTCTTTCCTAATGAGACCGATCTCCATCTGCAGGGTATCGATCTTATTAGTAAGGGTGGATTGGCAGCCTGTGATAGCCTGCATAAGGGCTGCAAAATTGGTCTGCTCTGTGAGAGCTGGTTTTGGAGCCCTTTCAGCTTAGTCACCATATTGTTTGCCTCTGCCACGTGGGCGGACGCGCTGCCAGATGAAACTGAGGTATCCCTGTGACGCCGAGACTCTAATTGTTGCCAGTCCCATGTTATCGTCAATAAAGAGAGGTCAGGAGGGTCTATGGCAAGACCAGGATGATGTCAGAATGGTGAAAACGATAAAATCCCCCTTAATGGCGGCAGGGCTCCTTAACTAGGCGTCCAGCACCGTTGCCATCTTGGTCATGCCCCTTAATCTATGTATTGTATATACAAATGAATTATTACCATAAAATACTCAAACTTTACCATTCTTCTAATCTCTAACAGAGAAATGTATTATTCTTTGATCCAATATCTGAACTAGGAGGTCTAATTAGACTCCTTGAGCTAACACTGGAAGTGTGCACAGGACAACTACGTTTTTTTTACATGATCAACAGGTATTTTATTGCACTCATTGAATGGGTATAACAAATGGCTTTCAATGTTATATTTAATGGGGAAGTTCCCCTTTTCATGAAGACTACACAGGTGAACTAACATCAAGTATCCTGGCCACCCACCTATACATAGTGGCCGTGATGTCCCATGCTGCCGGTGTAGCAGTCCGTACAATGTACATCTCAATACAGAGCCCCGGAAGTGATAAATCATCATATTGTTTACAATGGCAAGCACTCATTGGCCACGCTGGGACACCTTACTGGAAAAAAAAAGGTTTAGATGCACTCATTGTTCAGCAAAGTCATGTTGCTGCACTGACCAATGGGTGCTTGCTATTGTAAACATTATGATGGATACTCACTCTAGAGAACTGCTACACCAGCAACACAGTGCATCAGGGCCACTATGTGTAGGGGGGTCGAGATTAGTGGCCCGGGTATTACTAAGTAGTTAGTTTTTTTTTTTAAATATGAAAAGGTGAACTTATCCTTTAACAGACCAAAAGAGAGAAAAACATGATTTGTTAAGGTTTAAATACATTTTAAAAAAAACATTAATGAAATTCATAAGCAACATAAGAAATTTTAAGAAAAAATTAAGCTGGACACCGGAGGAAAGCAGAAAAGAAAAGGTTTCATTTTTGTAAATCTTCACATCTGTTTATCTGTAGCTGTCTTATGTTATTATAGGGAATTATGTGCAGCATACCAAAAGAGAGGGGGCTTCACATTCAGCTACAACTAAGCTGTTTTAGAGCAACAGGCAATCAATTAATTATCATAGCTCCGACATATTCAGTCTAATTTCCTCCTGGTGCCAAATTCACTTTATTTTTGATGGTGAATTTACAGTAAGAGGTTCTTTTCAACCCCTGAGCCTATAATTTTACAATCCTTTTTTTCCGTCATACTCTGGATCCCTCCCATGTTCCCGGTCCCCATAATAGCCTCATGTCCTGCTTGTTTTACAGGTGGGTCGCTGCCCTCTATACATCAATAATATGATTGTCCACATGTTGCCTTTTTCCACGGTGAAGCCGTTTTCCAAGGTGTCCGTTTATGAAGCAGTGAAATCTATTCACTGCTTCTTTCTCCGGCATTCACAGTGAACATTTTTCTCCTCTGTGTGCCAGTTTATGAAGCGGAGAAGATCGCTTCACCCTTGGAGGAGTGAAGTGATCTACCAACGCTTCGAACAGTGGAGAACGGACCAGAAATTCACAGAAATACGGAGATGTCAGTTTATTGAGCAGTGATAAATTATCACCGCTCAGTACACTGAAAGACGGCGTGGTTAATGTAATTAAAATTAGGAGTCCCCCTGCATAATTAACGCGCGATTAACGAGGCGGCGTTCGCAGGCATCATCCCGGTACCGTTGTTTAGAGCGGGCGATCGGCTATCCAAACATAACTACCAATGCGGCTAAAAGCCGCTCGGTTGTTATGCCGGAGGAGCGGGAGGGGACATCCCCCCCCTCCCGCCGCCTTTCGCCGCTCTGACCGGGCCTCCCGTCCCACCGGGAGACCCGATCCTAGATCCGCCGCCTTCTGTGTCCAGGTTGGAGACTGACACTAAGCCGTAAGCGGCTTTGATTCAGTCTCCGCATTGAAACCACGGAAGTGGCGTCATGACGTCACTTCCGGGTTTCTCGGCTGCCAATGGCGCCGGATTTAAAAAAGTACACAGTATTCAGAATCGCCGTTTTCGGCGATCTGAATACTTTGAAGTGCAAAGGAGGGCTCGGAGGTCTTTTAGACCCCCGATCCCTCCATAAAGAGTACCTGTCACCACCTATTGCTGTCACAAGGGATGTTTACATTCCTTGTGACAGCAATAAAAGTGATCAAAATGTAAAAAAATAAAAAAACACAATTTAATATTATAAAAAAATAAAAAATAAATAAGAAAACAAAAACCTCCTTAATCGCGCGATTAATCGTGAGTTAACTATGACATTAATGCGATTAATCGCGATTAAAAATTTTAATCGCTTGACAGCACTAATATTTATGTATATGTATGTATACACATAAATATTACAGGGGGACATAGTTACAGTGTTGGGGGGTCTGAACGAGGTAGAAGGAAGTTAAAAATCTTCCTCCTTCCTGCTCAGAACCCCCGGGATTCCCTCTTCACTCCCCGCTTCACCAGCTCTGAGATGGTGAATCGGGGAGTGTGAATTCTGACACAGATCACCAGTGAAGCGCTCAGATCACAGCTTCATAAACTGTCCGTTACTTCTCTGTGTGTAGAGATAATCGGTGGGAGAACAAGTTCAAACACTTTTCCCCCCGATTATCTCTGTTTCATAAACTGTTTATGGGCTGTGATCAGTGGTGATCCTTGGGATCACCGCTCTTCATTGCTTCATAAACGGACATTTACTGTCTTAAACCTCTTGGAATTTGGTGTTTTTAGTTACGCGCAGTGAGTTGAAGTTAACTAACATTTGATCAAAGCTTATTGCTAATTTTTAAACATCATTACACATGATAGGATATTTGAAAACCAAAGGGCCAGATTCACAAAAGGGATACGACGGCGTATCTGCTGATACACCGTCGTATCCCTGTTTCTATCTATGCGACTGATTCATAGAATCAGTTACGCATAGATATCCCTAAAATCCGACAGGTGTAATAGTTTTACACTGTCGGATCTTAGGATGCAGTACCGCGGCCGCCGCTGGGGGGATTTTGCGTCGTAAACCAGCGTTGGGTATGCAAATTAGCAGTTAGGGCGATCCACACATTTTTTTCCCGTCGTTACGTCGCCGCAAGTGTTAGTTTGCCGTCGCAAAGATAGTGTACCTTTAACAAAGTGTAAACTTAGTACACCATGTAAAAGTATACCCGTCTTTCCCGCGTCGCTTTCGATTACTTTTTAAATTTTTTATTTTTCCCGGCGCAAGTCTTTTTTACCCGTCGCGATTCACAAAACGTCGGCGCGTCGTAACTTCGCGCAAAGCACGTCGGGAAATTTGCGACGGGAGCATGCGCAGTACGTCCGGCGCGGGGGAGCGCTTAATTTAAATGGTACTCGCCCCATTCGATTGGGCCCGCCTTGCGCCGGACGGATTTAGGATACACCGCCGCAAATTTCCAAGTAAGTGCTTTGTGGATCGGGCACTTAGCCAGAAAATTTGCGGCAGTGTAACCTAAATCGGTTACGTTACGCTGCGCCGCCTGGCTGTGAATCTGGCCCAAAGGGCTTTCCACTAAGACTAAGCACTACACATTGTCAGTTCACTAGTGAAAGCAATAAACGCTTGCATTGCATTATGGAATCTTTGGAAACACAAAGGGCAGTCATAATAAATAATAATAACAACAACAACAAAAAACGTGTGTATTGCAACTGTATATTTGGCTATTTTTAGTGTGTAAAATATCATTTGAATGTAGTATGATTTTCATAATTACTGCATCACTTTGGCTTTGCAATCCAAACATAGAAGTGCGCCATTAAAATTCAAGAAGACCACTTATGGATGTCAGGATGTAAACACTGTTTTTTTTTGTTTTTCTTTAATTATACAAATTCTTCTTTTCTCTTTAGGCACCTTAACATTCATTAATTGTGTCAATGTGAAATGGGGAACAAGAGTTCAAGACATCTTTACATATGCAAAGATTATGGCCCTCCTGATGATAATTTCTGTGGGTCTTGTGAAGATCAGTTACGGTAAGATCATCATTTCCGTGTAAACCTTCCAAGGACATTACATACATGACTACACCTTATTCTACAATGTCTATCTCTCCATTGTTTGTACAAAGCAACCATTCGCTTCTAGAAATAAAAAAATACAAAGGCTCCTTTCTTGCTGGTCTTATCTCTTGTGTTTACATTCAAAATAATTAGTAGGGAGATCTCTGAATGAGTCACACGCTAAGAATATCCCAAGAACGATCGTCTTATACCGAAAACCAATAGGTTACTAAAGTTACGAAAATTCTCATAGAATGACGTCACCGTCGTAAGCATTGGCTTGTTCCGGTTTAATTTCGAGCATGCGCACTGGGATACCCCCACGGACAGCGCATGCGCCATTAAAAAAATACGTAATTTACGTCGGGTCACCACATATTAACATAAAACACGCCCCCATCACATCGATTTGAATTGCGCGCCCTTGCGCCGCCTAAGTTACACTACACCGCCGTAACTTACGGCGGAAATTTTTTCAGAATACCAAAAAAAACTGTAAGTTATGGCGGCGTAGCGTATCATAGATACGCTACGCCGGACGGAAGAATGCGCCGATCTACGAGGATCTGCCCCAAAGGTCTTTTTAGTAAGGAAGAAGGAAGAAGTAAGGAAGAAGTAAGGACTTTGTAATGTACATTATAACATATAGGCCCGGATTCAGAAACGAGATACGACAACGTATCTCCAGATACGTCGTATCTCTGAGTGCGGGCGGTCGTATCTGTGCGCCTGATTCAGAGAATCAGTTACGCATAGATTTCCCTAAGATACGACCGGCGTAAGTGTCTTACACCGTCGTATCTTAGGCTGCATATTTACGCTGGCCGCTAGGTGGCGCTTCCGTATAGTTACGCAAGGAATATGCTAATTAGGTATTTACGCCAGTTCAGAAACGTACGTCCCGCCGGTGCATTTTTTTACGTCGTTTACTTTAGGCTTTTTTCGGCGTGTAGTTACCCCTGCTATATGAGGCGTAGCTAATGTTAAGTATGGATGTCGTTCCTGCGCCGAGTTTTGAAAATTTTACGTCGTTTGCGTAAGTCGTTCGCGAATAGGGCTTTGCATAAGTTACGTTCACGTCGATACCAATGAGGCTTTGCGGCGTAATTTCCAGCATGCGCCGTTCACAAAAAATGTCACATACGCGGGGTCAAGTGAAATTTAAATAAAACACGCCCACAACATGCCCATTTGAATTGGGCGGGCTTACGCCGTCACACATACGTTACGCTGCTGTAACTAAGGGCGCAAGTTCTTTCTGCATACGGAACTTGCTCCCAAATTTACGGCGGTGTAATGACCGCAGAAAGATGCGCTCATCTTTCTGAATCCGGGCCATAGAGTGCAGTATTAGGCCTCGTACACACGGCCGAGGAACTCGACGTGCCAAACACATCGAGTTCCTCGGCCAGTTCAGCACTGAAGCCACCGAGGAGCTCGGCGGGACGAGAGCTCCCATAGAACAACGAGGAAATAGAGAACATGTTCTCTATTTCCTCGTCGAGCTCCTCGTCGGCTTCCTTGGCCGAAAGTGTACACACGACCAGTTTCCTCGGCAGAATTCAGCCAGAAACTTGGTCGGAAGCTGAATTCTGCCGAGGAAACTGATCGTGTGTACGGGGCCTTAGAGACTTTATAGTGAATAAAAACAGTCACTGTAAAATATAGCATATACAGAGCAGCACTCAAAGTGCTGGGACAGGACTATGAAATGCACAGCACATCTTACAGAGTGCAGTGCTCAACAGTAAGATAAAATAAGCAATATTGCCCCCCAATCAACCTCTTATTAAACACAGGATGTGAAAATAATATAAAAAATATAAAAAACGTGCAAAGTAACTAGTGGTAAAACGTATCACTGAGGAAACTACATGCTATATGTAACTGATCGTTCCTTATACACGCGCTGAACAAGCCGGTATATGTGAGTGGATTCAAATGCACCACAGACCTATGGTATTTCTCTAATACTGCGCAATGATATATTCCTTTTTTTTCCATCTTGTATGATAAACAATCTGCATGAGAACATTAAGAGGAATTAAAGGGAAATATTAGGATCATTGGCAGACAAACTAACTGCGAGCATGAGTAATTACCAGGAAGACTTTCATCTGAGAATTTACATCCTGCATGTGAATAGACTTAATTGATTGATGGACTTTCATATATATTACACATAATTACTTGTCCTTCTTATATGTTCACTGGTTTTATTATCAGATAGTTTGCACGTTTTATCACCAGTTACTTTGCACGTTTTTTTATATTTTTATATTATTATCACATCCTGTGTTTAATAAGAGGTTGATTGGGGCGCACTATTGCTTATTTTATCTTACCTATTTTTGTGGCAGAACACTACTTAATGGTAGCAGCCTTGATCATTTAGTTATCTTTTATTAATTGGCATAATTGTAATATTTATATAAGCGCTTTAGTAATTTCTATCACAGTGCTCAACAGTAATGCCACATACACATGACCGTTTTTCGGGTTGTAAAAAATTAAGTTTTTTTTTAATGTCATTAAAAACGATCGTGTGTGGGCTCCAGAGCATTTTTCACGATCTTAAAAATGGGCATTAAAAATCTACAACTGTTTTAACGTTGTTGTTTTTAACGTTGCAAAAAATGGTCGTGTGTGGGCTTTAATGACGTGAAAAAAAAACACATATGCTCAGAAGCAAGTTATGAGATGGGAGCGCTCGTTCTGGTAAAACTAGCATTCGTAATGGAGTAAGCACATTCATCACGCTGTAACAGACTGAAAAGCGCGAATCGTCTTTTACTAACCATCTGAATGGAACTTCCCCTTTATAGTGCCGTCGTATGTGTTGTATGTCACCGCGCTTTTTTTTCACGATCGTGTGTAGGCAAGGCCGTTTTAACGATCGGGTTGAAAAAAACGTTGGCCCAGATTCAGGTACATTTGCGCTTTATTTGCGGAGGCACAGGGCTACGATTTTGCCCTGCACCCCCGCAAATATTTTGCGCTGCCCTCGATTCACGGAGCAGTAGCTCCGTAAATTGCAAGGGCGTGCCGGCAAAATTGCCCGGCGTAAGCGCGCGCAATGTAAATGATCCCGCCGGGGGCGGGAATCATTTAAATTAGGCACGCTCCCGCGCCGAGCGTATAGCGCATGCTCCGTCGGGAAACTTTCCCGACGCGCATTGCGGCAAATGACGTCGTAAGGACGTCATTTGCTTCAAAGTGAACGTGAATGGCGTCCAGCGCCATTCACGATTCACTTACGCAAACAACGTAGATTTTAAATATCGCGACGCGGGAATCCTATAGCATTGGGTGCGCCTGCTATTAGGATGTGTAACCTTGCGCGAAACCCGACGTACGCAAACTACGTCATTTGCGTACGCAGGGCTCGCGCAACGTTGTGAATCGGTGTTAGTATGCAATTTGCATACTATACACAGATCACAATGGGAGCGGCCAACGCAAGAATGCAGCCTAAAATCTGCGTGGCATAAGAGCCTTATGCCACGCAGATTTTAGGCTGCAGTCGGCGTAGCGATGTTCCTGAATCAGGAGCATTCGCTACGCTGGAGCAAGTAAGCAATTGCGCTGTGTAACCTATGGTTACACAGGCGCAATTGCTTCTTGAATCTGGCCCGTTGTTTTTTCTAGACCATTAAAAACGTCATTTTTTACAACCCGAAAAACGGTCGTGTGTACGCGGCATAAGTGTTCCTTCAAATATTGATGTTGAGTGGTATGTGTATCCCCATAGGATTGGTCTTCACTAGTATGTGTGCCGCCATAAAATTGATTTCCATTGGTCTGTGCGCCCACTGGCAGTCAGTAGTCTCTGTCTGCTCACCTTAATGGTCTGTGGTGATTATCCTTTTAATTCTGGTGGTGTGTTTGCATTACATTTGTCTTCAGTGATAAGTTTGCATTGTTATATTGGCATTCAGTAGCCTGTGCCAATATTGGTAGCCAGTAGTCTCTGTCTTCCTTTTGTCAGGGATCAGTGGGAGCTTTATGTACCTGAGAAACACTGCAGAAGACCTACATCTCTCCCATCCAGTTCCTGGGTCTGTGACATTGAGCCTTTAGTATGTAGGCATGCTTGGGCTGGATATTACTCCGCCAGATATTGATGTACTTTGATATTCAGATTGAGCCACTCTGTTTAAAGTCTGTCTAATCCCAGGGTAGAATACCTGAGAAACATGCCCCAAGTTCTAAGATCTAGCATCACTTATGGTGACATCTGTTCCACAGTATTTTAGTGCCGGAATATTGTTCCTTTTTAGCCCATTTCAACATAACCTGACTGGTTTTACTCTCTTTTTTTCTTAGGCGAGACAGAAAATCTCCAAAATCCTTTTGAAGGGTCAACAATTAATGTGGGATCGATGGCTCTAGCTCTCTACTCTGCACTTTATTCCTACTCTGGATGGGACACACTGAACTTTGTCACAGAGGAAATGAAGAATCCCAAGAGGTTAGAATCCCTTAAAATGAAACTGTCCTCACTGTGTGTGCACGCCTATGGTACATCCTATTATATACAGTGTGGATATAAAAAGTCTAGACACCCCTGTTGAAATGTCAGGTTTCTGTGATGTAAAAAACGAGACAAAGATAAATAATTTCAGAACTTTTTCCACTTTTAAATGTGACCTATAAACTGTACAACTTAGTTGAACAACAAACTGAAATCTTTAAGATAGAGGAAAGTAAAAATAAAAAAATAAAATAATATGGTTGCATAAGTGTGCACACCCTTAAACTAATACTTTGTTGAAGTACCTTTTGATTTTATTACAGCACTCAGTCTTTTTTGGGTATGAGTCAATCAGTATGACACATCTTGACTTGGCAATATTCGCCCACTCTTCTTTGCAAAAACACTTTAAATCTGTGCGATTGCAAGTGCATCTCCTGTGCACAGCCCTCTTCAGATCACCCCACAGATTTTCAATCTGATTCAGGTCTGGGGTCTGGCTGGGCCATTCCAAAACTTTAATCTCCTTCTGGGGAAGCCATTCCTTTGTTGATTTGGATGTATGCTTTGGTTCATTGTCATGCCGAAAAACGAAGTTCCTCTTCATGTTCAACTTTCTAGCAGAAGCCTGAAGGTTTTGTGTCAATGTTGACTGGTATTTGTTCATTATTCCCTTTACCTTGACTAAGGCCCCTCTTCCAGCTGATGAAAAACAGCACCAAAGCATGAAGCTGCCACCATCATGTTTCGCTGTGGGTATGGTGTTCTTTTGGTGATGTGCAGTGTTGTTTTTTTGCCAAACATATCTTTTGGAATTATGGCCAAAAAGTTCAACCTTGGTTTTATCAGACCATAAAACATTTTCCAACATACTTTTGGGAGATTTCAGATGTGTTTTTGCAAAATGTAGCCTTGCTTTGATGTTTTTCTTCGTAAAAAAGGCTTCCGTCTTGCCACTCTACCCCATAGCCCAGACATATGAAGAATACAGGAGATTGTTGTCACATGTACCACGCAGCCAGTACTTGCCAGATATTCCTGTAGCTCCTTTAATGTTGCTGTAGGCCTATTGGCAGCCTCCCTGACCAGTTTTCTTCTCGCCTTTTCATTAATTTTGGTCCCGTTCTTGGTACTGTCACTGTTGTGCCATATTTTCTTATCTGCATGATGACCGTCTTCACTGTGTTCCATGGTATATCTAACCATCCAGTGCACTGTGCAGCATTATAGGCCTCCTCAGACCACCATCCAGAGCACTATGTAGCATTACAGCCACTGTTCAGAGCAATGTGCAGCTTTACAGGGCTCCTCAGACCACTTTCCAGAGCACTGTGCAGCATTACAGGCCTCCTCAGCTCAGACCACCATTTGGAGCACTGTGTGTAGCATTGCAGCCACTGTCCAGAGGACTGTGCAGCATTACAGACCTCCTCAGACCACTGTCTAGAGCACTGTGTAGCATTACAGCCACCATCCAGAGCATTGTGTGCAGCATTACAGTCCTCCTCAGACCACTGTCCAGGGCACTGTGCAGCATTACAGGCCTCCTCAGCTCAGACCACCATCCAGAGCACTGTGAGTAGCAATGCAGCCAACGTCTAGAACACTGTGCAGCATTACAGACCTCCTTAGACCACCCTCCAAAGCACTGTGCAGCATTACAGGCCTCCTCAGACCACAGTGCAGTATTACCAGGCTCCTCAGACCACCATCCAGAGCCAGGGATGGACTGGCCATTGGGACTACAGGGAGTTTCCCGGTGGGCCGATGGCTCAGTGGGCCGTCTTCAGTGACAGCGGCCTGGGAGTTTCTCACTTCTGCCTAATCTTGTCCCATAAGGGGGGGCACCAAACTGATTCTTTGCCCCGGGAGAAAATAATGTCTAGCTTCCCCACTGGTACTGCCTATAAGAGGACCAGTACCAGCCGTTCTACTCTAATAAAGTAAAACGGCTAGTGGCTAGTGAAGGGGGAGAGGTGGCTTGGGTGGCCAGGGGGTTGCGGGAGTGGTCCGGCCGCTGTGGGAGAGACCTGTCAAAGTGGGCCAGTCTGAATGAAGTCCAGGGCCAAATTTTTGTCCCAGTCCAGCCCTGTCCAGAGCACTGTGCAGCATTAAAGTGAATGGCAAAAGCTCATATCATTGCATGATCTACTGCTGCCTTTTGTGGAACATACTAAAACTCCAGAGTGACACCATGTCCATGTCCCTGGCTGTCCCTGCCATATTTGATCTACTCAGCCACCTTGAGGACTTTAAACAGAACACTAGCTACCAACACCTTGCTACAATTGCACGGAAAATGAAAGAGAATGTAAACCAGCGCTTTGCTTCATTCTTTTATCCAACTGATGTGTTCTCGCCACTTGCAGCAGCTGCTTGTTTTGTCAACCCTACTGTCTGTGAAACCCTTGCTGATGTGGCAGATGAGAATTTTCAGGAACTACTTAAAAAAAAGGCAGAGGAGTATACTGTAAGAAGATCCACATTGTCCCACACACAGAGAGGGTATTCATTGTCACATTTGACCTCTCTTGAGGCCGGCGAAATAGAGCAAGGGTCATGTTAGCAAGAAATGCTTTCCTTAAAATGAATTGAAACAGATAGAAGTGTTTTTTTCTCCGGGTATTTATATTTCTAAGGGCCCTTTCACACGGGCGGACCGTATGTCTGCTTTTTCATCCATCCATGTACGGATGAAAAAGGGACATACATTGGTCCCTATTAAATCGCGGGTGTCAGCGGATGAACATCCGCTGACACCCGATCTCGCCCGGTTCCGCATTCCTCCGATTCTGCAGACGGAGGAAAACCCCTTTTTTTCCATCCGTCTGCGGATCGGGTGAACACGGACAGACGGTCTGTGTTCATCCGATCCCCCCACAGAGGAGAGCGGAGAAAAGACAGGGCGGTCCCTGCACAGTGTGCGGGGACCGCCCTGTCATCCTCCGGCTCAACGGGGATCAACGGAGCGATCCTCACTGAGCAAGCGGAGGTTCACGGGGCGGATCATCACTGATCTGCCCCGTGTAAAGGGGCCCTTACATAAGAAGCATACCTAATACTTGAGTTCTGCTAATTGCAATAGGAAGAATCAATATTTTCAACAACAGTTTTAATTGTCAATTTCAATTCATAGGAAAAATGCGCAGGCTACAACAACACAGCCATTAATATGTCGAACTATAACAACCACCACTCTTTATCAACTCCTCTCTCTCTTAGCATTGACAAATTTGACAATAGAGGTAAATATCACAAAGAAAAAGAAAAATAGATCAGTAGCTGTCAAAAAGGGCAGCTTTACATCAGGGTTATGCCCCTAGTATTCTTTTTAGTGTGATAGTTACCTCTATTGTCATTGCGAATGCTGAGAGAGACAGAGAGAGGAGTTGATAAAAAGTGGTGACTGTTATAATCCACACACTAATGGCATTATTGTAGACCAGGTGTGCCCAACCAGTGGCCCGGGGGCCACATGTGACCCGCGGAGCCCTCTGGTGTAGCCCACAACCTCCTTCTCTGGGATGGAATAAAATAGAATAGAATACTGTTATTAAAAGTATGTTTATATTACTAAAATCACAGTGTGAGTATATATGGGCAAATTTGTTCGGCAGTGGTTACTGGGCTGCTTTCAAACTGATCCACAGGTGCAGAAAAGTGCACCTGTGGGTTACCTGCACTGAGCCATAGACTTATACAGTATTACCTGCGAGTTTGGTGTGCTGAGAGTAGAATGTGCTCTATAGAGCCGAGTGTGCTGCCATCCACCCACTCAACTCATTGTGGCCTGCGACCGGTTACCAAGTCACTTAAGTGGCCCTTGCTCTTCAAAAGGTTGGGCACCCCTGTTGTAGACTGTGCACTTTTTCTTTGAATGTACCTGAGAATTAGAACTGTTGAAATAATAAACTGACAGTAAATTCGTATTTTAGAAATAAGCATTACCCTTTGTTTATTATGCTGTGCCAGACGTGTTCTAAAAAAAATTAAAAATTATTTGTGTGATGATGCCACCATGCAGTGCACATTTACATGAACTTTAACAGTTCAAGAACCTGAACAAATGTAAATGTGCACTGCATGATACGTGGCATCATCACGCAAAGAGTTTTTTCAGGTTATTTTTTTTTTATAATTTTAAGGTTAAACTTCTGTCAAAAAAGCAATATTCTTGTAACGAAACTTGGCATTGCTTAAATAAAGATGTTATATAATGACTAAATCTGTGTCTATAGTGCATGTTCAAACCTTAATACCATAGATAATAACATATTAAATTTTTCACTCCAGGAGTATATAACGAGTTTGGTAATTTGTAGAGAAATGCTTAAATAATGCATTACAATTTAACTAAACCCATTCGATTTTAGATGCCAAATTAGAGTTTTAGTCGACTAAAATGTAGAATATTTTAGTCGAATAAAAGGTACTGGGGATCTTATTAGACTAAATACGATTAAAACTCAAACAATTGTAAATTACTAAAATGTGACTAAAACTAAAATGGCATTTTACTCAAATAACTAAAACTAAATTGAAATTTGCTGAAATAAATTACCAGTGCCTGCAACCATCAATAATCAAAATATTCCCTTTTTGATAGATTTAAATGATCATTGAATCATGGAAAGAAGACCTCTGGGGTCTCTGGCCATTTCTTGCCCGTAACCAAATGACTGAACTTAAAAATAGCCGACCGGAATGGTTTTATTACCAGGCAGGACCACCACATGTGTAGATATGTGCCTCTCGGCTCACCACATCTCCAACATTAATCTAATATAGCCGGGTTGATCTTATTTAATAGAGCAAGGCAGTGGTACCACCTGATTACAAATTCATAATTTTGTTCCTGCAATTGGGAAGCTAATATTGACTTAAATTTGAGAGAGAAGGCTTTATCCCAGTCCTTAGGAGCCAAGTTGTTGCCTAATTCTTGTCCCCAGTCTCAAATGTAAAAAGGGTGATCAGGGAATGTGTAAGAATGTAAGGGTGCCATATATTTTAGAGAGAGCTGTGGACATTTTAAATCAGAAAGGCACAACTCCTCAAACTGAATCAGGACCCCACACAGCCACTCCTTACCCAACCCATCATAAAAGTGACATAGTTAAAAATGTTAAAAGCCACTCTACAGGAGCAAGAAAGGGAGCTGAGCTCTCCCAAGGATTTCAGACCCTTATCGGTGAGCGTGTGCCAAATAGGCAATGGGCATGATGGTTGGCAGCAGACAAAGCCCTTATCTGACAAGATGGCTCCAGGCACGAAGAGACATTATAGAGTATGTTGTAATGACCTTGTCCCTAACATTTAAAAATTAAGAAAACACAAATAGCTGTGTTAGAGGCCAGCTATCAGTGGGGAGCAACCATGGAAGGGATGTCAATGGTATAGGCGATAAGTCCATTTAAAGGTAACCCACTGCTTGAGAAAACCATGGTGGAAAAAATCCAGTGCCCTACTAATTAAAACTGCAGCATGATATAATTGAAAATATTGCTATATCAGAATCCCTTTTTCATTTAATTCCAAATTGGGCAGGCCTGAACCACCGGCGTCTCGCCTCTTCACCAAAATATCATACCTTAGTCTACCCCAGGATCTAGGCCAGATACATTTAAGTAATATAGACGGCTCCAATCAAAAAAATGAGCATGGGACCCGGATCGGAATTGTTTGAAAGATATAAAGAAATCAATGGAGGATATCCATCTTAAATAGGGACATCTATCCCAACCAGGAATGTTGCATTGGTGACTAAGGCATTACTGCATGATTCTGCATGACCATCTCCATGTTACTACATAGGGAGACATCATGTAAAATTGGATTTACAAGTTTCTTGAAAATCCTCATTTAACACGCGGACCGATGATCGCGGGTTCCCCTCCTCCCCCCATCCCCCCCTCCCTTCCCCTCCTTCTACTCGCGCCCAGACCGGGAGTATCTCCCACTGGGTGAATATCCCTCTTGGCTCCCCTGACTATGTCTCGGGGGCTGTGACTTTCTACTTATTCTCCCTCTCTTTTTTCTTGCTACCTCTTGGATAATAGGAAAAGGTGAGCGGGTCCGCGGATCATTGATTGCATGTCACGTCCCATGGGTAATTACTACTCTACGGACGACACCGTTGGGGATGTGGCACGGTAGGCGTAGAGGTACCAGTACGAAGTCGGTCGCATATCGCCCATTAGGGCAAGAGGACCGACGCTACATGATAGCCTATCGAATATCTCGTTTGAACGTGATGACTGTGTGTATCTGACTAATTTTTGTTTATGTACCTTTGGATATCACTGTGTTTACAATGTTACTGTGATCCGTGTGGACACGCTCTTTGTTGTGTATAAATAAAGAATTTTGAAAAAAAAAGAAAATCCTCATTAATAAGAACTGGACACTCATACTCAACAATATACACTCACTAGCACCAGGTTTGGATTTTAAAAATGGTATTTACTGGTGTTTATTTACACAGTTAGGCTGGCCATTATATATTTTACGGATGTAGTGCAATTTAGGGGTGCATCTGGAAATGTCTTGCATACATAGTAACATAATTTTGGGTCTCCCATCCTTTTTAACTGGTTATAGTGTATGCAAACCCAAACCCCCAAATGTTATATATTTCAGTAAAAGTACAGTTCAGCTAAATACAGAACATGCCTGATGATCTTGCCAGAAGTACAGTGTCTGTCAGTTTTTTTGTGAACTGAAAAGACAGTAAAAACAATGTTGTTTAATTTTTGTAAACTAACTACTTCAAAGTAGAGAAAAACCTTACTATGTACTCTACTAAATAATCACCAGTTGGTAAACAGTGGGTAGGAGCAAGTATTGCTGGTTGGACTTTCTGAGCCATAGAGTTATTGCCCACTGCTTTCACATTGATCAGCTTTTCTTCTCTTTTTGCGTTACAAAAAGCAGAAGAAAAATACGTGACCATTAAATCCTTTGGAACTCTTCCCAAAAATCAGATGAGTTTTAAAAAATCGGGCATGTTGCATTTTTGATGAGTGTTTTTTCACAGGTGCAGGTTGATGTCAAGCAACCAGAAAATGCACTGGAACCTGGCAAAAATGCAGCATAAGTGTTTTTACAGTATGTTTGCAAAGGAGCAGTGTGAAAGCAGGCTTATGCCGCGTACACGCGATCGGACATTCCGACATCAAAATCGTGGATTTTTTTCCAACTGATTGTTTGCTCAAACTTATCTTGCATACACACGGTCACACAAATGTTGTCAGAAATTATGAACGTCAAGAACACAGTGACGTACAACACTACGACGAGCCGAAAAAAAATAAGTTCAATGATTCCGAGCATGCGTAGTATTTATTCCGAGCATACATAGGATTTTTGTGTGTCGGACTTTCCCACAAGAACTTTTGTTGTCGGAAAAATCGAGAACCAGCTCTCAAACATTTGTTGTCGGAAATTCCGACAGCAAATGTCCGATGGAGCATACACACGGTCGGATTTTCCGACAACAAGCTCACATTGAACATCTGTTGTCGGAAATTCCGACCAAGTGTGCGCGGCATTACACCCCACCACATACAGTAGGTAGGTCCTATCTGTCCTAGTGCACAAAAATATTACATTTTAGAGATTTTCCTTTAGTCCCAGAACACTAATGCTGTTACTACTTTACTGCTACTGATGTTAGTTTCATGTATTCACAGGAACCTTCCTCTTGCTATTGCTATTTCAATGCCTATTGTGACTATTATATACCTTCTGACCAACGTGGCATACTATGTGGTTCTAGACATGGCATCTGTTTTGACCAGTGATGCAGTTGCTGTGGTAAGTTTTCTGTAGTTGTGTTTTAAGTCATTTTATTTTAGTTCTGATAATACTTGTATTCTGCAAAAACTGTAGATATTTTAGGAAAGGTCAATGAAAAAATAATTTTGATCATAAGCAATAAATGCTAATACTATTTTGTGTTTTTTAGACCTTTGGAAATGAAGTTCTTGGCCATGCTAAATGGCTGATTCCAATAGCTGTTGCTATGTCTTGTTATGGCGGTTTGAACTCCTCTATAATTGCAGCGTCAAGGTGAGTAACTGACAGGTCAGGCCTGACAGACAGGAAAACGTTATACGTGACTGTAAGATTCTGTACATTCATATCTTGATGTAAGTGGCCCTTCTTGCACTGGTCACCAATATGGGGTGTCACTTCTTAAATGACAAAGATTTGGGGGGTACACCCTAAAAGATGTATTAAAGATGGTGCAGCCATAAGACCATAAAACAGATCAAAATATTACAGCGCACACATGCAAAAAATGACATTTAACTTCTCCAAGGCTATTTAAAACACCTGAACATTTAAAAAAAATAATGGGGTACTTTGTCATAGTAAGTGGGCTTACGCACCATATAGCCATATGGTGTGACCAAATCCCCATATTTTTTAGGTGAAATTTTCAGGTGTTTTAAATAGCCTTGCAGGAGTTAAATGTCATTTTTTTGCATGTGTGCGCTGTAATATTTTGTTCACTTCTTAAATGGCCACCAATGTAAGGGGGCATTTTACTGACCACCAATGTAAGGTAGTGCTTCTCCACTGACCATCAATTAAAGGTGTTATTTTGCATATGGACCGTCAGGGTAGTGTCTGTGTTTCTTTTATGGTCATTATTATAATTTTTTTACATTTCCTGATTACTATTAAAAATAATTAAGTTGTATAGTGAAGCAGAGTGATATAAAAAGTATGCCACCGTGAGCCATTACTGTTCACACTCATTCTGACCAGGTGCAGATCCAGAGTCTAGTCTCGGGAGGAGCACTGCCAGAAAATAAGATTTTTTGCGGGCAATTTATCTGGGAACAAGCTGGTGTTAGTGCTTCAATCATCACGGCACCATGGTTGTTATGGTGTCAGGCTTATTGAAGCGCAGTATTTCTATTAATAATGAAGTGGTTCAACTCACCATAATGCAGAATTAGTGGGAATACTGAGCGTGTCACTTGCCACAATCGCCTGCCACACATTGCGAATTGTCACTTGCCTGCCACCAGATGCAGATGGTCACCTGCCACATGTTGCGGATTGTCACTTGCCACGTCATCTGCCACACGTTGCGGATTGTCACTTGCCACCAGATGCGGATTGTCATTTGCCTGCCACCAGATGCAGATTGGCACCTGCCACATGTTGCAGATTGTCATTTGCCACGTCACCTGCCACACCTTGCAGATTGTCACTTGTCACGTCACCTGCCACACCTTGCAGATTGTCACTTGTCACGTCACCTGCCACCAGATGCGGATTTTCACTTGCAACGTCACCTGCCACACCTTGCGGAATGTCACTTGCCACGTCACCTGCCACCAGATGCGGATTGTCACTTGCCACGTCACCTTCCACACATTGTGGATTGCCACTTGTCAGGTAAGGTGGTGTTTTGCTTGTCTCTTGCTTCTTTGTCCCAGAGTCAGGCAGCAGATAATGTAATCTCTCTGCTGCCCACGCTGCCTGCACAGTGAGGGTGGAAGTTACTGCAGGGATGCGGATCGGTGGGAGATGACGTCATCTCTCTGCTCTCCTGCCCATTGGCCAGCCGCCCACACACACCTAGCCTGCTCTCTCACGTCTCACCCGCCCACCCACACAAGGAGCAATCCCGGCAGCCCAGCCAATCCACTCTCTCTCACCCGCCCGCCCACAAACCGAGCCGCCCGGCCCTCCCGCTGAGCCGCCCGCTCTCTCATCCGCCCGCGGAGCCACCCGATCTCGGAGCTGCAACAGATTTCTTGGGGTTGGCAATTTCCCCATTGCCCCCCCCCCCCCTGGATCCATCCCTTATCATGACAGTATGTATCAACTGCCAGTGCTGTGTAAGTACGGGAAGCAGATATAATTACTTTTTAAGTACTTATTTCAGTTGCAACTTGAAAGTATATTAAATACTGTGTTAATATATTCATAGGTTATGGTGTTTTCTTATTTTTTTTTATATATATGCCTTGAACATTTTCTTAATAAAATATCACAAAGTGTAGCCTTAAGTCACCTACAAAGCTTTGCGAGTGCTGGTACACATAACAAAGCACAGATTATCCTGCCATTTGTACTTGCTTAGCAATTTTGCTGTTTAGCAAACTGATTAATATGTTGGTTCTTAAAGTATGCCAGCTCATACTTTATGCATTAGGACTTCCCAGGATTGTAGATGTATTGCTTAATCCCAAATCAGTTGTAAACTTGCTAATGTATTCATTTCAAACTCATTTTACAATATCCTGCTATTTAAATAAAGATCAGAGTGATCCTGTTGCACCTGTATATGTCCCCCAAAAGTTACAGAGGGTACAGTTATTTATACCTGCTATGATCAATACTCACGTTATGTTAACACTGACCTGGTCCTGGTTGGCCAATAAAGTGTCACAAGTACTGAAGTCACCGTTTATAATGGCCTTGTCTATATCATAAAGAAAATATTTCTGTTCCTCTAGGCTGTTTTATGTCGGAGCAAGGGAGGGTCACTTACCTACAAGTCTAAGTCTGATTCATCTGCAGAACTTCACCCCTGTCCCTGCTCTTCTCTTTAATGTAAGTGTACAAATACTAATGATCATACTAACTTGCACTGGGCATTTGTGCACACATTAAAATATTAAGATACAAACTAGTTTGAGTAATTCATTGCCCATTTAGCTGAGTGATACCAAGATGATTTACAGTGCCTTGAAAAAGTATTCATACCGCTTGACGTTTTCTATATTTTGTCATGTTACAACCAAAAACGTAAATGTATTTTATTGGGATTTTATGTGATAGACCAACACAAAGTGGCACATAGTTGTGAAGTGGAAGGAAAATGATAAATGGTTTTCCAAAATGTTTGCAAATAAATATCCTAAAAGTGTGGCATGCATTTGTATTCAGCCCCCTTTACTCTGACACCTCCTGAACTAAAATCTAGTGGAACCAATTGCCTTCAGAAGTCAACTAATTAGTAAATAGAGTCCACCTGTGTGTAATTTAATCTCAGTATAAATACAGTTGTTCTGTAAAGCCCTCAGAGTTTTTTTTTAGAGAACTTTAGTGAGCAAACCATATAATGAAGGCCAAGGAACACACCAGACAGGTCAGGGATAAAGTTGTGGAGAAGTTTAAAGCAGGGTTAGGTTTTAAAAAAATATCCCAAGCTTTGAACATCTCACGGAGCACTGTTCAACCCATCATCCGAAAATGGAAAGAGTATGGCACAACTGCAAACCTACCAAGACATGACCGTCCACCTAAACTGACAGGCTGGGCAAGGAGAGCATTAATCAGAGAAGCAGCCAAGAGGCCCATGGTAACTCAGGAGGAACTAAAGACATCCACAGTTTAGGTGGGAGAATCTGTCCACAGGAGTATTAGTCGTGCACTCCACAAATCTGGCCTTTATGGAAGAGTGGCAAGAAGAAAGCCATTGTTGAAAGAAAACCGTAAGAAGTCACATTTGCAGTTTGTGAGAAGCCATGTGGGGGACACAGCAAACATGTGGAAGAAGGTGCTCTAGACAGATGAGACCAAAATTGAACATTTTGGCCTACAAGCAAAACGATATGTTTGGCGGAAAACTAACACTGCACATCACCCTGAACACACCATCCCCACTGTGAAACATGGTGGAGGCAGCATCATGTTGTGGGGATGCTTCTCTTCAGCAGGGACAGGGAAGCTGGTCAGAGTTGATGGGAAGATGGATGGAGCCAAATGCAGGGCAATCTTAGAAGAAATCCTGTTAGAGTCTGCAAAAGACTTGAGACTGGGGTGGAGGTTCACCTTTTTAGCAGGACAATGACTCTAAACATACAGCCAGAGCTACAATGGAATGTTTAAACCAAAGCATATTCATGTGTTAGAATGGTCCAGTCAAAATCCAGACCTAAATCCAATTGAGAATCTGTGGCAAGATTCGAAAATTGCTGTTCACAGGCACTCTCCATCCAATCTGACAGAGCTTGAGCTATTTTGCAATGAAGATTGGACAAAAATGTCACTCTCTAGATGTGCAAAGCTGGTAGAGACATCCCAAAAAAGACTTGCTTCTGTAATTGCAGCGAAAGATGATTCTACAAAGTATTGACTCAGGGGGGCCGAATACAAATGCACACCACACTTTTCACATATTTATTTGTACAAAATGTGGAAAACCAATTATCATGTTCTTTCCACTTCACAATTATGTGCCACTTTGTGTTGGTCTATCACATAAAATCCCCAAAAAATACATTTACGTGTTCAGTTGTAGCATGACAAAATGTAAGAAATTTCAAGGGGTATGAAAACTTTTTCAAGGCACTGTATATTGTTATTGCTGCACACAGACATTTTTTTACCTTAATGCATAAAAAAAAAAAAAAAAAAAAAATCACCAGGGTATGTAAACTTTTGATCAGGATCATTTGGGTAGTTTCTGTTGCCATTATGATTTAAAAAGAGTAAACACTTGATAATAAATGGCTTCAGCAACCCACACAAGAACGAGGAGAACACGCAAACTCTGTGCAGATAGTGTCCTGATCAGGATACAAGCTGAGGGCCACTGTACTGCCTATGGTAGACTACAAATGTTTTTTTTTTTTCTTATTTCCAAGGGGTTAATGGCAATTGTCTACCTGCTTGTGGAAGACATCTTTCAACTCATAAACTACTACAGCTTCAGTTATTGGTTATTTGTTGGTCTTTCTGTTGCTGGATTAATAGTACTGCGAGTTACTCAACCAGAAAGGTCACGTCCTGTAAAGGTAAGTTCTGTCATTATGATTAAAAAATGTTTTTTATATTAGAGATAGTAATTTATGCATATTTGTTTATTTTTGCTGCATAGCTTTTTGAATTAGCCCACTTTATCATTGTTTAACAACATTATCACACATTATGGCATATTACTGCATTTTTGTTCCTTTTTTTTTCTTGAATTGGCACACCATTTTTGAATTATCATTATTTGTTTTAGTGTTGAGGTCACTTGCTAATGGTTGCAGCTTTTTCATGTGTATTTTTAGGGTGATATATTATTCTTCAGTATTTATTGTGTATATTACCGTAGTTTTGGTTGGTTGTGAGGTCAATAGCAGCGCACAAGTACTTTATATTTAAGTTCTGCCATTAGCTATCATAAAAAAACATATATATTTAATAGTATTTAGGCAGATACTTTTAAACCGATTTCACACTGGGACGTGGGCGGCGTCGGCGGTAAAACAACGCTATTTTTAGCGGTGGTAAAGCACCGCTATTTTTAGCAAAGCTTTTCCGTAATTGTTACGCTTTTAACCCCCGTTAGCAGCCGAATAAAGGTTAAAACCACACGTAAAGCGCTGCTGCAGCAGGGTTTTGCAGTAAGTTTGGCCGCGGTGCCCATTCATTTCAATGGGCAAGAGCAGTGGAGGTGTGGTATACACACCGCTCCTTTACCACTCCAAAGATGCTGCTTGCAGGACATTTTTTAACATCCTGCCAGCGCACCGCTCCAGTATAAACGCCCTTGGGCTTTCACACTGGAGTGAATGGAGACGCTCCTTCAGGGTGCTTTGCAGGTGCTATTTTTAGCATTCTAGTGCCTGCAAAGCACCTCAGTGTGAAAGGGGTCTTAAAAATTGACCTGTTTACGAATTTCGAAGGCTTAAGGGAGCCTGTAAGGATATAGGACTATTGCAGTTTCCATTACTGGGTGTTTGTTTAAAGAAAAGTCACCAGGAGGTTTTAGAAGTTGCTCTTTACAACACATGAGCTACAAATTTAGGTGGTGCAAAATATTGTTCTGAAAACGTCAAGATAGCCTGTAATATGGATCTACTTTAGTTGTGTCTTTTGTAATGGGTTCACATTTTCCTGCTCTGGGTACAACATGATTCCAAATCTACCAAGTATGGGTCTGAAATTAATTAAAAAAAATTAGGAATCATTTTCAGTTGCTTCATGCGAGTCCAGAAAAATATAATAGGACAAAGTCTTCAATAAATGATTGTATTTGATGTCACATTTGTCCTTCATTGCAGGTCAGTCTGTTCTTTCCTGTGGTATATTGCCTCTGCAGCCTTTTCCTGGTTATCGTGCCACTCTACTGTGATACCATTAACTCATTCATTGGTGTTGGAATAGCACTCTCTGGAATTCCTGCCTACTTTTTAGGGGTTTATTTACAAGTTGAAAAGAGACCAAGATTCCTTTCCCTTCTTTGTGGTGAGTATCAATTTCTTTTTTTCATTTTCCTGTATTAAATATTCTCAGGAGGAGGCTTATTGATCACCTTGTCTCATGGGCAGGACTGTGTTTTTTGTTCCAAGCAGTGAAACCATTTTGCCCCTCAATATTCACTGCTACATTTTGATATAGTATAAGCCAGGCTCCTGAGCTTTAATGCCATATCCAGTACTAGTAATAGTAATACTTAGACAATTGGGTTAAAGTGGTTGTAAAGGTTTCCGTTTAAAAAAAAAGAAAATAACAAACATATCCTACTTACCTCCACTGTGCAGTTCGTTTTGCACAGAGTGGCCCCGATCCGTCTGTTCTGGGGTCCCACAGCAGCTCTCTCGGCTCCTCCCGCAATAGATAACCCCCTCTGGGAGGCTCTCTGGTGCACACCCGTGTCATACACTTGGCGTCCATAGACGCTGATTGTATGACTCGGCCCCACCCCCCGTGCCCGCGTCATTGGATTTGATTGACAGCAGCTGGAGCCAATGGCTACGCTGCTATCAATATATCCAATAAAGAGCCGAGAAGCCGTGGAGAGAGTGACACAGGATCGCGCCCGCGGAAATTTGGGGCTCAGATAAGTAAAACGAGGGGGCTGGGGGGCCGGACACTGCAAGGTGTTTTTTCACCTTCATGCATAGGATGCATGAAGGTGAAAAAACAGAAAGGTTAACAACCACTTTAAATGAAAAAACAAAAACAAAAGGTCAACCCCATATAATTCTGCCCTAATTGTCCCTGCTGAGGATGTTTTTCTCTGCTATCAACATTCTTGGTACTTCTTGGTTGTTTTTTCCTCTTGAAGTTCAAGAAGTTGATTATATTTTGTGAGCTGGTCTGTACACAGCAGCTATTTGTATCAATGTTTCCTCTGTGATGTCTCTGTGAAGGCTGCAGCTGGACCTCATTGGACTGAAGTTTGCAGGGCCTGACTAAAATGTGACCTTCAGACACTGGGCTCTGCCAGTGGTGCTTTCCATACCTTAGCCTACTGTGTTAGCTGGAAGGCAATCTCCAG